>NC_072732.1:177038751-177381899 GCF_026930045.1 Uloborus diversus | reverse complement strand
TTAGAAAAAGTTGAATAGTTTTAAAATATTTTGAATTTACTCCGTGAAACGTCGTAAGTAAGGCATTATTTAACAAAAATATAAAAAAAACCTTATCGGTGCAAAATGTACAAACAGTTAATATGTCCGTATTTTCAAAAAACCACACCCATATTTATTATCCTCCTGTATATAGGACAGCTCATATTGATTGCATTTCGGGAAGTGTTCAGAAAAATATAATTTAATCATTTAATTTCCCTTTATTGGTGCATTAAATATATTTTAAAGACATTTAGTCATATTCCAATTAATTATATTCCTGGAGCTTTCACCGAACCTCAAACAGCATCGTTAATGAAAAGTAATAAATGTTCTCAACTATAAAAGTTTCATGAAATACAAAGATAAACTTAATTATCTCAATAAAAAAGTTTAATAGGCAACAAATTATTTTAAGACAAACAGTTGGACGTAACTAAATAAAGCAGTAGACTCATTTAAAGCAGTAGAAGTATTTTTGAGTCTTAATTATATGAAAGCAATTACAGTTTTCGGTTATTAATTATCGGCAAACATAAAATTGCCCTTAATTAAAAAAATATTAAACTTAAAAAAAGACATTTAGGCCAAACATGTTTGCATTTTTTGTCTCGTTACATTTTGAAACTTACAGATTTTAAAATCTTCTTTTATGAACTTTTATGCTCGTTTGCAAAATATTTTACGACGAATATTTTTTTTTAATTCCTTCTTTAGAGATACTTTGTTTCGAGTAACGATATTACTGCTTTTGAAATCATAAAACGATAAAATAAAGTAAATGTATACAATTTTTTTTCTAAAGCTCTTTTGGTATTTGTACTGATCTTATTTTTTTTTCTTTGCTGACTTAACATTTTTTAAATCTAGTATAGAATTAATTTACTCAATATCAGTTATGAAGTAAATCTTGAACTAAACAAAAGGTTTTATTCATCAATAAATGAGCAATTAAATTGTTCATTAAAAATATACTTGGTCATTAAAAAAAATATCTTTCTTATTTCTTTTTTCTTTCAAAATAACCATAGAGATAAACTAATAACGAACTTGAAAAACAAATGGAATTGAAGCAAATGACTTTACATTACCTCAGTGCTGTGTTATGGTATTGTGAACGGTCTTTTTTCATGGTATCCGTAGTTTTATAATCAACATGTCTATGTTTTATTAGTACGCTGTCTGTAGTCTTGAGCCATAGCATTCGTAATCGTGTGTCAAATCGTTCATGGTCTAAGAAGTACCATTGCACCTGTAAACTGTTATCACAGGATCCATAGTTTTTTGTTACAGTATCATTGTACCTTATATCATGGTATTTGTAGTTTTGTATTATTGTACACGCAGTTGTGTAAAAAATAATTTTTGATTGATATAAGCATGATTCCCATTACTCTAAATACAACTTCATGAAATAATTTCTTATCAAAGAACAGAAAAATAATAGTATAGTTTAAAATATTTGTCTACTTATTACGGGTTTTTCTCCTTTAACTGGAAACTCAGAGTAACCTCCTTTTTGATAGAAATCTTTCAGATATCATTCGTTTTACGGTGCTTTTAAAAAAGAAAAGGCAAGAGAGTGATGAAATCATGTAAAATGAGGAAACGCGTTGCTTCAAAGTTCTTAAGAATATATTTAAAAAACAATTAGCGATAAAAATTAGAAATATTCAAATCTAATTAAATACAAAAACAAGCAAATTTCTTACTTCATTTGCACTTGCTAGCTTCAGCAAAAAAAAAAACATAATACCAAACTCGACGCAATACCTAAAAACATCAGTACATACAAACAAATTCGGTTTGAAACGAGTCACTTACTATCAGATAACAAAAAACTTAACTAGTACAGTAAACTCTCGATAGCTCGAAGTTCCAAGGGACCAGCAAAAACGTTCCAGTTTCTGGTAGTTCGATTTATGGGAAGTGTCTACAAAAGTCTCAAGAGTTTGGGACCGGATGGAAACTTCGAGACAAAGGAATATTCGAGTTATTAAATTCGAGTTATCGGAAATCGACTGCATTTTAATACATTGAATCAAAATATAAATTTGAAATTGATTTTATCTTTTACATGGTCATGAGGTAAACGAACTTATATTTTTTACGTTGTTACGAAATATTAATTTTATTAAGATGATGAGGTGGCAAAGATAATGTTCTTAAAAAATCTCAATTATACACGTTTATATTATTATTCATGCTATTTATTTTTTAATAGTTTTGCTAAGATGATTATATATAGTGTGGTTATGTAACTACCTCTTTTAAAGACACTTCCTGGAGCAAAATAACAACTCTTATCCGGAAGGATATACAAGAAGTATATGAAAGTTTGTTCCTCACACCAGACTCTGCTAGACGAAAAAGTATATTTTCAGCCTTCTAAAATAATATTTGGCCTCATCTTGTTCGTGGACGAACTGCTATAAAAAGAAAAATAGTAATATAAAATGAAAACACCGCAGTTGGAGTTTTGGCTTGACGTAAAGAAAACAGCGATGTTTATCCCGTAACTGAAATAGTGTGCAATATTCAACATCGAAAATATTAGGATTTTTTGAAGTGTGATGGACAAGAAGAAGAAAAATTTAAAAGTTTTAGGATGTTCATTCAGCACTTTTCTTGGTGTAAGAAAATTTAAAGTCAACGTAGCGGTGAAGCAATTTTTATTAAATTCAAGTCATATATTATAGCATATTTATAAAATTTTAAACCACCAAATCAGACTCTATGAAGCAACAAATGTAATAAAGAACGATCTCAGGGAGAAACATGGAATTTATCGATTTCATATAGTTTAATCAATTTAACAACACGATAAATAGAATTTCACCCTCCAGAACTTGCGCCAAAATGAATAACGTGAGAACGTGTGCCAATTTCTATCACACCACCTATTTTCCTTAAATTCAACAACAATGGTATGCAATTGGTTTGCTCATTTATTTTATTTCGTAGGGCGGGGCCCCTTGTTTCCGATCAGGCCGACATGGCCTCTCGTCGGCTCAGCGTAGAATGCCAGATATGCATTTCCTTCCTGGTGTGAGTATTTGTCAAACAGCGCGAGTTTTTAAAGTTTAGTGCAGAATTAGTCATTTTTTTCCCGTCAAATCATCTCAAAGGCAAGTCCAAAACATGAAAATCCATCACAACTAAGTTTATCGTACTGTTTATTAATTATAATACGAATTCAAAGGCATTAATTTCTTCCTGCTTTCAGCTCAACAAGATAAAAATTCATTACACTTTAGTAGTTCAGTTCCAACATTTCTGATAATTTTTTAACGTATGGTATCAAAATCGCACTTTTTGAAAACAATATGAATTACTTCCTTTATTTAGATACTGATTTTTGATAAGTTATACTTTTTTCACATTGAAAATGTTATCCACATTGATGTATTAATGTAATGGCAGCGCCGTTCTAGTAATGTTAGTTATTAATAATGTACTTTAATGTACAAGTTTGAGGGTTTCAACGTAACTGATAATTCTTTGGCACGACATCAAATTAAAGTTGTGCTACTTTTGAAAGTACTACTGAACATACTCCAATTATATTCAGTAAGTTACCGCCCTATAGCGAGGGCTAAGGCAGAGATACATGAAATACACCGCCAGCTCAGTCATTCCAGCCGAGGACTGCAGTTTCGTGCTTATTAGCACTCATCAGCCCGGCATAGGGGGGCGGGCTGATGAGTGCTAATCAGCACGAAACTGCAGTCCTCGGCTGGAATGACTGAGCTGGCGGTGTATTTCATATGCTCCAATTACTTTTAATTCATATACAGGGTTTGTCCCTAAAGTAATAAGCCTGTTTTTTTGCCACGCGACTGTACACCGTAAACCTGCAAAACCGGAAAAAAGTGGTGAAGGGTACTCTTAAGCTTTCCAGTGACCCCTGGTTCAATTGTCTAAGAGCTCTTGGAGTGATGGGACGTCATTTATATTTTGAAGCAACGGCTATGCGGTATAATTTGGCATCAAATTCGAAAAGACTGCTAAGAAAACGTTTTATTTGCGCACTCAGGCCTTCAAGGATGATTGCTTGTCGTACTCGCAGGTCAAAAAGTGCACAAGTCGTTCAAGGAAAGCCGGGAAGATGCGACCCGTTCTGGGCGTCCATCAACATCATGAGCGGAAGAAAATGTCAATCGTGTGTGAGATTTGGTGACCAAGGACCGCCGAATGAGTGTTCGTTTGGTGTTAGAACAATTGAATTTGCCAAAAACAGATGTTCATCAAATTGTTTCAAAGGACTTGGAGACTTTTGAGTCACACCGTCTTCGTTTTCAACTCCTTTCAGACCCGGATCGGTGTTTAAACGGTGCCACTGCGCCCCTTCCCCCCCCCCCCCCGCCCTATAGTCCCGATGTCACGAACACTCCTTGCGTAGCCTCGCAGACTTCTTTCTGTTCCCAAGGATTCAAAGAGAGGTGGAAAGAAAGCATCTGGAGACCCTGGACAACATTCTGAACACCACAATAAGGTGCCTTAACAGTATTCCCAAAAACGTGTTCCGGAGGGTCAAGATGCATGGAAAACTTCGTTGGTAAAGGTGTGTAGATGCAGGAGGAGACTATTTTGAAGAGTATTAAGTTGTATTACATATTTGATCAATAAACCCATTTTTTTTTTGAAAAAAGGCTCATTACTTTTGGGACAAACCCTGTATCTCGTTTTTTGTTAAGTTAAATGAGTATACGTGTTCTCATATTGAAAATAATTATCCACAGTTATGTAATGGAAGTGACATGTTCGTAATGCTAGTTATTAATAAGGTACGTATAAAGTAATTACTGCTAGCTATCTTATTTTCTTCTTTCGACCCCATGCGTAATGCAGTTTTTCAGTAAGATCTGAAGATTTCCCTTGTGATTGTGATATTAAATTTATTTCATAAGCAAAGTCACGTTAAACTTGCCACTGCTTGTCACACAATATGTCACACTGAGTTCTCCCTAATTTGTTGAGAACTTCTCTAAATAGGTGAGGATAACGTAGTTGATGCCATCTTGAATATAATTTACTCGGAAATTTTCTAGTATAATTAACTTTTCGGAGATGTTTTTAATGAAAATTGAACACTTTTGTGATATATCTCAAAATTGTCTTATGCATGGTGATAGATTTAATAAAGTTAACGTTTTCTTTAACACACACTAGCTTTCAAATTAATGTTCCATTTGTGCTTTATGCATTTTAAAGTGCTTAATTTGTATTGCTCAATATTTTTAGTTTTTATTTTGTTACGCTTTCAAAAAGTGTTCTCAATACTTTAAGTATATGTTTCGCAAAAAATTGAAGCATATTTGGAAGTTTTTGTTTAAATATGAGAGAAGTCCTTGAGAAGTTTCTGTTATACTTTTCTTTTTATAATCAGTGAATAATATATAACAATTGTGAGGGCACCGTGCAAAGAATTTGCGCATGAAATTTACACCCTTGATGTAAAAGTTCGATGTATTTAAAAAAAAAAAAGAAACGTAAAAATATGTAATTAAGTAGAAAATCACCAGACTCAATCACGCTCGAGCTAATTTAGATATTACTTAAAAATGGAGAGTCTTTATCGTTCTGTTTAGTTAACGGGCGTATGGAATTTCAAGAAGTTATATGCTCGCGATCCTCTCATACAGTAGAACTTGCTTATAGCGAGCTCTGATTTAACTAGAACTCGGATTAAGCGAGGAAATCAAAAAATGCTTGGTTGATTTAATGTTAAGTCGATCGGAACACAACTCGCTTTTAACAAGT
Source organism: Uloborus diversus (assembly GCF_026930045.1). Lineage (NCBI taxonomy): Eukaryota > Metazoa > Arthropoda > Arachnida > Araneae > Uloboridae > Uloborus > Uloborus diversus. The sequence goes on along the minus strand of NC_072732.1, from coordinate 177,376,115 downwards.
AAACCTGCTTACATTTCTGTTGACTTCCAGCTCAGCTTAGTCTTTTTTTGGAAAAATTCCTTCAATGCTCTGAAGGCCAACTAAAGTGAGGGATTTTTTTTTCTGAAATAGAGAAGCAATAAGAAAATCCTGCATTTCTTGCAGTCAATGTTATCACTTTCGAAGTATACTTCTGAGAGTACTGTTGCTCAAATTCAAGTTAATGCAGATGGCAAAAAAAAAGGAGAAATCCTTGAACAACACAAGAAAAAGACAATAAGTCAGTTCAAACTGAATTAAACAGAAATAATAATAATGGTAATAATCAAGTATGAAAGTTTTGAATTTTTTCCACGAACTCGTTTTTTACGAGTACTCGGTTAAAACGAGCAAATATCGTGATCCATTCGCGCTTCTTATAAACGAGTTCGGCTGTATTACAGGCTAAAAATAAACATCAGTAGGTTTAAAATATTAGGTTACCTTGAATCTGTATTAGTTCTTTTTAAAAAAATTCTATTACTGCTTTTGAGTTCACTATATCTAAAAACTTGACTCCCTCCCCATTCGGGCAATTGCTTTCTTATTTGAACACCGGTTACATTCATTTAAATTTTTCTCTAGAATTATTTTTTCCCCAGAAAACTAAAAAAATGTGTAAGGTACACAATTATTGGTTGTTTGTGGGCTACTAAAAGAAAATCATAGCTCGACAAGAATGATATGCAATACGTTAACTTTATTGCCTCACTACTTAACTAATCTGAGCTAACTACATTGCACACGATTTCTTTGGACGGTTCCACAAATCAAACGGGGAGACCACACAGCGGCACGTACCCCATTATTGTTGAAGTCGCTTCCTCCTCGATCTCGTGATTTATGTTCCAGAACATTTTTGACGATGAGGCCATTTCCAGAGCGAAATGGATAACACACATTACATTTCAGACTTGTTGCTGTATTATCACAAAACGGCGCCACAAATAAATTATGTCCCAACATGCTGGAATTATGTTATTAGTTAAGTTAATTAAGAAGTTTAAGACTCAGATTTTGAACAACAGATCGAATATGGCAGGGGTGTCACATCGTGGTGGGAAGGTAGTCATTGTGAAATTGTGCAGTTGAAAGTTTTAGGGGGGGATAGGGATGCGTTTTTCTTTTCTCAGGGGTATCTTAGAATGTGATGTAGTAATTTTTAGCATACACATTTCATGGACAATTATTTTAAGCCTTAAATTTTGCTGCTAAATTCGCTGTCATATTTGTGAGCAATTTGTGTCGATATATTAATTGGAAAGAATACAACATTCTCAGAAATGCACCACTCACCCTCGTGGATTCTTTCTTTGCTAGAAAAAATTACGTCATTTGTTAAATTCTTTCCTCACTGGGTCAAAAGCTCATTCTACAACCTCACGAAATTTTCGTCAATTTGACAAAACGCTTACTTAATTTGCAAGACATGTTTCAGGACGCATAAAATATTTGCCCTCTTGTCCTTGGTATCGAAATGCGAAGCCTGAAAAATTGCCGAAATTTTAAGAAAAGTTGCCAAATTCAGTGTGTTTTAGTGAGTAATGGGAGACATGCTGACACAATTTTAAAATGGATGCAAACGGTGAAATGTCGTGATTATTTTCTCGCCAAGTCTTTAACTTTGGCTCTTTTCTTAAAATGTCAGCTGTCTTCAAGACATTATATTTCGATAACAAGCGGACGAGGGTGAATTATTTCCGCGTCAAAAATGTATCGTCAGATGCTCTTTCGATGACCTTCAGTTTAATTTTTTTTCTACTACTCTATTCGTTTACCTGGTCCTCGACTAACCGAATCTCTCCTTAACCTGCAATCGAAAAAAAATAGATAAATTAGAAGTGATCTACTTCATACATGCAAATCAAGCGTAATCTTTTTTCTCTGAAATAATTTCAGTACCAAGCTGTACTGCCCTTGATTCATTTCCTTCGGCAATACACATACATACACTGGTCGCATTATATCAGACAAACTATGGATTGTTCGATAATTACATGTTTAACGCAGTTTGGTATGAAATTCTTATGCATTGGTAACGTTTCATTAAAATGTCAACGTATCAGTTAAAAACCAGTACGATCCTCCTAATTTTAGTCGAGTTATGTTTCAAGTGTGGAAGTATTTTATTTTTCTTCTAGGTGAGTTCTTGTGTGCCAAAAGTGCGGACTGTTTTTTTTTTTTTTCTTCTTTAGTTTCGTTTTCGCGTGCTGTCGGAATACGTAGAACTGTTTTTGAGAATGTGCTCATTTCAGAAAATGATGTGTATTTTTTAAATATATATAAGTAGGTATTTTTCAATAATCTTTGCGTTTTGCTTGTGGTAGCAGTTACATAATGAAGGAAATTGCCTGTAACGGTTCATTTTAACATTCAAAGACGAAATATTTTAGCAGCTGTTAATTAAAATTTTGCATAGAAACTATAATGAGCTTAAAAAATTAGTCAATGACTATTTTCCACCATAAATCCCTTTATTTACGAACAAAAATGTTGAGCGCCTAAGATAGAAAGATATCTTACCCTAAAGTAGTAGATTGTTTTAAAAATAATTATCATTAAAGTTTTTGGTCGCGAAACCCCCGCATATGAATTTGTAAAAAAAATAAATAAATAAATAAATAAAACCGCCGTTGTTAGCAGTGATATGAAAACTCGAAATAGCTTATTTTTCCCATAAGTTGGTCATCTGGGTTTGGACACTACAGTTAAAAGTTGCATCAGAGCTGTCAGTAAACGATAACCGTTTTTGAACAAATTTGACCCATCTGCCACAAAAACCTGCCCTTTGTCACATGTCACCTTTTAAAAGAAAACGTTATAAAAAAAATATGTGATGTTACTTCTTGTTATGCTCACCCGCACCCCTCCCCTCTTTTTGTCACATGCTCTCACAATTTCACGACCTCCTCAACCTCCTCCAAAACGTAACATCATTAGTAGACGACAGCTCTTTTTATTTTTTAAGACAAATTAAGTGTGCATTTTCCCGTAATTTTCATGTTTTGCATGTGACAGCAGTTGCATAATGAATGAAGTTAACGATTCAGATTGCCATCCATTAATTTTGAATTTTCAAAAAAAAAAAAAAAAAAAAATACAAATTAATTTGAATTTTGACACCTGGAATTCAAATTATGTATTTCGCAATCACGAGTGTGTGTGTGTGTATGTAGGAGTGTGTATTTGTCTGTGTGCAGGCATGAGTGTGTGTATATGTGCGTATGTGTATTTGTGTGTGTGTAGGTATGTGTGTATAGGTGTGTGTATGTAGGAGTGTGTGTGTAGGTGTGTGTGCGTATGCGTGAGTGTAGAATATGGACGCAACCTGGAGACGGTTTTCGCTAGAGGAGCAGCATCGTGTGGACGGTCGACGGTGGTGATGCAGAGGGAAGCTGTGGGAAAAAAAAAATCATGGGAATTCAAAACAGTCAAATGAGAGCAATAATCAATGTGATTGCTCAAAAATTGCAAGCTATTTAGTATATATATATATATATATATATATATATATATATATATATATATATATATATATATATATATATATATATATATATATAGGGGCATTCCAAGGTATTTTTGACATTTATGTAGAGTCCGTAACGTGACCTTTTTTGCCATAACTTTTTAATTTACTGTTTGATTAGCAAAATTTTTTATTTTGATCTTTTCCTACCAACACACCAGCTGATATTAAAATAATTTTCAAATCAAACGGTAAATTAAAAAGTTATGGCAAAAAAAGGTCACGTTACGGACTCTACATAATGTCAAAAATACCGTGGAATGCCCCTATATAGAAATAATAATTGGTCTAAAAACATGGTAAATGGCTGTTCTCCACTGTAAATCAATTTTTTTAATGAATAAAACAATACGAATCTCTTGTCTAACTAATCTTTAGACGACAGACAAAAGTATGAAATACCTTTGTCATAGTTACATTCCCTTTTATCAGCATTTTAATTTCGTTCAGAGTTGAGACAAAAAAAGTATGTTGTTCCAATAACATCTAAACGGTACTGAAGTTCATCCAATAGAACCGTCAACAAACGGTGATCACATTAAGCATGGTAAGGAAAGGCATTTCTTTCTGTTTGATAAACGATTCAACACCTCAAATAAATTTAGCAGTAAGTTACCCTAAATGGTAAGATGCATTCACTTTATCTACCAGTTTATTGGCCCTCTCAGCTTCAATGAGATGGCATCTGCTTCCAGCTCGGTTATTCGCTAATCCAGACTGATGAGTTCTAATAAGAACGAAACTGCAGTCTTTGGATGTGATAACCGGGCAGTCTGATATATAGCATGTTCCAAACATAAAGTTTGCTTTTCTTGCTATGACGATACAGAAATTACAAATATAATTGCACTTTTTTCTTTTTCTCATTTTTTTCACGACGTCATAAAAAATTCTTGAACCTGCAAGGCCTTATGGCGAAACTCGCATAGTCATTTGACAATTTGTTGCTTTTCAATGATTTTCAAAATGTGTCAAAGGCTTTTCGGGCACCTGATGAATATTTTTCAGTACGTGGTAAACTGATCGCAAAGTTTATCAGAGTAATTAAAATATTTCTTATCATAAAAATGAAAAACATTTTTTCTCATGTAATTTTATTTCGATGACAAAGACAGTGTTTATTATGTTTTAAAGAAATAAATTTCGTAATGCGTAAATAAAAATCCAAAAATTCGTGTTTATTTTTGAACTAAGTTTGGAAATATCATTCCTTAGAAAAAACAGTACCTTACTTAATTATTTATGTATTATCATGCAAATGAGGAAAACAATGAAAAGTGGACTTTAATCACTGAAGAAACTCTTTATAAAAAGTCGATGCGTTTCAATATCTATAAAAATGCAAATGAAAGCGCAAGTTTATCCATTAATATGAAAATTAGACTACATTGTCTTGGCGTGATTTCGCTAAAATAAATTAAAGTAGCATACCATGTTAGATAATTTGTATCTTTTTTCTACGACAGGGATATTCATTTAGTTTCTTGTTTAATTATGAGACAAAAAAAATTAATTTGAATTCTGAAACTTTGAATTTATATTATGCTTTTCGCAATCACGAGTTGCGACAGGACCATACTCATTGGAGTTATTGTTTCTAGAAACAGCTCCTGTCCCCCCAAGCCTGTCCCTATTCTTGGGCGGTTACGTGGGTATAGTTGCGTATGTGCAGGTTTGTGTGAATTCACGTTGGCGTGTATGTGTGTAAAGGCGCGTGTGTGTGTTTGTGTATTTTGTGTGTATGTGTTTGGTGTGTGAGCGTGTATTTGTATGTGTATGAGCGTGCGTGTATGTAGGACATGGACGCCACTGTCTAGGAGAAGCGGATTCTGGGAGACATTACTCAGGACCGGAGGAGCCGTGCCTACAGAGGACGGTGGGGCTGAAAAAGGAACCGGAACGTCAAGGACGGTCAAGTGAAAACAATTAGCAATAGTGATTGCTCAAAAAAAAAAAAAAAAAGCAAACCTTCATATGTTATAGTAGTTCCAAAAAGAATTCTCAAAAGTTCATTTCAAACATTATAAGGCTACTGTGTGGAAATAAAACAAGAAAATGATTAGCTTTCGATGTAGTTGCAATATTTATTTTTTTTTCCAAATATAATTAGTATTTTGTAGGGTTTTAAAATTTGATCCTTTTTAATTTTTTTTATAACTGGCTAATAGTCATATGTATGTATGGGTTATTCTCCAGAAAACGTAACTTTTTAACGCATATATTTTTCAATTTCGAAACCTTTTGTTTTCTTTTTTTCTTCATTCTTAGATGAAAGTGTTACCTACTAGAAATAACCATGAACAATGACCCAGCTAAGTTCCAATTATTTTACTCATAAATTAAAAAACCAAAAAAATATTTCTTCACGGAATTAAAAAAATAATAATAATGTTTAAAAATTGAGGCCAATTTAATATCAAAGTATTAATTTTGTTAATTGTGCAAACAATGAGCTATTTTAATTATTAGTGGATATTTAATATTAAGCTCTCTTAATTAAAGTACGGCTTAATTAGTAGTTATCGTTTTAGTTCAAATGTGTGTTAAAAATAGTATTTAGTAAATGTGAGGGTATACTGGCAATTTATATTTGAGGATGAATGCTTAAGATTGATGTATTTAATCTCCATCATTTATTTTCACCTCACAAATAATGACATTCATAAGGTCTGTCACGTAGGTGAGGATCTTTCCCTTAATAAAGGCATAACAGATACATTTTCCTAGAAATTTTTTTTTCTTCGTTGCTACAATCTGCACATGTTAAGCATATGAAAACATGTTTACATCATTTTTTACATTAATTTACATTTCTGGAATTCAAGTTCACGGAGGTGGGAAGTCAGAATACCCATACTAAGTTTTTAAAGCAAACTCGAATTGTTTTTCGACAAATATCTCACAACTGCATCAATGGCTGAAAATAAACAAGGGGGTTACCTTGTATCATGGAAAATAAAATTTGATATAATTACTGCCACGTGTTAATGAGGAATGGCATTTTAAGTTTGGGTAACGGAGATGAGCATTTTTTGTGTGACATGACTACTTATCCTAAAAAAACGAACTAAAATACAATATTAAAAAATTAAAAATACTTAAACAATTAGTATTTGAGGTACTTGTGAAAGGAATAATAAATAAATAAGTATATATTTTTAACTAAACAAGTTATTAAGCAACATAAACAGTCACATAAGGTGTGTGACATGCCACGGAGGTGAGAATTCACATGTTGTGTACCGAAAATATACTAGAATAAAAATTATTATTAAAAAATTGTTGGCAGGTTTAAATAGATATATTTTTGATGAAATTAAAAAAACATTGTTAAATGAATTGTTCCTTAACGTTTTTTCTGTAAAAGGCGTGTGACAGAAAAGTTACACTTTTTGAAGAATGACCCGTATATTACGCACGGCGTACATTTAATAGATGACACTTGTACTCAATCGCGTAAAGCATTTTATCATTAATAATTAATATATTGCTTTATTTGAGTATATTAAACTCGATTTTCATGCGTGATGTTAGACTACTTTATTATATGAGCCTCTGTAATATTTATAGAATTTCTGTCACAACTGCTTAAAAGAAAAGTTATTTTGTGGCTGAAATCTTAGATTCCTAGCGCAGTTTTCGGAGAAAAAAATGAATCGTCGAGTTCAAAAACCAGCCATCTCCAATTTTTTACCAAATTGAAACTATTTTAATTCAACTGATGTGAGAAAACCTTTTAGCCTGAAAAACCGACATCTCTTTCTGTTAGTTATTGAAAATAATGAGCGTTGAAATCGCTATCTATACTATTAATTTCTATGCCTCTCTGTCTGTGTGTGTATTTGTAACCGTATCGCCTCCGGATTGGCAATGTCTACTAGGCGATTCTGGTAACGTTGGATACAGGACTTTCAAGAGAAGCCATTTCTCCCTGTCTCCCTCCTCGAAAACTTAAATGCCGGACATCCAGTCCTAAAGAAGTTCCAAGGACATCCAGGAATGTTCTGATCCAATAAAAAGAATTTAAATTACCATTTACCATCCACCGCAGGCGGAATTGAGCCACCCCAGGTGGCAAACGGAAGTTGGCGGGAAAGCAAGCAGAGGATAGAGCTCCCTAGTTTAGTTCTAAAACATTCCATATCCTAGACATGACTTACTCTCTAACAAAACCCGCACCCCATATACACTTCTCAAAAGTATACCACACTGATAGGTCATCAGAAGCATCGTACGGCAAAACAAAAAACGAAAACGTAATTTCAGGTATCTAATTACTAGTTTCACTTATAAAACGAGCTGATGTGTGCATCACATGACTTCCTTTGACTCCAATTTAATGATAAAAGTGCCTCGGAGTACGCAAAGAAACATTTGAAATATTTTCACCCCAAGTTTGTTGCGAACCGAAGCGAAAAAAAAGCGTTTCAAACAGATAAATTTTCCCAATGTTGGCGATATTAATGTGATTCAATGGTTAACTCTCTAAATATGGCCAAATTAAAACCAGATTTAAAAAAGAAAAAAAGCCGCCATATTTGTCGCCAAGTTGGCGACAAAACATGGCGACCAAAGTTTTGGCGATATATCGCCAAGTGTTTGTCAAATTATAACATCACTTGAGCTTGCATTGAAATTACCAATGATTTCCGACAAAAAAAGGTGTAAAAGACCCCCTTAGGGACATCCGAATACAACTAAAAGGGGAGGTGCACAACTAGACCTCACTTGGAGTCTACGTATCAAATTTCAACTTTCTATTACATACCGTTTTTTGTTATAAAAGATACATACGCACATACACACATACGTACGTACATACAGATGTCACAAGAAAACTCGTTGTAAATAACTCGGGGATCGTCAAAATGGATATTTCTGGTGTCTATACGTTCTTGGGCATGTATCCACGTGTGGTCGGATTAAAAAGGAACTCAATATTCATTCGGGGGCGCGAAAAGCGGAAATTAAGGCCGATTTTTGAGTGACATTTTTTTTCGCGAATACAATACTTCCTTTACTTTATAAAAGGAAGTAAAAAATACACCGGGCGAGGTTTGAGTATTTCAAAGTTAAGCAAATTAATGTTTGCTTTGTCAAAAAAATACCCTCGAAAATTGGCCTTAGTTGCCAGTAAAGAAAGCATATTCTGGAAAAGTTGTCATAAATGTCAAGAAAATTGCAGACATTAAGAAAGTGACAAAGTATAAGGTAAGAACAACTTGTATTATTAGAAACTAAACACACAAATCAAACTTTCGACTTGGATTTTTTTTAATCAAAATATAAAACATTTTTCTTCCACATTTCACAACGGCGAATTAAAATGAAACATTTCTGGAAAAAGCAAGTAATTACAATTAAGCGCAAACACAAGTTTTTTTTTTTTTTTTTTTTTTTCTTTTAACAAAACTAAAACATAACAAAAATTAAAGGTATTGAAAAAAAGACTATTGATACAGGCGTTGGTGTTTTCTCTATGCATTGCCATGAATTTTAAATTGAGTTAATGAAGTATTTATTTTAATGTAAAATTAAAAATATATACTACAACACTTTTAAAATTATACTTCTGTTTATATGTGCTGATATGAAAGAATGTCTCCACGCTAAACTAGCATTTCAAAAATGTTCCATTTAAAAAACGGTGTTAGTTAAAGCTTTAGTTATTAAAGAATAAGTGACTAGCTCTTTATTTTTCTAGCTATGCAAAGAATTTTTAAAAGAAAGTTTTTTTTAAAAAAAATTTAGTGTTTTATGAGTTATGTAAACAACACTAAATATCTGTGCCAGGTTTATAAAATTTTGAACGTTTTGCTTTCGAAAAAAAATCATGGTACAGTCACAGACTTCACAAGTTTAATTCAAACAAGTAAATTTTCGAGTTTAAATCGCAAAAAAGAATTGTACATATAAGTTTTTTAGCACATAGAAAAGTTATCAAAATGTAGCACTTTTAATGGATTAGGGCAGGGACTGCCGCGCTTTGAACATTGACGGGAGCTCACGCGCTCCCGCATGTTCCTGCTGACGACAAACTGATAGCAAGTCACGAATGGGTTAGAGATCCATTTCATGAGATTCCTGAAGGACTCTCCATTAACGAGGAAGAAAAATTCATAGACTTTACGACAAGTGGCCGAAGCAAAAAAACTGTTTTAATAATAAACCACTATTTGAATTTTGGTCAGGAGTAGAGGATTCTTTTTCTACACTAAAAACAAGGGCATTTCGCATTTTACTACCATTTTCAACATCCTTCCTTTATGAAACTGGATTTTCTGCTGTGGCTCCTTTGAACACAAAATATAGAGCTAAGTTAAATATAGAAACAAGAACTGAGAGTGGCTATTTTAATATTAAGCCTTCCTTCGAAAAACTTTGTTCTTCAAGACAGACCCAAGGAAGCAACTAATAATTACGAAATTTTCTTTTAATTTCGCATGTTTTTGTTATGTAAATTTTGAATCAGAAGTTGCTTACTTTAAGAAGATAATTATTAAATATGCTGAAATGCATTTTCTTTTCTATTCGTATGTCTGCTTTTTTTTTTCTGTCAGTTAATCAATTCTTTTAAACAATATTTTCTCTTGGATGTTTTTGCGCCCCCACCCCTCTTCGAGTGTTCTCGTGCCCCCTAGAGGGTCATGCCCCACAGGTTGAGAATCACTGGATTAGGGTATTGCAATGTAATAATCAACGTTTGAACGCCCAATAAGAGTTTGAAACGAGCTGATGTGTGCATCACATAACTTCCTTTTACTCCAATTTAATGTCATTTCCCCATTATTCGCTATTTTAATGTGATTCAATATTTATTCTCTAAATATCACCAACAATGGCTAAATTGAAACCAAAAAAAAAAAAAACTCCGCCAAATTTGTCGCCAAGTTGGCGACAAAACTTGGCGACCAAAAGACTGGCGATATATCGCCAAGTGTCCGACAAATTATAACGCCACTTGAGTTTACATCGAAATTAACAATGATTTCCCCCCAAAAAGGTGCAAAAGACCCCCTTAGGAACATCCGAAAGCAACCAAAAGGGGAGGTGCACAACTAGACCCCACTACGAGTCTATGTACCAAATTTCAACTTTCTAGGACATACCATTTTTGAGTTATGCGAGATACATACGCACATACGCACATACGCACATACGCACATACACATATACGCACATACACACATACGCACATACACACATACGCACATACATACAGACGTCACGAAAAAAGTCGTTGTAATTACCTCGGTGATGGTCAAAATGGATATTTCGCGTGTCTATACATTCTTAGGCACTTTTCCGCATGTGGTCGAATCGAAAAAAAAACTCAACATTCATTTGGGGGTGAGCAAAATGGAAATTAAGGGCGATTTTTGAGTGAAAATTTTTTCGCGAATACAATACTTCCTTTTTTGTAAAAGGAAGTAAAAATGCTATAAGAGTGTTGCTCCGCATTAAGAAAATAAATTATCATAAACAATATCTTTTAAATAGCAACATTTTAATATCCAAATCAAAATTGTAAGCGGTGAAACCTTTAGTTGAAGAAAAAACAGCTATTTCTTTATAAATCTTAAGTTTCCGCCTCAATCCGGGTTACAAGTAGCTCTTCTACAGCTGGTATATGGCATCTAGATACTGAAGTTTCACTCTTATCAGCGATTATCATTCTAGTATAGCAATAAACAAGCTAGAGGCAGATGTCCTTTCATAAAAGGGAGATTAACGTCATACTGGTAGCTAAAACTAAATTAGCACACCAGTGAGGGTCTGCCAAATCTAGTAAGACTCCCCTCTTAAACTCTCATGCACCTTAAACCCTGGTACTGTATTTTTTTTCCTTCTTTGAGAACATCTGAACAGTGTACACTGCCGTGGGCAGGTAAAAAGGGCAGTAGCGGAAAATCTTTTATTTCTCTCTCTTTTTTTTCCATTTTTGTCATCTATTGTACGTTAGCTTTATAATACGAGCTTGCTTATTTGTGTGGTTTCTGCTAGAAAAAAAAAAAAAACCGCGGAAAAACGTCCAATTCCAACGTTTCTTAGTGGTTAGTATTGAATCCAAAACGCGTTTCTTCAAATGTCTCGAAGGCCAATTTCTGTAGATACTGCCATTTACTTGAAAACGACAGTACAATGCTGTATTACAATTCATTGTAACCTAAACTTTTGCCGTCACTTGCACCCGGTTTACTGAGTGACTTCAATGAATCGGAAAATCACTGTTTCCACAATAAGTCAATCTGGATCTCTGTTACGCTTATAGCGCCTCAACCGTTAGGCCGATTTTCATGAAATTCGGCACAAAATTAGTTCGTAGCATAGCGGTGAACACCTCGAAGCGATTTTTTAAAAAAAATCGATTTTGTTCTTTTTCTATTCCAATTTTACGAACATTTTTGCGAGCGAATAATCATAGTATGGAAGATTAAATTATCATAACATGGACGAATAAATTATATAGCGTGTGCCCAAAACATGGGCGGGAAAATTAACATAGCAAAGTGGTGAGAAATTCATCATCGCTTAATATACCATGCGAACCAAAGGACCTTTTAATTTTCTACTTCGGGCAAGGCCGTGCAGTTACCACTAGTACATAAATAAATTAAAAATTCGATTCGCAATCGAGATTTGTGGCAGAGGATTACCCCATGTTTCCAAAACTTATAATTTTGTATTAACTTCAGCCTACATTTTCAGATTTTTATCTGTTCTAAGAATTAAAACTGTTACCAGTTCATGGATTGACATATGTCTAATGTGTTAAAATAGCCCGAGCTCTTTTGCTCGTATGAACGAGGCCTTCGAGATAGGAAGGCCATCCAACTAGCAAATGACGTCATCGTTTGTCGATCCACAATGATATTGGGAAGTGAGCACTTCGATTAATATTTTGGTTAAATAAAACTATTTGGTTTATTTATTATTGACTTCTGTTATTTTAGTAGCATTACAAGTTCTACTTTTTCATTTGAAAACATAAAAAGGAACCGATAATCATACATTAAAAAATACACTGAGCTTAATTCATAGTATTTGACATAAAAACATTTATAAGTCTTACAAAGTATTCAAATAACTAAACACGATTTTATTTTAAAATCATGTTAAAACAAAGTGATAAATAAACACAGTTTTATTTTTCATTAGAAATTGTTTTTTAACTAATCGCATTTTAACTACTCGTATATTGTATTGAAACATTAAGTCTTAAGAAGTATTCAAATAAATAAATGAACTTTCATTTTACAATATACATCAAAACAAAAAAAAATATTACTATTGTATTTGAATAAGAATTAAATGAAATTTTAAAAAATAAATAAACATTTTTACTTAAGAAAACGGGAAACATGACTGCAATATGTTTCAAATACATAACATCAAATTAAAGTACATAATACCAGATTATTAATGTTAATTTAGCTGAGCAAACTTATGCTTTTAAAAAGACGTGAATGCTTGGGTGCCATCCCCCAAAGTAGACGGTGCCCTACCCCCTTCAATTATGAAACCCAAAACATCTCTATCTCCCTTAAAATTTCAAGGGCACAGTTATTTATAACTATAGCCGTTGAAAAGCTATCATTACTATGAGACTATGATTCCGACCTTCCCCCCCCCTTTCGGTGGGCACTCTCGAAAAATTACACAGGAATTCAACTTGAAAAACGTTAATTAAAGAATGAATAATACAATATCATGAATACTGTATGTTGTACATCAAAAAATGTATTCAATATCTAAACAGACTTTTTTTTTTTTTTTTGGAATTCGGCTACTTTTCCATTTTTAGCTTTTTCTGCTGCTAATGATTCTTGTGTGTGTGGGGGGGGGCTTTAATAGTTCATCATTTTAGGCTTTTGAAAAATTATTTTAAAAAGCATTAATTGATGACAAAGCAGCCTTTTTCAAAAAACTTTTCATAGAATGACCATTTTATCAACTTTCTTTAATACTTAAAACTTCATATATGTTAAATTTAGATCAACATTTTGCTGAGTATGCTCTTTTAGGAAATCAATGTGACAGTTTTGTGACAGGGGGAAGGGAGGGAATAACAAGAAGTGTGACATCACGCGTTTTTTATAACAATATGCTCATGTTGAACAGCATTACATGTAACAAGGGTGAGGGGGGGGGGAATTTGTTCAAAAGTTTGCATAATACTTTATAGACAGCCCCTTAATTCAATTTATGTTACAGTTTCAGAGTTCCTGAAAGCTTATTAACAGAAAACTCAAGGAGTTCAAAAAATATGTAGTTCAAGATATTTTGCCCTTTTTAAGTATAAACAAACAAGCACAGAGCATTTGGCAAAAACACGTTGTGTATCCACTGCTCAAAATTAATCTTTCGCAAGCCCAGAAATTATGAATACCGTTAACTATCATAAAACTTAAAGACAACAGTGAAAAAAAACCATATATATATTTTTTAATTTACGCACAGAACCAGCTTGTCTGAATAACATTGCAGGGGCGTAGTTGGGGGGAAATGTTTGAGCATCGAACCCACGACCTCCGGCGTTCAAATCTAATCTTCTATCTCAGAGCTACGAAAGCCCATCAAGGAATGTTTTTTGATCAAAATAACACATGCTAGCGTATGAAACAATTTAATCGAAACGGAAAATATAAGATTAGTTCAGTTAAAAGCCTGTTTCAATAAACTTGTTTACATATCAACTGAATATCAACACCAAGTTACGTTGCTTCTGATAGCAACAAGTATATTTGCAGAAAATTTTGACATATGTACATTGTCAGCTTGGAAAATCCATTTCGAATAAATGAGTGTACAAAGTTGAAAAATAAAGAAATAAAAAGTTGCAAGTTAACCGTTTCAAATATTAAAGCAGTATACTGAAATTAAAAATTACAGACAAAGATATCAGAAAGGAAACTGACAATTGTTTGTGTAATGGAGGAAAACTTAAGTAATCTTAACTGCATAAAATGTAAATTTGTTTATCTGAGAAAAGTACTTACCTCCGAACTTGAAAATTTATTCCATGAGGCGCCCAGCTTTTTTCTTCACATGCAGTTTGTTCGGAAGTGGAAATCGCTGACTCACTTTCACTCAGCAGACACTTATATTATATATATATTTTTAAATTGCCTCTACATTCCGGTACGTGGAAAGGATGAGATAAATCTAACAGTATTGTATTCAAAAATGTGCAGCCGAAGTTACATATTTCCTATTTCATCTATTTTAACCAGAGCAAGAAGCACTATTGTTTAACTGGTAGACTGCACTGCTTTCAAAGTTTCGCGCCAAGTTCATAGATCGACGACTGGTGGCGTAACGAAGCGGGGGGATTGGAGTTGTCTGGCCTGTTATCACGTGGGTCTCGATATGAATCTTATTTTTGGAAACATGAAGAGATGATAATAAATTAGTTTTAATCAAAATAACAGCAGAATAAATTGAGGTATTTTTCTTAATACTTACAACGTTGTCGGATCAAAATTTTGATTTTTTTTAATTATTATTATTATAAAAAAGTTTGGAATGTTTTTATGGTGAAAAGATATTGTAGAAAAACGTTTACGTTTTTTGCCTCAATGGCGTCGTAGATACAGCGCGTTTTCTTGTGTCAAAGTATATTGGTTAATTTTTAAAACAAATCCATTTATTAACAGAATTTTTAATTTTTTACGTAAAAAAAAAAGGCTGAATTTTGAATGAACTTTGGCACAAAAATTTAGGTTGTGCAATTAATTATTTTTACAGTAGATATTTAGCAAAACTTGAAGTGTCATTTGGCTGGCCCGATCGATCACACAGATAAAAGAAATCGAAACTAGATTTGAAAAGTGAATGAAGGACTGTGGATTCAGAACAACAAATAATCTATGTAATTGCTCAAAGAAGGAATAAAGGGAAACAAGTCATTAAAAGCCGTTGAATAATTAGTATGTAATTTAACCTTTTTTAATTCACGAGCTAAGCTAGTGACGTTTTTATTCATAGTTTTTATTATTATCAATGTTATGCTTTGACAGTGATAAGAAACAAACTTGGAAACACAATGTACCCATCAATAAAGATTACTACCTCCAATCAGAAAGATTTACGCAAAGGAAGTAATTCATTTTTCGCAAGTTTTTCTTGTTTTATGTCTCAAAAAAGGGACACTTCTGTCATCCGAAAAAGGAAAGATATCTATTTTCTGTATCAATAAATATAGTTAACTCACTGGAACAAAAGATGTTACATGGTGTCTTCGTCCACCATCCATCAATTAGGCTTAGCGACAGCGAAGCCGTTTTTCCGTTATATTCAATGCGTTCCGTCTCCCAACATAAATCATACATGAATAATGGTTCTTGTAATGATTCTCCATGATCTGAGCACGCACTTTGGGCAGAAAGAGTTCAGTGGCAGTTTGCATAACTTCCGTATGACATTTAGAATCACAGAACGTCACCTGGGAAATTTGCAGTCAGCAGGTAGGGCGTTTTACTTATATTTTGTGAATAACGGATTCTTACAATATATGATATTACTGTGCAGAACAGGGGCGTGCACAGAAATTTCGGGGCCCGTCACAACTGACTTTGACGGGCTCCCTCCATATTGTTCACCCGTACAACCCTACACATAGTATTTCACCCTCATTTTAAAAATCTCGTCCCCCCCTCCTCCGGTCACGAGCCCGGGCCAACAGGTGTCCCTTCTCCCCCTCTGTGCACGCCCCTGGTGCGGAGAACTGTAAATGTACCCTTATTTTTCAAGGGAGGATTTAATTTTCGCGACTTTCGCGATCTCGTCATAATCGCTAAAATTTAAGTCTCGAGAGTTTTTTTTTTTTTTTTTTTTTTAACAGATTTTTTTAAAAACTTTTGGTTTTGCTTATTATAAAATTCACGAAATTCTTAACCCGCGAAATATCTTCCTTTTTGTGAAAATTATGGCTCGTGAAAATAAGTGCTTTTACACAGGCCACAAGAGTTAAATTCTTCATATAATTCTTGTTGAATAGAGATATAGAATGTAAGCTTTTTATCATTGGTTTTTCTCTCCAAAGATTTATTATTGATCCCTACATCGCACAATAAAGAGCAAACTTGTGAATCAGAAGTTTTTTTAACTATATTAATAAAATATAGGAAAACCGGGTTTATGTCTCCACTTCAGCCCAGAATGGTTACGTCTTAAGTAAAAAACTTTTAAAGTGTTTACACGATATTTGTGCTTCCCTTAAAGGTCAAACTTTAAATGCAATACAGTAAATATCTATTCATCGTTTACTTAATTGTTTTAATTTTAGAAAATTAAAAAAAAAAAAAAAAAACGAGCTGATGAGTGCATCACATGACTTCCTTTTACTCCAATTTAATGTAATTTCCCCATTACTGGCAATTTTAATGCGATTCAATAGTTTACTTTCTAAATATCACCAATAGTGGCTAAATTAAAATCAGATATAAGAAAAAAAATGTCAAATTTATCGCCAAGTAGCGACAAAACTTGGCGACCAAAATACTGGCAACATATCGCCAAGTGTCCGCTAAATTATAACACCGTTTGGGTTTGCATCGAAATAAACAATGATTCCCCCCCCCCAAAAAAAAAAGTGTAAAAGATCCCTTTAGAAACACCCGAATGCAACCAAAAAGGGAAGTGCACAACTAGACCCTACTAGGAGTCCACGTACCAAATTTCAACTTTCTAGGACATACCGTTCTTGAGTTATGCGACATACATATGCATATAGAGACGTCACGAGAAAACGCGTTGTAATTAATTCGGGAATCGTCAAAACGGATATTTCGCGTGTCTATACGTTCTTAGGCACTTATCCAAGTGTGGTCGAATCGAAAAGCAAACTCAACATTCATTCGGGGGCGAGTAAAATGGAAATTAAGGACGATTTTTGAGTGAAAATTATTTCGCAGGATACAATACTTCCTTTTTTGTAAAAGGAAGTAAAAATCGTTAATCGTAAGGCATTTAAACAATTTGTACGCATAACTCGAAAAACTTTCGCTAGTAAGGCAAGCTTTCTGATGCAGAGCAATCATGGGAAATAAGTTCTAAGAGATGCAATGTCTCTTTTGGAAAAATGCCAGTAAAACATTGTAGAACAACAAAATAAAGACAACATTTATTTTGCAATTCAGTGATTATTTCTTCGCACAGCTATTATAAAGGCAACTTCTTTTGAATTGAAAAAAAAAAACCTGTGATCCCGAAACACATTCAAGAATTAACCAATTATTTTGATTTTTTTTAAATTTCAACATGAAGCTACAACTTTATTGTTAATAAATATATTTTTTAAACATGCTCTGCTCATTTTAAGCATATTTTATCACTGGTGGCACTTTTTTTCCACTTAACACCAAACATCAACTTTCTGCAGGAACAAAAAATATGTGCTTTCATTTATAATGCGTAAAACGCAAACAAAAATGTTTTAAAATATATTTAGAGCAAGTATCGATCGTTTTGCAGAGCCTGACGATGGGTTAAAAAGAAATTTGCGTTAAATATTCTCTTTTAAAGTATTCAACGTAGTTCCGGTTTTCTAAATCCATAAAATCTAAGACCGAGAAATCGCGTGAAAGCTCAAGGGAACTGAAAAATAAGCGTTAAAAACGTTCAACCTCAAACGAACTTCTGAAGGAAAACAGTTTTTTTTTTAACTTCCTAAGCGTAAACATGGCAGTTAAAAGTACACAGATTATGTATTAAGAACTTTGTGGAAAGTAAAATACATAACTTTTTAAACTGCCATTACTTAAGTTTACTTTTCTAGACTTAAAAAATGAGGATATACTGTAACGTAACTAATTTCAGTAGTACTTTCAAAATTATATTGACAGCTTTACATTTTTTATTACTTTATTTTTCGCAATAATACTCCTAAGAATTGCATCGGCTTTGTAATCAATTTTCATTTAACTAACTACAGGCGGTACCTACACGGCTTTGTCCGTAGTTGAAAATTAAAAGGTCATTTGATTCGCCTGTATATTTACAAATAATTAATGACGAATTTCTATCCAATTTGCCATGTTCATTTACTTCCCAATGTTACGGTTTCACGTTATGATAATTTGGTAATTTACTCTTTCACGTTGTGATAATTTGCTCGGTAAAATTTTCTTGAAATTGGAATAGAAAAAGAACAAAATCGAATTTTCGAAAAATCACTTCGAGGTGCACACTCTTCATGCTATAAACTAATTCTGTGCCAAGTTTCATGAAAATCAGCCGAACACTCTAGGCGCTATGTGCGTCAAAGAGATCCTGACAGACAAACAGATAGACTTTCAGCTTTATTATTAATGAAGATGATGCTTAGTTGTGATTAACGAATTTACACGATCTGCGGGTCCAGATTATTTTGAGGATTCTAAGGCTTACGTGTTTGGTTTTTTTATCCTTCTCTGTTTCACGTCTAACTAATTTTCCTCTCATAATCTATGCTAATAATAAAAAGCTGAAGAGTTTGTTTTTTTGTTTGCTTGATCACGCTAATCTCAGGAACTACTGTTAGAATTGAAAAGTTATTTTTGTGCTAAAAACTCCATTTATTGAGTAAGACTTTTCTTTTCAATCAGATTGACTGAAATATTTGTAATTGTAAAATAAATGTGTAATTAATAGTTTAGTTCTATGAATTCGCGGCGGGGTAATTTAGTTATATGAATTCCTAAATGGCGGGGTAACTCATCGAGACAGTGTCGATAGCTGCGAGGAACCATGTCGCGCGGCCCAGAAGCGTGGTCGGTTACGCTGTTGTGGTCAGTGAACTGATTTTTGAATGCGTCTTTTTTTTTTTTTTTTTTTTTTTCGATATTCAGGTACATAATTTGATTTTGTAGGATTTTTCTATTGGGTTTTGTTTTCCTTATTTCTTCAACGTTTGTTTTTGTTCTTCTAATTGAAGATAGTTACTTATCTAAGTAATAAGCAATTTGATTTGTCGCATTTTTCCAATTCTGATTGTTCTTTATAACGTTTTTATCATGGTATTGTTTATTTTGCTTAACATTTTAAATTGCAGAAAAAAAAACCGCTTCACTCGCTAAAAGGCAGGGTCACGGTAGCGTGGTTTCTTAGCGCGATAAGCGATGCACTATACAGAGATTGTTTTAAGTTTTAAAGCTACTGTTAATCTTTTTATGTGTTTTGGAGGAAAGTTTTAAGTTTCAAAAAGACTTTAATTGGTTTTTAGAAAAGGTTAGTACGCGTTTTAGTTGAAGAAAAATGATCATTTCACATTAGAAGGGGGTTGGGGCGTGGTTTTTTTTATTCAACGGACTTCCTTTAAATTTTTAGCGGCATCGTCGTGCGGGAATTGCTAGTTGGTTTTTTTTTTTTTTTTTTTTTCGGTAACGGGGAGTTTGGCACGATCGTGAAATGTTTCGCAATAACACTTTTCTATGGTAACCATTTGTTAGTCTAGTTAATTTGAAGTCTAGTGATTGGTCTATCACTGAACAAAAAGAAAAAAACAAAACAAAAACAAACTTAGATTAGAAGCTTTTGTAAATAACATTTACTCATTATGACGCACATGATGA
Organism: Uloborus diversus; assembly: GCF_026930045.1. NCBI lineage: Eukaryota > Metazoa > Arthropoda > Arachnida > Araneae > Uloboridae > Uloborus > Uloborus diversus. The sequence goes on along the minus strand of NC_072732.1, from coordinate 177,356,015 downwards.
TTATTAATTTAAACATTTGGTAAGATGAGCGAATAATTTTTGAAAAATTTTTACAATCTCATTTTAATGAAACAAAAAGTAGGTACGCTAGTTTTGAAATTTTAAACGGTGTGTAATTTTGTATGTGTAACTGTAACAAATATATCTTATTCATTTTCATTGCTTAATTAAAATTTTGGATTTTTTTTGAAAATATGTGTAGCCAAATGGATACCAAATTTAATTTTCAGAGCAATAAAACGTGTTTCGGAGAAAACTTTGGTCATATAATGCATAAGTATCTGGTTTACATTATTTAGCTCAGTGGTCTCCAACCTTTTCACTCGCAGGCCGCATTGTAAATTTTTGGAGACGAGGCGGGCCGATCCAACAATATTTTAGCTCAGATGGTTCATTTAGCTCTAGCCCCCCCCCCCCTCCTTTGTCCACCCATACATCGCGAATATATTTTTATATATGTATTTTATTAAACGCTCAGTGGTGGTTTTGAAAATTTCTGGACTTGCTAAGTTGACTATGTTTCTTTGTACAGTGGCCGCCGTTTATATGAATCACGTTTGTTCTTAACAGTTTTGATTCCATAAAGCGGCTGATTCAATTAAGCGAATAATTCAATTAAACTGGAATTTGTTCTGTTTTTGACAATTTGATTCAATTAACCACTGATTCAATTAACCGGCGTCCACTCTGCATATTTGCTGTTAGCTAAATTAAATTATATTTTAAGTGCCCGTAAATCTCTAATGACATAACGATAGGTGGTCTTGTAAAATTCAGAATAGTACAGAAAACTGAAATAAAACGTATTCTTTGTCACAAAATAAAGTGAAGTTTAAAAAAAAAGGCTAATGAGTGAGTGATACAAGACAGAATTATTGAAATGTAATACAAATTTATTTTATTGAATTAATGATGATTAAAAAGTTAGAAATAAATGATATAAGACAACACGTGTGTGTGCGTAAAGCTTTTAAAATATTTTAAAAGGTTAAAAAAATGAGAAGATTGCATTTGTTTGATAAAATTTCAATCCATTTAGAGACAAACTTCGCAGTTCCGAACATTAAGGGGGATTTTAAATGTTCGTCTGATTTAATGTACTGTAATTTTGAAAACGTCTGTTTACATTTGTAAGTGGATACAAAAAGAGAAAACATAGCTCTAGCATGATTTTTTAAGTTCTCAAAGTCTTTTTCTGGTAGATAACTGTAAAATGGAAGTAGGTTATCTTCCTTGGTGGAATTCCTGGAAAGCTATCTAGAGTAAGTCATTAGTTACTAACTCAATGACTTCCAGTTACATTTCAGAAGGCACCTTGTTAATATCACACTTAAAAGGGTTTTGAAAGAGTTGAATTTCGTCTGATGCACGGTCTAGGTCTTCGAAGCTATTTGTGGGAGACTTTCGATTTCTATTATCAAGTTTTTTTTTCGCTAAATTCAGAATCGAGCATTAAAGTTTGGCAATGAACATTTAAATCTGGTGTCAGCCTCCCTCTCAGACTGAGCTGATCACTAATAAAATACAGGTGAAGACAGGAGTGAGCACATGTTTTCCCTGAAACCAGAAAAGGCCTCAGCCAGGGGACTAACTCAAGAATGTGGCGCGGAGAAAAGACATCTGTTCTCAAAAAGAACAAAAAGAGAGATGGGTACTCCACTCGTAGTTAATTTTACAAAATGATTAAAAAACGGTTAAAATTAACGGTAAAAAGATTTTAAATAATTTATTGTAATTAAAAATAATGTCTCAATTATATTTCCAACGACACTGTCTCTGTTCCGAAAAAAACTTTGTAAGCATCCCGCGGGCCAGACAAAATCTGTTCGCGGGCCAGATCCGGCCCGCGGGCCGTAGGTTGGAGAGCCTGATTTAGCTTATGAGTCTTCTAAAATATTATGCTGCTTGGGTACAAGAAAACAAATTTTGAGATTTAAAACATTTGAAAAGTCAGATAACCACTAAAAATATGTAAACAATTTAAACTTTTTTTTTTTTCATTTTCTTTTTTGAAGAAGCTTTACAGTGTTTTTATGTGAAGAGAACATTGTTTTTATCTCCTCTTCTGAGTAGTATCTTCTTTAGATAAAAAGAGTTGAATCTTGTTTCTAATATGAATTTTTTAACAAACAGAGTTCTGTTTAGTTTATTGGTCATTTTGGAATTAGAAATTATAGTTTTCTCTAGATAGAAAGTTTATATAGAAGAGTGAAAATGTTTTTTACTCTTGTTTTTCAAAAGAAATGTTTTTAATATTCCCTATCATAAACATAATACAGTCAACACTCGGTAACTCGAAGTTCGAAGGTACCGTTTTAAACGTTCGAGTTACTGGTAGTTCGAGTTATGGGAAGTGTTTACAACAGTTTCAAAAGTTTAAGACCCAATGAAAACTTAAAGAAAAAGGAATATTCGAGTTACAAGCTTGAGTTATTAAGATCCGACTAGACGCATATTTGCGTTACATTTATTACAATAGTTTGTAGGGTCTGGTGGGGGAAAGTGGTCAATGGGGTAAAGTGGTCAGTCGTCAAATAAATGGCTATAGCTTAGAAATAAATGTTCGAATGAATGTGAAAATTTTATTATAGAGTAGGGTAGTTAGAAACTACATTTTGAGTACAAAATTTTACAATTGGCAAAATGTTATTCGGTAAAAAAAATATTTTGTGTCAATATGAAAAGTTTTTAAATCTAAAGACCTCTTTTAACTTCCTTGTGAAATTTTGTTTGTTAGAATTATAAACAGATTGACTGCATAGGAAGCTTCCTACATGTCTCAAGAACTCTTACTCATTAGCAGTTAGCTGAATCTATTTTAGATAATTTTTTAGAACAATTTTAGTAAGATGGGGTAAAGTGGTCATAATATTAGGCTTAACAAGTATTGTTCTTCTAATGTCACTTAATCATTAAGTATAAGGCAGATATAAATTAAATATTAATTTTACTTAATTTGTATTGTTTTCTCAGTAAATGGTGTTAAATATACGAGTATATGCGTAAGTATACGCATATACTCCTGTAGGCACGTATATAGACCTATTCACATAAATGCACCAATAAATACATATATGGGTATCTGCAAGTATTTTTAATCTATACAGATATACATTCGACTATAACGTATATACTCGTTTATATATATAAACATTTATATACTCAGGTAGACACTCATATACGCATACGTACTCGAGTAGACACTTACATACAAGCATATGATATACAAGTATACAGGATGAGTTTAAACTTTTAAGCAAATTATTAAAAGGTGTTAGAGGGGAGGATAAGAAGTAAGAATCACATAAGGAAACAAACACAATACTGACGCGCTACATGCACGCAAAGTCAGAAACTGATGGATGCAAAACTGGTCAAAAATTTATTACACAAAGACAATTTTACACAACATTTTAGGTTTCAAGAAAATTTTAAAGCGATTGATGAAATTTGCGGCCTGCAGCTGTGATATATGTGCGTCACAATCACAAAGCACCCTCTGTTACAATAACGAGACTTTTGAAGAACTTTCATCAGCCGATGCGCCTTTGTTGCGATGCTTGTATTAGAGCTACAGGCCGTAACTTTTAACAACTGCTCTAAATATTTCTTAAAAACTAAAATCTTGGGCAAAATCATCTTTGTGTAACAAATTGGTGATTTGTTTTGCATCCATCAGTTTCTGGCATTGTGTGCATGTAGCGCGTCAGCGAACGTAAGTTCTTTATAATTCTTTGCTTCTTATCCTCCCCTCTCACACACCTTAGATTTTTGCCCAAGATCTTGTTTTCATTCTGTAGGCACACATGTATATAAGCTTGTATACTCGTGTATACATACATGTACTTGTGTATACACGTAAATGTACGTATATACTTCTATACAGGTATATAACCATGTTTGCACGTATACATACGTATACGCGTGCTTCACAATGTGAGTAGACACGTACCCCCAAACATACACTGGATGTATCCACGAATTAACTCGTGTATACCCGTATATTTGAGTATGTACACTTATATATGCGTGTATACGTCTACTGTACACGTATATACTCATGTATGCACGTATATACTCAAGATACAAGTGCATACACTCATATGATGTTCGTTTACACATATACCCGTACATACACGCGACACGTATATACTCGTGTATACACGCATACACTCCTGTAGCTTATCTCGTATACATGCTTATATACACGTATATGCTTGAGTAGGCACGTGCATGCATGTATCTGATGCATACATGTATCTTCTCATATATGAATGTGTTTACTAATGTTTACACGACACGTATATACTCGTGTATACTCACATATGCTTGTGCATATATACTTGTAACTATAAAAATAAGCGAAATTTACAAATATTAGGGTTGTTTATAATGGTTTTGCATCTATTTTTAACTATGACCACTTTACCACATGCTATGACCACTTTCCCCCACCCCATGGGGTAAAGTGGTCATAAATACAAAGGGAAAAGAAAGGGTTATAATGCTACTTAAATCAATATTTATTTTCCTAAAACTCAATGTACCGTGTTCTTTAATAATGCAATGTAAAATAAAAACAAAAAAAGTTTAAATGTTTAAAGAATTTATTGTATTTATTATTCACCCAAGTTGAAAACCTACGATTTTATGACCACTTTACCCCACCAGACCCTACTGTTTTTTATTTAAAACTAGCTGCATTGCCCGTCTTCCAAAAATTTAAGGTGTGTCAAATAAATACCAGACATCAACTAGACTTAAATAAAAGAAAATAAAAATAGTGTACAATTTCCCATACGAGTCTCAAAAAATTAGGCATTGCTTTGGTAGGCGTAAACATTCTTCATCACACGTTTTCTATCTAAAAAGTGGTGAGTGAGTATTGATGAAGATAGTGCGAAAAAAGTTCTTTGTGAATTCCTAAGCATCAAAGGGCCTCTGTGCCTAAACTTAGCACAGATTCGACGCAAACTGGATTTGTCGTAGGGGTATTTTACCCCCACCCCTCCTTCCCGCAGGAGGACGACGACCTATGTGCCTCATTTGGTGAAATTTCGACTGAAACTGTGAAACACGCACAGGAATAAACACGCAATTACGATCGAGGTTTTTTAAAATTAATTCGTTGGCAATTCGGTAAAACAAAAATCAACATTTTTTTTTCTTTTATAACTAGACTATATATTTTTTTACAAGCATCTATATTCGAATGAAAGATTCTTTTCAATTATTAACAATCGGTAAGGTAAACACACCAGTGGCCAGTGCTTAATAGTGCTTCAGTAGTTCAGTGCCACTTCAAGATTTATATTTGAAAAAATAGGATTTCATGTTTCGCAATGAATTTAAACGTGAAGGAGGTAAATACCCACTGCACGTTCGATGCACTTTTGAATCCATTGGTATAGCTGTACTCCTATTTTTTCAATGATAAACCTTGAAGTGGCTACTACTAGTGTGTTCACCTTACTGTTACACCGAAAAAATATGTATTTCAAAAGTAGGTGTGGGGGAAAAAACTGAGCATTCGAAAAAAAAATAAAGAATAATACTTTTATCTGATGAACAATAAAAACAAGTTGTAGAATTTATGAAGCAATGGTAAATGAAGATCTATATTAGAGGCCGCGGTACGCCATGGTCGATAAAATAAATGTGGAGACTAAAAATATAAGCATCATTCGCTTCCCGGTCCCCACTTTTCCTGCCCCCTACCGCGTTATCACTTAACGTTAATCCCAATTATCAGTTACGTTAAAAAATAATAACGGATAACTGTTATATTTTAGTAGCAACTTAAAAGCTAATTTCTTGTTTAGTTACTCTTTGTTTCTTTGTATACATAAAGTATTAATTAACAAACTTACTTCTACTTCCCGCTGGCGACTAGAAAATGTTCTAAACTTTGATCTTAGTAGCGGAAAAAGAAGAAGAAAAAAAAAACTGTGGAACAAAAAGTATGTAATTGACATACTTCAATATTGAAGAACAATAGTAATCAATCTAATATTTTCCTTTTTTTTAAATTTATCATTCAAATTCAAGCTTAATTAGTTTCTTAATGCTTTAATTGTCAGGGAAAATTACTTGATCTTTAGTATTTATAATCGGTAAGGAACCCATTTAAATGCAGATGATTACACGTCATTATCAGTCATTTTCCATGAAATGATATTTTTCCTCAAGCACTAGACTAGGATACACATTTCCGAAGACTATTCCAGAAATCGACTTAGTTCAACATCGAGTAATGTGTGCACATTAGGTCTTCCTTCACATTAATAAGAAATACTACAATTGGAAATGTCTGCAGCAATAATATCAATACAGAGCACAATTTAGCTCGCCATTTTTGCAGTGGAATGTTTTATTATTTTCTTTTATGGCCAGTATTCATTTTTCGCTAAATGCGCGAAATATTTCATCGTACTTCCTCCTATTTAAGAATATTTCGTGATATATTGTCATTGTACAACGATGAGTTATATTCAGCTTTATTTTGTCCAAAACAGTAATTCGAGGCGACAATAGCTTAGTTGCCACTAGTCAGCTTTCTATTGGCATAGTAGTGCTGATGTTGACAGGGTCCGATTTAAACAAGTAGGGTCTAGGCACAAACAGCAACTAGACAACCAGCGAAATATATCAACAATTCTTCTCAAAAGCGAAGATTTTCTTATAGAGTAGATTTGGGGAAGACTGCCGTAGTTTTTAAACTTTTATATAAAATAAAGCATTAGTTTTATTTTTTACAAGCCGATTTATCAACAACATAATATGCAGTTTTGTGATTAGTAAAAAATGTAATGTTGTTATGATAACTTTTTTTTACTCGAAAAATGGCCTAATTAGTACACATTTTGGCATCTTACCCCGATCTTGGGGGGAACCGATAGCTTTGGAGTAAGATGCCGTATGGAAAATTAATTAAAAAAGTTATTAAATCAACTCCATTTTATTAAAATGAAATACATTAGTAAAAATATTATATGTGCATCCAAATTTACAGTGCTTTTTGGTTATTTTTAGTGTTCCATTTTCCACTTAAATAATATTTCCGCCCTTCTACAGACTCCATATTTGTTTTCACATTTAGAACAATGCTTGGTGCCAGGTAATGCATAGAGTGTAATCTGTCCAATTATACCCCTCCCATTAGAGATTTGTTTGTAGTAGGATCATTTCCATATGTAGGACGTGTCCAAAAATTATGGGCATCTACCCCCAAAAAATGTTTACCTTCCACCAAAGCGTAAGACAAGATTCTGGTCTACCTGGCACCAATTTTTTGCTAGCACCACGCAGCAGAGGCAGACGGGCTCCATTAAGTGACTAATAGAAAGCCCATACTTCAAACTTATTGAAACTAACATTTTTCTACTATCAAAACAACGGTTTCTACAACAAATTCTTGATTAAATAAAGAATGTGGGGATTTGATTTCGGGTACTTACCGGAGCAGCCGAGATGAAAAAATCATTTAAAAACACCACTTAAAACAGTTACTAATCAACAAGAACTATTTGTATACTCTCAATGCTCACAATTTAAGACTTAATTTCTCGATTATGGGGCACTACGGTCAACAATTATTGATTAGAAAAAATGCATCTCTATTCCCTTTTGATTACTAACTATTTCACCTTTTTCATTAATATACTATTTGTGTGGTTTCCGGAGGAAAAAAAACGTTTTGAGATTAGGATCAAAATAAAAGAGTAACGTGAAAAAATGAAGTTTTTTAGAAATTGATATTCTTTAACGGAGCACGACTTTTTAAATACCCTCTAGATCAGAAATATGCCATTTCGTCTCCTGCTTCGAAGGTTCATTGATGGGGGCAGGAAATATATATTTTTTGAAAATAAGTTAACCAATCCACCAATTTTCTCGTTTGTAATAAAAATCGTTTTCAGAAAATGTTTTGCTCATCTTTTCACTAACGAAGCTTGATACAAAACTTTTTATTACTCATAGTTAGTAGAAAATATTTCTCATTCCATACAAAGGATATCTTTTATTTCTAAATGAAACATTCTCGTTAGCAACAAAGATTTTATACTTAACAACATGACATTTTATGAAAAATTGGAAGAAGAAAACTTTTGGAAAGAAATATTTTTCAAGTGAAAGTCAGACAGATATTTTTAATTTATATGTTTTTTTACTCAGTTGCGCATCATTTATTAAAAAATAAGTTGGCGCATTGTGAGCTTTAATCAAGATTTTTTTCTACATTTCCATTAAAAGCCAATTATTTGGATTTTTCTGAAACTCAAGATAAAGTAATTTCTTGTTAAAAAATAAACATGCTAATCTTTAAAATTGCGTTAAAATTACTTCAGGAATGAACAATGCGTAGTTAAAGGTATTCTATCTCTTTTACTAAATTTTGTGACAACTGTTACAGTTTTTTTAACCCTTCAAAACACTTTAAACTGTTTTTTTCCCTTGATTATTTTTTAATTATGATAAGTGCTTAAGTTAACACGATTGTATTTCAAGCGTGAACGCAAATTTGACCGTAAGGGAATGAATAAACTTCAATTTATAAGTATTTACTCGTATTAGTGAATAATTTTAATCCTTTTTGTATGACAACCAATAAGTATCATCATCTCTTTCTTTTTCACTGCTGGGGATTAAATGGATTTATTGAAAAAAAGTTTGTGAAGTTGTTAAGCACTTTTATTATACTTGGCATGATTGTCACGGAGTAATCTGAGCCCTGCTTTTGCTTATATTTCAGCAACTAGATCACTTAGAGACTTATGGATTTCACTAAATTATTTGCTTAATCTTAAGGTACAACTTATCGCTGAAAAATTAAAATTCTGAAATAAAATTATTTCGATTGAGATGGAAAATAACAAATTTCATGTAATTTCCCCATTAATTGTTTAAATATAAATGCAATTGTTACAAATTTCGTTGCCTTGCAAATGTAATGCCAATAGTAATCATAATGAAAATTTTGAATCAAGGTTTCTCTGGAGCAAGAATGAAATTTATTCACTGACGTTGCTTTCTTAGGGTTTTTATCCTCATCTATGCCAATAATTGATAACGGAGCTAAGTAAAGAGACATACTAGGATCTTTATCACATTGTACGCTATGAATGTGGACCATTCTTTTGCTTATACCTGAGCAACCTAGACCACTTAGAGACTTCGGAATTTCACTAAATGATTTTTTTAATCTTAAGGTACAACTTAACGCTAACAAAATGAAAATCTAAAATAAAATTTTGTTTTAAAACGAAAAACTTTAAAATAACAGAATTTTTAAAAAATACTAAGCACTTATCATAATGCACTCAAAAGGATAAAATAACTTTTCTGGGTCAGAAAGGACAATTTAAGTAATCCTGTAGTTTTCAATTATTCCAAGAAAAAGATTTCACAAACGAAGAAAAGTGCGTTCAAGTCTTTTCAAGCAGAACTTTTCCATTAAGAAAAATGTGCATGCTTCAACACTCAAATTTATGATTGAAAGCTGGATAATTATAAAACGTTCTTTACATGACTTGAGCCGCACTTTTCTTCGTTTGTGAATTCTTTTTCTAGGAATAATTGAAACCTACAGGAATACTTAAATTCTCCTTTCTGACCCAAAAAAGTTATTTTATCCTTTTGAGTGCATTATGATAAGTGCTTAGTATTTTTTTTTTTTTTAAATTCTATTATTTTTATCAATAGTTACCCTAAAATGCAACTTTTTTTCTTGAATTATGAGGAACTTTGCATTATACCTGTATTAAAGAATGAAATGTCGATATGTTTGCGTGCACATCCTATTTATTTTTGTTTAAAACTGTGCTATATTACGTTGCTTCTTAAAAAACAGCTATTTTTATCGCTTTAACAACTTTTATCTTTAATAAAAACTTTTCAAATGTTTCTCCTTTTTTTTTCCTCTTTCAAAAGATAACTTGTAACCCTTTAAAAGATAGTCTGAGATTTACTTGAGTGGGATAATTAGTATGAAACAGTAAGTTTGAAGATGAATGTATGAAAAATACATTTCGTCTTATCCATGAAATAATGATGTTCATGCGCTGTGGTGTCCATCCCCCAAATTCGGTTTTGGGGATGTATGTATGATGGATGCATTTCATCATCTCCATGAAATAATTATATTTATGTAAAGTGGTGCTCATTCACTCAAAATGGTTTTGGGATTTGTATGTATGAAATATATATTTCATTTTCTCCATGAAATAATGATCATCATGTACAGTGGTGTACATCCCTCAAAGTGGTTTTTGGGATGCTTGTATGAAAAATACATTATCTTCTCCATAAAATAATGATCTTCATGTACAGTGGTGCTCATACACTCAAATTTGTTTTTGGAGTGTATGTAGTAAAAATACGTTTCATCTTCTCTATGAAATAATATTCTAGTAATATGGTTCTCATCAACTCAAAGTGTTTTTGAGATGTATGAAAAAACAAAATTTTGCTCTTCTCCATGAAATAATATTCTTTATGCCATCCCAAAAAGGGCGATGGGGCACCACCTTCCCCTCCCCCCGCCCCAAAGAACGAAAACTGCTAAAGTTAAGATTATAAAAATTAAAAACAAAAAACCTATAAAATCATCCCCATAAAATTTTCAATGGCTCACTTTGCACCATGAATCTCCTCCCTAGTCGGCACCGATATGCATACATTTTGCAACAGAAACGAAAAAGACTGTTTTACATTTTACATAAATAAATCGATTTTCTTTCATAAGGAATTTTTTCTCGTTATGAAAATTCAGGTATTTTGTGACAAGTGAACACAACGTTAATTTCATTCTTTGCTTTCCTTGGACGAAGTTTTACTGTCACATATGTCACCGAAAAAGGAATTATTATAAAGAAAAATGACAAAACGAAATTTTTAAAAAGTAGAAAATATTTCAGGAAACGAATACAGGCACAGGAGAAGTAAATGAATCAAGATGCTTTGAAATTTAAGGAAGATACATGGAATGCGATTCTGTCCAATTTATTCGTATTTTCGAATGCACTTAAAGGGTTCATTGCAATTTGTGTCTTAGGTTCAATGACAAGTAGAAAAATTTAAGTGACACTCCACTAACGTAATTTCATGTTTCAATTTAAGTATTATGTTATATGTCAGTATGTTTCACCTTGTCAGGATAACAAATATAATTAAAACTCTTATGTGTTGCGTAAGTTGTGCGTTTGCAGAACACTTATAATTTTTTACGAGACTCGTTTGTTTACTATTCTGTCACAAATCCCATTAATTATTATATGATAGAATATTTATTTTAAGCTTAAAAATTAGGAACTTTCAACCGCATATTTAATATTATATATATATATATATATTACTGCGCGACAACATTGGAATATTGTACGCATGGGTAGCAACTTGCGATGAGAATGCAAAAGAGCTGTCATGCGTTTTGTGCTAATTAGTAAAATAACATAAAGAAGTAGGGTTGCCAAATGTAAATCTGTTTGAGGTGTTATAATTTAAAGAAAAAAAAGGTAGATAATTTTGTAGATTGTAATTTTGCATATGATAAGAAAAAACCCCGAAACACAGTTTACTCTTCTGAAATATGCTTTGTAAATCACAGCTCCAATAATATTTTATCACAGTTTGAAAGATCAGACTGCACATTTTTGGAGCCTTTAAGCGGTTAAATTGAAGTTCTTTTGAAGTTTTTTAAGTCACAATAAGTGCATGGAAAGAAATTTTCTGAAGATTTCACCAGGTAGTTAAAATTTGTTTCAGCGTTTGCTTTGCCATTTTGATTCGTATTTTACAGCAAGAGTTTCTGATAGCAAGAGCAGCTTTATATTTTTTATTATTTTATTTTTCGCAATAATACTCCTAAGAATTGCATTGGCTTTGTGATCAACATTGATTTAATTAACTACAAATGGTAACCGCACGGCTTTGCCCATAGTAGAACATTAAAATGTCATTTGGTTCGCCTATATATTTACAAATAATGGATGATGAATTTCTCGCCAATTTGCTATGTTAATTTGCTCGCTCATGTTATGCTAATTTGATCGTCCACATTATGATAATTTACTCGCCCATGATATGGTAATTCGCTCGGTGCAGAAGAATTAAATCCACCAATGGTGGTAAAAATAAAATCATGGAAAAAGAACAAAATCGATTTTTTTAAATACCGCTTCAAGGCTGTCTATGCTACAAACTAATTTTGTGCCAAATTTCATGAAAATCCGCAGAACGGTTTAGACGCTTTGCGCGTAACAAATATCCAGACAGATTTAAGGGTTCAAAACTCCTCTGAAAATTTTCAAAACTTCTTTCGGTTTTGTTCGCAGTAAATTTGTGAAATGTCTCAAATAGCAAAATCATCGATGTCTTCATTATTTGCGAAAATTAAGGCTCTCGAAAATGAGTGGTTTTGCAGTACCTGATTCTAACAAAACCTCTAAATTCTTAAGATTCAAAAGTGCGAATTTTATTTTTTACATTTTTTACAACTGCCAAAAAATATGAATTTCAGAAGTATTACTTCAAATGAGTGTGTATGAGTACACGCATCTATTCTTTTGAGTTGTTAAACAGACTTCGAGTGTTTAGCAGGGGTGAAGTTAGTGTACACGCCACATTTCTTTCCATCATCCTCATAAACATGATAGCGAATTCACTGATCGAGTAACACTGACGTCATCAACAACGAAACTCTCACCACGTCATGATAATTTGATAATTGTTTTTGGTAATGTTTGGCATGTATGGAAATGTTTTGTTTTGACAAGGTTGAACTAATCTGGTAACTAAACTGTTTTACTGGTAAGACTGTGTCATTTCAGGGGAATGAAGAAACGAAAAAATGGTCAACAATGAACTCTACCTACTGGAGTTTCGGGTTAATCCTCTGGAGTTGGGGTTAAAATTTCAACTACCAAAATATCATCAAACAGGCAATGGTTTCGTTCAAATGTAGAAGCAATTTCCACCCATCATACCTTGACGGGCGATTTTCTAGTTAAAAAAATGCGCCTTTTTTTTTTTTTTTTTTTTTCGCAGTAGTGCCCTTTCATTTACATAACCTATTGTAACAAAAATCATTAGAATATATAATGAAATCAAATTTCTTTGATCATATATACATTACATACATTTCGCAAGAAATGTGTTCGGTTCAACCCTCCTCGAAACAAAAGCCTAGTTACGGTCCCGACACGAAATTTTAATTTCATTTTAGCAGTAGGTATTCTTATTTTGTACTAGTGGTACCCACACTGCTTTGCCTGTAACAGAAAAATTAATAGGTCTTTTGGTTCGCTTGTATACTTACAAATAATGCATGGGGAATTTTCTCGCCAATTGGCTTGTACCCATGTTACTGTTCCACGTTATGATAATTTCGTAATTTACTCGTTTATCTTATGGTATTTTTGTTCTTAAAATTGAAATAGAAAAAGAACCAAGTCGAATTTTCGAAAAATATCTTCGAGGTGCACACCCCCATGCTACAAACTAACTTTCTGCCAAATTTCATGAAAATCGGCCGAACGGTCTAGGCGCTATGCGCGTCACAGAGATCCAGACATCCTACAGATATCTAGATATCCTCCGGACAGATAGACTTTCAGCTTTATTATTAGTAAAGAAGATAAAGATTCGTATGTTTAATTATTATTTGTTACTTTTCCGCCACGTTTTCAGGTTCGTTTAATAATGACTTGTTCCTACTTTTTTTGCATTGTAAGATTTAATCAACAGAGGCTTAATGAAAATTATAAAAAATTTGTCTACCAAAATGTAAGTAAAAATAAAGTGAAAAAAGTCTACGTAATTAATGACAATTTTGATTTTGATAACGCTGATTTTTCAGATTACTCAAATAAGGGTCTTTTTTTTAATTATTAAAACAGAACTAGAATACTTTTTAACCAGAAGGAAGATTTTTTTTTCTTTATCGGTTCAATTCTACATTCATTGTTACTTTGTTTTATGTATGCATTTATTTTAATACTTTACATTTAATCTATTTAAATTAAAACTCATTTCAATTAGTCTTGGCATAATCTTTCTCTTTTTTTCATATTTAAACCTATTGTTAAAGGAAAAATAGTTTTTTGCTCAATTTTGCTTTTGTTTCTTAAAGTCATTATTTCGTTGCAGATTTCTATTGTGTAGAATTCTTTATAAAACAAAAACATCTCTTCTGTAATAGAAAAACTAATTTCTTAGATTAAAAGGAACGCATTTTATGCCTTTTTGAATGCCAAACAAATCCCCAACACTGCTATACTCATTCATTAAGTGATTCTCGTAATTTTCCCGGAATTTCCGGGTTGAGAAGTTTGTCTGGGAGAAAATGCATAAAATGAGCTATAACAGCATTTTGTTGACTTTAAAGAGGAATAGTTAACTAATTGTGGAAGCACTTCAAAAGATTATAAAAGTTTTATTCTTGTACCAGTGGTACCCGCACGGCTTTGCACGTAGTAGAAAATTAAAAGATCACTTGCTTAACCTGTATATTTACAAATAATGGATGGTGAATTTTTCTCGCCAATATGCTTGCCTATGTTCCACGTTATGATAATTTCGTAATTTACTCGTCCATCTTATGATATTTTTGTTCTTAAAATTGGAATAGAAAAAGAACAAAATCGAATTTTCAAAAAATTGCTTCAACGTGCACACCCCATGAAAAAAACTAATTTTTTGACAAATTTCATAAAAATCAGCCGAAAGGTCTAGGCACTTTGCGCGTCACAGAGATCCGGAAAGAGATATATCCAAACAGAGAGAGATAGAGACAGGCTTTCAGCTTTATTATTAGTAGAGATTACTCAAAATTTAAAGAATGATGAAGCAGTTGTGAAATGAAAGAGCAATATAACGGAAATTCTGTTTACTTGAAGTTTATGTATTGTGCTAGAAGTGCGTAAAAGGGCAGCGAAACTACCAATTTAGATTGAAGTTTAATTGTGGTTTATAGATCTATTCTTTTACCGTCACAATCTGCGAATCTTTTTAATTTCAAGTTGTTAATTAAATTATTATTTGAAGATGCACTAAAACTGGTTACAATTTAATGTACATTTTTTTTTACAATTTAAAATGTTCGCCAAAATTGAAAACTTTAAAAATTTATACACTAAAATGGTAAAATATTAGAAGTATTTACTATAATTGCTAACCTTTTAGATTTTCAAATATCTGTACCTCACAGGCAGACTGACGTAAGTCCAAAAATTGCGTTTTTCGTTTTATTGGTACTTTTATGTAGAAGTGTCTTCAGCATCGAATCATGTGGACGTAATACTTAAAAAAAAAAATCCTTTTCAATTGTTTACCAGAGTTAAAAGAGCGCGGGTCCCTTCCTTTACAGGTACCAGAAGAAAGATTTTTCCCTCACCTGTAAAATTATCATAATGTGACTTACATCCTTCGGGCTTTGAGGTACAGATATTATAGTTAATTATTCAGACTGTTAACTAAGACTTTTTAAACTGTTGCAAGGTCCAACTTACGTAACTGTTTTAATGTTATAACCTGCGTATCTTCTTAATTTCAAAATATTCACCAACTTATAGAATACATTCGAGTTTCGCTAATCCGAGTCTTAACAATTCGATCTTCGCTTAATCCGAGATAGTTTAAAGACTGCACCTCCCTATGAGTGTATGGTGGCAGAGATCTAGGGTGGATGGTTGTTTATAAAAAACATAATAACAATGCGTAAAAGGGATTATAAAAAACAACGAAGCTCTATTTGTGCGGTTATCTTAAATTTTTATTTCTATATTTAGAAAACTATATGCTCTGATATTTTCTATTCGTTTCTTTTTTTCTCTCGCTATTCTATCTCTCCAATGTTTAGTTGTAAAATACAAATCGTGTTTCTCTTCAACTTTACTGAGTAGCGTAACTAGGGGCTGGCAGGAGTGGCTCTCGCCAGCGGCGCAGCAGCCACGAGGCGGCATTTCAACTGATTAAAAAAAATTAAGAGGTTTTTTTTTTATCATAGAATTTGAAAAATGCTAAAAAAAACTCACAAGAAAAAGAGCTAGAGACACATGCGTAACATCTACTGAGAAGGAACATTGGGCATCATTGAAAACAATTCTAAAAAAGAAAATAAGAAAAAAAATTACAATGCTGCCTCCTATTTGTCGAGTCAACTAATCAAAATGTTCCAAAAAAAAATTTTTTTTGGAGGTCACAATGTGACTTCCCATGTGGTTGACCCTGGAGGGAGGCGCAATTTCTCATAGTTACGCCAACAGCATTTCGATACAGGATACATGTTCTGAGAAGCAGCCGACGTTTGTACATTTATAAAGTGTCTCATTGATCAATCTAAAGAAGTGTTGAAATATCTTTGGTTACCCTACTGACTATCCAGTCTGCGCGATCCGAGTTTTCAGAACCACGAGTTATTATCGGTTCCGATCATATCGGATTATCGGGACTCGACTGTACGCCAAATATTAACTTTGGCATCAACACAGACCTGAAATGACTATTCACGTTTCACGTAATTCACGCTACATATGAAATAAATGACATATACTATGAGCTAAAACTTTAAGGCCTGTAAACTTTTTTTTGAAACTGAAACTTAGAATTAAACAATCATTTGAGTGATAATTATTAAACTCAAACACAAGTAAAACAGACAAAAAAAATTCTCCTGTAAGTATTTTCTTATGAGAAAATATTACAGATCTATACTTCAACTCGAGTGAAATCTGTAAGACCAACATAAAAAGAAGCATATGAAGACATAAGTACAAGCATTTATAAGCTTGTGTAGGTGCCATTTCTTAAAATTACTTCAAATATTCTTCTAGGGCTCGACCGATGGCATTTTTTGGCCGATGGGCCGATGACGATTGTTGGCCGATTGTTCAAGGATGGCCGATGGCCGATAGTTTTCCTCCAAATGGCCGATGGCAAAAAAAAAAAAATCAAACAGAAATAAACTGATAAAATTATCAGGGATTTAAAGGATCTTTGATTCATTTCACTTTACTTGGTTTCTACGAATAAGGAATTGTAATCACAAAAAAAAAAAAATCTGATTTTGACCTAAATTTCTGTTTTACGATCACAAAATTTAATTTTCACAAGATTTTTCGGCACTTCTGTATATGCATATGTACTTAAGAACATATAGATGACCGAAATATCCATTTTGAATGTCTCCTCAGTTAATTATCGCAAATTCTCTTGTGATCTCTTCATGTGCGTAAACTTGTGTCACTCAAAAACGTTATGAAATAGTAAGTTGAAAACTCATACGTACGTAGTATGATCTAAAAGTTCGAGGACAAGTTGTATAAAACCTTACCCTGAATAGTTCACATTACCGAAGCACATCTATCTACAAAATAGTCACCTCGAACGACTATGCACTTCTTCCAACGTTCGTATAGCTTTTAGAAGCACTCCTGAAAGACATTTTTTGCAACCTCCTGTAAGGCCTCTTGCGCTGCTGCTTTAACTTCATCGTGGGGAAGAAGGCGACTTTCATGTCGAGGATGTACGGTTCGATTGGTCAATACTCTGATATGACAAACAAATAACGTTTCGTCGGACTCAGCTCCATGTGACTTTTACCTGTTCCCAGCAAAAAAACATTTGCATGGACGCCGCTTTCTTCCGTCAGGAGAAGAAAAAACTGCATTATGGAAGGCTCATCGAAAAATGGCTTCCAAGAGTGCTTCCAAAAGTTATATGAACACTGGCAGAAGTACATAGTCCCTCAAGGTCACCTTTTAAAGGAGGATATGCTTCGGTAATGTAAACTATTCTGGGTAAGGTTTTATACAGCTTGTCCCCGAACTTTTGGATCGTACTACGTACAATCTTTATACTTTATAGGGTGTAGCTATGCTTCTCCTTTTTTACTTCTATATGATGAAAGAGAAAGAACAACAGCTAAAAAAATGAAAGAAAAAAAAGGAAGAAAAACAAAGAGATTGTTTAATAACCAATTGATTTGTTTGTTTGTTTTTTAATTGAATATTTACTAAGATTTCAGTAATATTGTACTAATGTATGGATTTAGGTACATTAAACATAGTTAAAAAATATTAAATTATGTTGATTAATCATTAAAAAAAATAATAAAACTATGAAACCGTTAACAATTTACGCAATTAAAGTGGAAAGATTGCATGTAGATATTTTTTACTCATCAAATTAAACAAAAAAAGTAACAGATAAATTACAATATTAAATCATAATAGGAATATTTTTACATTTATTTAAAATTTATGAATAGAAAAGTTTGCATTTTTCATAAAAGCCATAACAGTGACATAAATTTTGCTGAAAAAAATAGCCATGAAAAGAGCGATGTTTTTAAAACGCAGCTACAATAAACAAACTCAATATTTACACCAAGTTAATAACTGAATACATATACTACTTGATCTGATATTTGCACACATAACATTGAAAATTTGATTGTTTAATCTTTTATGAAGCTTTACAAATAAGTTCAAGTTAAATTTTTCAATTTAACAACAATTTTCTGAAATTTAAAAAATTGCATAAAAGAAAATCTTTGAAACTTTTCTATAAAAAACGAAAATAACTTATTCATTGATTTTATATAAATACATAAAAATAGTTACTTACAACAAAAAAAAAATCGATCACTATTAATGATGCAAAAAAGATGGCGCATTACGAAATATAGGTGAAACAAGTATGAGAAATATGCAAAATGACATTTCGTGTCTAAAATAAATAATTGCTAAATATTTAAGAAATGCTTGAAACCTCGAGAGAGGGTTAGGGAAGGGGTCACTCTCTGGTTTTGGAGTAATTCACACTTCGGCCCCAACCTCGGCCTAAATTTTTTAGTAAAGAACCGCTAAAACCAACGCTTGGGAAGAGTTTCTGAATCTATTTCAGCACTTCCGAAGAAAAAATTAAATAGTCCCTTCGATTTCCGAATTATGTCACCATTCAAAACGTCTTTAATCAATTTCTTACATTAATGCTCTAAATTCCTTCTAAACAATAGATAAAGTTTTTTTTAAAAAAATCTCTAATTTTATGAATGGTGTTAGTTTTAAACAACTCAGAAGTATAACTAGAGTTTAATTTCAGAAATTGAGGGAGTAGGAGGAGGATCACGCAAGTGTTTTCGGAAATTCAAAAAATAAGACTTCAAAATAATCATAAACATTGAACGGAAAAACCCTTTCAAAACTTGCACCCGAGTTTGTTTTGACGTGCAGTGGCGGATTTAAAATATAGCAAATGTTGCAATTGCGCGAGAGGCCCCATAACCATAGGGGCACCGTAGGAGTTACAAAACTGCTTATGATAAATGTTTTACAACTTGTGTGATAGATAAATAGGGCCCCATAATGTATTCCGACGAACCTCAAACTTATAACTCCGCCGAAGCGATACAGAAAAGACTGCATTACTGTGATTCATATTACAAATATCGAAAAATTAAAAATTACCGTCTGCTCAACGGGTGACAAAAAATAACACAAAAACTGGTTTTGCCATCTCATATTTGTTTCCATAGTCTCCAATTCGGCAACATATCACCAAATGATCGTCAGTCTGAGACGCTTTATTAGTTTTGCATTGAAATAAGTAATTAATAGCCACAAAAAATGAGTAAAGAGGCTTTTCAGAATACCCGATCGAAAACAAAAAGGGAAGTGCACAACTGGAACGTACGGACACAACCCACATGCGAAAATTTATCCTTCTACAGCTTAGCATTTTTGAGTTATGACTTATGAGAGATACATACATCCAGCTGCAAGAAACAAAGCAATAATTAACTTGTTTGGTACCTGAATGCAGTATAAAAACTCTTTCAAAGGGGACTAAAATAGAAAGTCATACTGAAATTTAGGTAAATAATTTTATATGAAAAAAATAACTCCCTTTACTTTGCATTAAAAAGTAAAACATAAAAGGTCTTTTCTTTTTCAAAAACATCGGCCAATTCCATCGGCTTTTCGATGTTTTTTAAGGTCGATGGGTCGATGTTTCCTGCAAGTTAGCATCGGCCGCCGATGCCGATGCCGATGGATAAATTGTTGAACCATCGGCACCGAGGCCGATGCATCGGTCGAGTCCTATATGTTTTCATGGTTGAAACTAGTTTTTGACTAAGTTTGGTGTTTATTTATTGTACAATTCATCTTCAATAGTCAGTTTGAGCTCCATTGATGAAGAAAAATGTCTCCAATTGGAATAAACTCTTCTTGCCAAGTCTTCCCATAAGTTCTCTTTTGGCTTAAGCTCTAGAGACTTAGTTGGTCATTTCAAAGTTTCAACAGTGTTGACTTGGATTCAATTTTTTGCACTGTTACTCGAATTGATGGGTGAATTATATTGCTGATGATCCCAATTCTCTCCAGCAATAAATTCAGCATTTGGTAAAAGAAGATTTGCAAGGACATTATAAAGTGCTTGTGAGTTCTTTTTACCTGACTGCGCATGCGCGATGCAAAAGGAGGGTAATGTGTTTATGAGTCTATGTATACTGACAAAACATTATGATCACCCCTATGAACTTTTCCAAAGAATTCGTCTGGATGACGTGGAGACTACATGATGAAGTGGGGTTGCTATATAACTGAGGCTGTAGAAGGCCAGGTTTCATTCGAGCACTTTCTTTTGCAAATTATGAGAAAGGGTAACGATTTTAGAATTTTATAAAGGGCAGATTGTGACGGCCCGAAGACTCGAAACGAGTATCTCAGAAACTGCAAGACTGGTAGGTTGTTCATGATCTGCCGTTGTTAGTACTAATGCAAAGTAGGAAAAAAGGACGGTAAAACCAACAGTAGGCGCAAAGGTGTTGGACGGCCACGTGTCCAACCACGTGCCCAAAGATAAGGGACGTCAGAGACTAGGCCGCTTGTTAAAGCAAAACCGGAGGCAGACACTTGATCAACTGACAGCTCAATGAAGTGCAGTTGCGAGTGAAAGTGTTTCCAAACACACAATTCAGTGGACACTGTTAGATATGGGACTGCGCAGCAGACGTCCCACTCATGTGCCTCTATTGACCAATCGTCATCGCCTACTACGCCTACAGTGGGAACGAGAACACAAAGACTGGTCCTTGGATGACTATAAAAGAATTGTCTGATCCGACGAATCGCGACTTCTGGTTGTTCGCATGGACCGTCTTGTCAGGGTTCGCCGTCTTACTGGCGAACAGTTGCTCCCGTCTTGTACCGTTGGTCGTAAACAAGCTGATGGTGGCGTTGTTATGGCTTGGGGGCTTTTTCTGGCAGGATTTGGGTCCATTAGTTCTGGTAGAACATACAATGAACGCTGTGGACTATCTGAACATTGTGGCAGATCAGGTGCGCTCGTACGCGGCGTCGGACATCCCTACTGGAAATGGCATCTTCCAGCAGGACAATGCCCCCTGTCACAAGGCTATAATAGGACTGGAGTGGACCCAGCAGCATGATGAAGTATTCCAATTAGTGCCCTTGCCAGAAAATTCACCGGATTTGAATCCTATTGAGTACATTCCGGATGTCACGGAAAGCCAGCTCAGAGCTGAAACACCCCCTTGTCAAGAAATCTCTTTGTTGCGTTACCGCTTCATTAACATTAGGTACAACCTATCTTCAGACATCTACCAAGAGCTTGTGGCATCCATGCCAAGTCGAGTCGCAGCTGTTTTGCAGGCCAAAGGCGCGTTATTGACTGGGTGGTCATAATGTTTTGGCTTATCAGTGTATGTATATTTGTTCCTATGTGGCGCTGTAAAAAATAAACGCCTTAGCCAATTTTTATTATTCTTACGTCAATTGCTTTGTCTTAACCTTAGGATGATACTAAAGACATGACAGTAATCGAAATTCACCGTACAACAACCAGTCGCCATCAGTTCGGGATCCAAATGCAGGTACCACTGCCTGAATTTTTTGTTTTAAGTCTACTAACTCGATTTTCATCTCCAACATGTTGTACTTATTTTTGTCGTGATTCAGGGGACTGAGTTCCACAACGTGTACTTCCATGACAAGCTTTTTTAGTTTTGAGACAAAGATTTGACTGACGACGTTTCCGATCGCTCATCATCATGCTGTGATTGACTTAGGTTAGCACATTTTTGCTAAAAGTCAGGCATATGTATTTCTAAAGCCGAGGGACTAACAATCAGTAGTTCAGACCACCGTTAGTTACTTAATAAACCTTACGATATAAACTCTCTCAATAAAATGACAAGATTGCGAAATCTACCGTCCTATCATCATATTAACTAAATCAAAAAAAAAAAAAACTAAAATGTGTAAAATAAAAAATTATTAAATAAAAACAAGAAACCGGACTGCGTAAAAACCGAAAAAACTAAAAAGAAAAATGTATAAGCTCAGTAGTTTAGAATAACTACATCATTAAAATAGCTCTATTGTGTCGAAACACACCCCATAAGACAAATCATAAATTCAAAAGCAGAATAGAAGGATCAACAGTCGGGGTCCATTCAAATTTCACGGAGTTCCTTGATTGGTCAAAAAGGAATGGGCCCCGACTGTTGATTCTTCTATTCTGCTTTTGAATTCATGATTTGTCTTATGTGTGTATCGATTATAAAACTATTTCAACTGTGTAGTTATTCAGTAGGGTCTGGTGGGGTAAAGTGGTCATAAAATCGTAGGTTTTCAACTTAAGTGGATAACAAAAACAATAAATTCTTTAAACACTTCAACTTTTTTTGTTGTTATTTTACATTGCATTATTAAAGAATACGGTACATTGCATTTCAGGAAAAAAATATTGAATTCAAATAGTTTTATAACACTTTCATTTTTCCCTTTGTATTTATGACCACTTTACCCCATGGGATGGCGGAAAGTGGTCATAGCATGGGGTAAAGTGGTCATAGTTTAAAAAAAAACTGCAAAACCGTTACAAATAACCCTAATTTTTGTATATTTCGGTTATTTTTATAGTTACAAGTATATGCACGAGTATATACGGGTATACACGAGTCTACTATACGTGTCGTGTAGACATGAGTAAACATGTTCATATATAAATAGATACATGTATACATCAGATGCATGCACATGCCTACTCAAGTATATACGTGTATGCAAGAGTGTATACGTGATTACCTATAGGAGTGTATACGTGTCTACACGAGCATATACGTATCACGTGTATATGCGAGTAAAGCGTAGAAAAGAACATCATATGCGTGTTTTGCGCTTGTATCTCGAGTATATGCGTGCATACCTGAGTACATCAACGTATACGCATATATAAGTATACATACATACTTATACGAGTATACACGAGTTAATTCGTGGATATATCCAGTGCGTGTTTGTACGTGTCTACTCACGTAAATATATATGAAAGCACTAGTATTATTCGTATGTTTACGTGTAAACACGATTATAAACCTGTTAGACGTATATACGTGCATTTACGTGTATACACGTATATCCACGAGTATATCTGCTAATATGCATGTATGCTTACAGAATGAATCCAAGATTTTTTGCAAAATCTAAGTGGTGTGAAAGAGGAGGATAAGAAGAAGGAACTTATGGTCGCTGACGCGTTACATGCACAAAAGGTCAGAAACTGACGTTAGCAAAATAGGTCACAAATTTGTTACACAAAGATGATTTTACCCAACATTTTAGTTTTTAAGACATATTTAGAGCAGTTGTTAAAAGTTACGGCCTGTAGTAGTTCTAATACACGCATCGCAACGAAGGTACAGCGACTGATGAAAGTTTTTCAAAAGTCTCGTAATTCCAACAGAATGATTGCGATGCATGTATTACAGCTGCCGGCCGCAAATTTCATCAATAACTTTAAAACTTTCTTAAAACCTAAAATGTTGTGTAAAATTGTCTTTGTGTAATAAATTTGTGACATGTTTTGCATCCATCAGTTTCTGGCTTTGCGTGCATGTAGCGCGTCAGCCTTGAGTTTGATTCTGGATGTTTCTTATGATTCTTGCTTCTTATTCTCCCGTTCAACACCTTTTAATAATTTGACCAAGAGTTTAGACTCACATGTATATCATATGCTTGTATGCAAGTGTCTACTCGAGTACGTACGCGTATATACGTGTCTCCCTGAGTATATAAGTGTTCGTACGAGCATATGAGCGGGAATATACATGTATAGTCGAATGTATATCTGTATAGATAAAAAATACTTGCAGGTACCCAAATACGTGTTTATTGGTGCATTTATGTGAATACGTATATATACGTGCCTACACGAGTATATGCGTATACATAAATTAATATTTAATTTATATCTACCGTATACTTAAAAATTTAGTGACTTTAGAAGAACAATATTCGTTGAGCTTAATATTATGACCACTTTACCCCATCTTACTTAAATTGTTCTAACAAATTATTCAAAATAGATTCAGCTAACTGCTAATGAGTAAGAGTTCTTGTGACATGTAGGAAGCTTCCTATGCTGTCACTCTGTTCATAAGTCTAAAAAACAAAATTTCCCAAGGAAGTTAAAAAAAGGTGTTTAGATTTTAAGAATTTTCATATTTACACAAAATATTTTTTTTACCAAATAAAATTTTGCCAGTTGTAAAATTTTGTATTCAAAATATAGTTTATAAATGCACTACCCTAAAATAAAATATTCACATTTATTCGAACATTAATTTCCAAGCTATAGCCATTTATTTCAATTATAACCACTTTCCCCCACCAGACCCTAGTACTTAATAACATTCTAAACTACTGGGCTTGTATTTTTTTCTTCTTAGTTTTTTTTTTTTTTTTTTTTCAGTTTTTACGTAGTGGGTTTCTTGTTTTTATTTATTACCTGAAGCAAAAACCATGGAGCCCAAGCAATCTTAAGCATAGCACTTTCAAGTCATTTAAAAGCCTCTATCTAGTAGAGACTTGGAGAATATTTCTTTTTCTTTTCGCAAATCATGCTAATAGAACTTCCATCCGGCAGATTCATCCAAATTCCCCTTCTTTTCGTCAGAAAAAATACTTGTATGCAATGGTTATTCCAGGTCACGACTTCATCGCTAAAGTTCAAATGCTCTGCTGTTGTCGCTATTCAGTAGCAGAGGCTTAGGCAATTTTGCTGCATTTATAAAACCTCCACACCTTCTAATTGTGTTATATATCGTTTTTGAAAACATTGAAGCCTATTCAAAAAATCAGTAATCCAACGTCAGAAAGCACAAATATTGCAAAATATTGCAGACACGTGTTTCGGTGTTACAAGGAACACCTTTTTCAATGCAAAGAAATGTGAGCTTCTGGATGAAAAGTCATCCGAGAAAAGCAACACGGTGGAGTAGGAGATAGTATAAATATCAAAAACTAGAAATTAAACAAAAACAAAAAAGATAAAATGACACCTGGAGGCAAAATTTATTATATAATTCCATCAGGAAAAAAACCGTTAAGTAATAAATTTTCCAAGAAAACCCATAAACAATGCAAAAAGTCCAAAAATGAAACCACTCTGAATAAATTAGCAATAAATTTACCAGCGGGAAAAACTATGTATGAAAGCAATGTATCAAATGGAGAAATGCAGTTAAGAACAAAGTGAAGGATAAACATATTGCAATTAGTTAATCACAAAACGAAATAAGAAAGCAAAAAATGAAAAAATAAAAGTAAGAAATGTACGACGTTTACATAAAAAATAATATAAAAACTAAGCCAATTTTAACAAAGGAGTCCACACAGAAGAAAAATAGGGAATTGCAGTAAGATCATTGACTAAATTAGAACGGTTCCTCAGGATGTGGAAAGCGTCGCGTTCTTTTTTACCAAAATCGTGTTTCAATTAAAAAAAAAAAATGCTTTCTAGAGTCTTAGATTTTCCTATTTTTTTCGCAATAGTACACTAACTAGTCCTAACAGAAGAAAAAGCTTCAATTTGCACTCTTTCATGAACAGTTAGCTTTTTATCTTTCGATATCTTCACATAGACAACCCAAACGTGGAAGAAATTAAGGACAAAACTTCAAGCTGAAAGGATTCCGCAATTTTGTTAGCTGAAGGGAAATTAATTCCAATATGTACATGTAGTTAAGAAATACTAGTGACCCTAAAATTTTCACTCAGGCTGAGCATGAATATTTACTAACGATGAATTATACCACTGTTTTTCTGGTAATTGCATTCTTTACAAATCATGTCCGTTGCGTTATTTCTTACCATGAGCATTAATAATTAATAACGCAATAATATTAAAATCCCTTTAATCTAATTTCGCCATTTTTGCAAAAAAAATTACTGTGTCTTAAACTTTTCTCTTAGGCTGTATATTTTATTTCGTCTTTTTAGTCGTATACATTTCTTACAGTTGTTGATGAAGTGGGTCAACTTCATCAACAACAAACGTTAAAAATAGGTTTAGTAATTATTTTGTATGGAAGTATTTGTAATAACACTTTAACAAAATTTACACGTTAAATATATCAAACCGTAAAACTAGTTACTTTAACATTTTTTTATTTATTTATTTATTTTTTTTTTTTTTTTTTTGAACTATTTAAAAAGCTTTAACTTTACGGATGGAATTTAAACCTTCTTATCTGGCAATCAACAACACCAAAAAATATATATATATTTAGAAACTAAAGGGTGTTTTTTCAGAGGTATAGAATTTTAAGTCACTGTTTAAACACTGTTTGATCTGTTATCCATTTTGATAGTTGTCACTTGTTTTGTGTTTAGTGTTGTTTACCATTTCATCATGAATAGACAACAGGACGGTGCAACACGCCACACAGCGCGTTTCACACTTGATTTATTGAAAGAAACTTTTGGTGAACGAATAATTTCGCTTAATGGACCCGTGAATTGGCCTGCAGGATCTTGTGGTTTAACTCAGCTGGACTATTTTTTGTGGGGCTGTGTGAAGTCTCAGGTCTACACCGATAAGCCACAGACGATTGACGCCTTGGACGAAAGCATTCGTCTCATATCACTCACATACGGCCCCCATTGCTGCAAAAAGTGATAGAAAATTGGACTTCCCGATTAGACTTTCTCTAAGTCAGCCGAAGTGGCCATATAGCAGAAATCACATTTAAATAAAATTGGCAAAGAATCATCTTTCGAATAAGCCAAATTCATGGCAATTTATATCATTTAAGGGTGTTTTATTTGAACATAAAGTTCTATACCTCTAAAAAAAACACCCTTTAGTTTCAAAACTGCCTTAATCCCTTTTTTCTTTTGTTAAACCGTATTTCAGAGCATTCAGTTTTGTGGTAGGCGGGTTTTGAAATGAGAAAGGTCTCAAGAGAATGAATGATCAATGAAAATATGGGCAAGTTTTTACATTAGATGGGCAAGTTTTTACATTATTGACACTCTAAAAAATGCAATGTTTTGCATGATAGATTGAACGCTAAAACAACGTTTTAGTTAAAGTTGTCTTTAAAATTTAACCAACGTAATTAAGATTTTTTGAAAATCAAAACTAATATTAACTTTGTGAAGTTGAGTTTTTCTTTTGCAATCTAATGCACATAAAATATGAAATTTACTCAGACTGGAATATGAAAGTACGAATGCGTAGTAAATATGCAATTCAGTGGGATCACTCACAAGATTTTTAATGGAACTTTTAAAAGCAAATTCGTCATGTCATGAAATATGCATTGTTTTGAAGAGCTGTGGATGTCTCAAACTCAATGTATATGATTCTATTTCCATATAAAGTGAAAGAAATTGAAATTTATACAAAAATATTTATCTAAATAAAATAGGGAAATCTATCTTTTTATGATCGTTTTAATGAATTTTCTGTACCAAGCTATTATTAAGAATTCAGTATTAGTAATAATTTTCATGAAATTTTTAGCTGTAAGCTTTGTTACAGATAGATATTATGCAGTTAAGTTGGCTTTCATTATTTCAGTTGAGTACGCAGTAGTTAACCATGTTAATGATTATTTTTAGTTTAATTTAACAAAATTTATTAATTTAAACGAAAAAGTATTTTTCAAAACCTTTTGCAGAAGAAGCTTAGAGCACTGCAGCTTTTCGTTATTCTTTGTTCTTGTGTCTACTGAACTGATACATTACTTCTACTTTCATCTCTTAAAAGTTCAAGAAAAATGTATGTGGACTTTTGAAACAATAATTGAGTAAATTGTAAGTAATATAAACTTCTTCTTGACCTTGTCAAAAACTGTAACAATGGGAGTAAATTCCGAAAATTTAAAGTTATTTTTTTTTCTGAAAGCGCATGCTTAAAAATAGAGGATTGGACCATTTTTTAAATTATTTGACAAAGTTTAATATTTTTTTTAAATTATTTATTTCGGTGCGCAGATTTAATTCGATTTTCTCCGCTTCTGCGAATGACATCTTAAGAGATGAAATGATATTCACTGATGCCATTAGCGCAGAGAGCAATATTTAATTCGCTTCTTTACTCACATGAACTGGCAACGACATGGTTGACAGCAAGCGTAGAGCGCAATATTTAATGAATAGTTCACTTCTTAGTTATCATATCGTGGAAATGGGTTAGACAGCAAGCTTAAGCATTCAGAGCGCCAATGGAGTAACTCGCCAAAGTTCATCACTTGTGACGTCATTCAGACCATGTCTTAGTTAAAAAATTTGACATTTCAAAAAAAATAATTAAAAATTTGAAAAATAAACGTTTGAAAAAAAAAGAAAAAAAGATTTCCCTCGCTCCATGTTATTTTTTTTTCTCATTCTATTAATATCAGAGACTAAAATTAGTATTTTTGACTGACGGAAACAACCCCCTCCCCACCAATCCCCCTAAAAGCTGCACATTATTTGTGTACTTGAAATGAAATGAAATCGAATGAAAACTTCCTGACAGTTGCGTTGCTTAGTGTAACATACTAGGAATGGAATGTTTTCGGATTTGATTTAAGGCAGCAAAATAATGAAAAACTACACACAAATACAATAAAATCTTGCAAAAGCGAATACCAATACAACGAAATGCAAAGGATAGGCACGTGAGTAGTTTTTGATGCTAAAAATCTTGAAATTAAAGTTATAATTTGTACATCCACCATATCTATATTCATATGATTTCAGTATTTTTTTAATTTTCTTACTTGGAAAATAACTTCTCACGAAAAACGATTAACTTCAAACGGAGAGGTCATTGCACTACCAGTTGACTATTTTGAGAATCGTCTGAAATCCTACGTTTCGGATTACATTAAAAGATATCAGAGAACTATTGGAAGAGTGCACTGAGCTAAAAGAAGATTAGTGCTGAAAAATAAACGCAAAGTGATCAAACTCAATATTGTTTTTATAATGTTTTCGAGAGAATTATCTGATCACCTACTGTAGTCAAAATTCTTATTCTCAACGCAAAAATGCACAAACACTCATCATAGAATTGTGATAACATTGTTTTTTGTTTTATTCATTTTTTTATTTTATTTACTCTAAATTTTAAGCAATTTAAAGATAAATTAAAATCTCTAGCCAGTGTACTGCAGTATTATTCAATATTTCAAAAAATATATTTAAAAATTATAACTATTAATCTGAAAGGGATTTATTATATATATCATTTTAAGAAACAAGCAGCATTTTCAATGCAGCGAACATAATTCTTATGATAAAATACTTTTCTTCACATTATATTTCAACGATTTTAAAACTATCTTCTACGCGAGTGGAAAGGGTCGACTTAGCACAGCATTTCAATATTTTTGCATTTCACAAAGCAGAAAATGAAATTTTCATACATTCAATATCTTACCAAAATAGCCTACCAACGGGATGGAATTTTTAATTAGAAGTATCTATTTCCGCATTAAATTTTTTACTCCTATTTGAAAAAAAATCTGAGATGTATTTTGTTTAAACTTGAAATATCAATTTCTGCAGACATTTTTTGGAATGCGTGTAGAATATCAGTATTTTTGAAATCTTATTTTAATTAATTCTTTCACTCGTTTTCAGCTCTAATACTTTTCTTTATGTAAGAAAATTCTTTCATGTAAGAAGCAAAATATTTTATTTTCATTTCGAATAGTAATCCATCTTTTTCATACGCATACGCTATGTCTGACATGCGAGTGGTGTAATAATTCGACATTGAAATAGTTTACATGATTGACTACGAATTTAACTGTCATGTTCAATATTTTACATTTAATTAAATTTTTTTAAAGGCTGATTCTATTTTAGAGTAAAAAGGAATGTTAAGCAAATATTCCTCACAAGAATACGATGTTTTGCTGAAAGCGATGATTGAGACTTAAACCTCTAGAAGTTTCGTTTTTAATCCCGTTTATCTGTTTCACTGGTTTACTCGGATTAAAATTGTGGATTTTAAAACTAATTTATATTCATTTCTTTACTAATAATAAAGCTGAATGTCTAGATGTCTGTGACGCGTATAGAGCCTAGACCGTTCGGTCAATTTTCATGATATTCGGCACAAAATTAATTCGTATAGCATGGGAATGTACATCTGGAGGCGATTTTTCGAAAATTCAATGTCGCTCTTTTTCCATTCCAAATTTAAGAACATTTTACCGAGCAAATTATCATAACATGGAAAAGTATATTATCATAACGTGGACGAGTAAATTACCATAACAAGGGCTAGCATATTGGCGAGAAAATCATCATCTGTTATTTGTAAATATACTGGAGAACCAAATGACCATTTAGTTTTCTACTACGGGCAAAGCCGTGCCGGTACAACTAGTAAAGAACAGCTCTAAATTACGATAGCAAGAGCGGAACTGTAAATGCGCAAAATAATTGCTTTTTATTTTAATTAAATGTGCAACTTTTGCATAGGCCGTGTAATAAATTATAGCAATCTAACAAACAACTTGGCGTATTTGGCGTGTCAGTCCATCATTACGGCAGCTAAACGTAAATGACAAAATTTGCGAGTAACAACGCAAAAAACGATGCTAAGTTTACGTATTTTCAAATATGCTTTGTTTATTATCCGGAATTTCGTTATTCCGGTTTGCCTTTGGTCTCTATTAATTCAGATAAATGACATTGTACTGTATTTACATTTATAAGAGTACTTGCACTACCCGCATGGCGATGCCCGTGCTAAAAATTTAATCCGTTGAATTAAAAAAAAAATCCACGACTCCTTCCATTCCTTCTGATGTGAAATAATTATTTTTCTTAAACTAAAATGAGTACACACATTTTCAAAATACCTATCAAAGTCACTTTGGACTTTAAAACAATTCACCAAAATGCATAAAAAGATTTAAAAATAAGTTCACGACGCATTAAAAAATAAGTTCGCTGACCATAAAAGTCCCACAATAGCGTAGCTATCGACACTATCGGCCAGCGCCTTCTCTAGTTATTTACCCCGCCATCTATTAGGAATTCACAGAACTAAACAATTAATTAAACATTAAATTTGCAATTACAAGTATTTCTGGAACGCAGTCCAACGGGATAAAAAGTATCCTGTGTCAGTCTCCTGGTTCTAAGCTCCCTCGCCATCAATTTTTCAGTCAAATCGGTTCAGTCGTTCTTGAGTTATGAATAGTGTAACTAACACACACGACTTTCTTTTATATATATATATATATATATATAAATATATATATATATATATATATATATATATATATATATATATATATATATATATATATATATATATATATATATATATATATATATATATAGTGCTGAAATGAATGACGTTATAGAGTACCGTTTCTAACCAGGAAACCATGCAACAGTATAATAGTGAAAAAAATTAAATTAGTAGCACTTGAAATAGAATAGTAGCGCAGGTTTCTAAGAAAATATTTGCCCTCGTGTCCCCGTTATTGCAATATTAGATCTTAAAGTCTAGCAAAATTAAAAGTAAATCACCAAATCAAGCGAGTTTCCGTGAGTAATGGGAGACATCTTTCACACGCTTCGCAGATGGACGTCCAACCGCATACAGACGGTGAAATCGTCAGAGAGAAATTGGTATCTTTAAATTTTCGCCAAATCTTTAAATTTGGCGCTCTTCTTATAATTTCGGCAGACATTAAGACCTTATGTCTCGATAATGGGGAAACGAAGGCAAAAATTTTCGTGTCAAAAAGAAATGTTTCAATATGCACTTTCGATTGCTAGCTATTTCAACATAGTTTTTTTCATTATGCTACACTGTTTTAAAAATCCTGAAATTTTACGGTAATAGGTGTTAGCATCCATGTTGCCAGTAATTTTTACCGTGAAATCCTGTTTTACTATAAAATTTTACAGTAGAATAAACAAGAGTTACAAAACACAATATGCGAACAGCAGGTTCGATCTCGGAACCTCTATATCGTCACGTGACTTTGCTGACCACCATACCAGTTGGGACATATCGCGGGAGGGGAAATGCCGTGTTAACTGCTTCGTGCTGCAAGTCACGTGGTGTGTCAATTTGGCGCCTTAATCGTTTATTTTTTCGGTACAACTTACTGCAATTTTTCCTGCATTGCAAACCCTCCATTTTACAGTAATAGACAAGTTTCCTGCATTTTTAAAGTGTGCTCAGTCTCGCCGTCTTCGGCGGGAGAGAAACATAGGTAGCGGTTCAGTCGTCCCATTAATGAGCTGTTAGTTTGTTTGGAACCCAAAGATACAACTTTCTCTTCAAATCCAACATAATCACACTGTCACGTGTAACGTATACGCCGAAGGCCTTCGAAAATTCTTGCACTGTTGAGTACGGTATGTTCCTTAAGGCGTGACTAATATCTAACGGCTGATAACCGTCCACTTCTAGTCTAATCTCGGATACTTCTGTCTACTTCTATAAATTTACGAAACCATTGACGTAACATCCCCTACATTTTTAGTGAAAAAAAGACTTAGTCATCAATTACTTACATATCGGTGGCCCCGCCCTCTGATCGATTCGCTAGCTAACTATGGATTTTGATTTCCACCTTAGCATATTTGTAATCTACGCGAAAAACCGAAAAGAAGACACCTCACCCAGCTTTATCGTAGAGCTGACGCTATTTGTCGAAATTTTGGGTGCTAGCTCATAGACTAAAGATGCTTAATTTTAGTTGTCAATAGTCCTCCAAATTTCAATTTTTTCACTGTGGGAATTTATATAATTCTCAGAAATCTTATGTACAATTTATTGCTATATTGAAAAGAAAGACACTACAGGTTACAAGTAGTACTTTGAAACAGTTTCAGGATGCCTTTGGTAAAATCAGAGGAAAGACAGAAGTGAAAGAACTGGAGGATTTTCACTGGACAGTTTTCTGAATCAAGTCTTACAAACGCAGATTTTGGCTGTCTTTGGCATTGTTGGGATGTTTGAGAACAGTTTTCAAGATCTACTTCTGGGAAAAATTTCAAAATTAACTTTTTAGGCAGTTTTAAAAAAATTAAAGGGAAAAAGGGTTGGTGTTCAAATCATCCCCCCCCCCCTTTTTTTCCAAACTGTAGTCAACTCCAGGTTGGTTGAAATGTTCAAGAGTCACTGGAAAATTTTCCGAGACGTAACTTTTAAAATTGCAATTATAGACAAATTTTGATGGCGGTAACGGAATGCGGAAGGTTAAAGGACTCTCTCCGAAAACTTTTCAGAATAATCTAATACCGTTGGTGATTTTAGAAGAATGGTCAGAATAAAGAGAAGTTCCAGTAATTTTTTGATAGTGTTCGAGTAGAAGAATTGGATTGGGTTCTCCCTTGATTTTTTTTTTTTTGAAATTCAATACCTAACAACACACTACTAGTCTTTGCTAGGTTACAGAAGGAGAAAGTTGAGTACTCAAGGATTCTCCGTGAAATTTGTCAACATTGAGCTTTATTAGTTTTAAGCAATGTTCAGTTAGGGGAAAGGTTGGAAATTCCCTTAAAATTAAAAAGCATTTAAAGCTAGCATTGATGAAAGAAAGGGGGGGGGTCTGGATATCGTTTGAATCTGAAGGCCCAGAGACACCACTTCAGGCTATTTTGAATTAAGTGAGGGGAATAGGGGCAAGCAAGTGACTCTCCTGAGAAGTTTTTCAAAACTCAAGTTCTAAAAATGAATTTTAAGTTATCTTTAGCGATATTATAGGCATGAGCATGAAGATCGGGGGTTCTCCTCTAGGAAGGGGCCTGAAATTAGGAAATTTGCAAAAATTTAGCATTAAATTAGCATAAAAAAGAACGAAGTCAAATTAAAAGGGAAAAAAAGATGTTTTAGTTTCCCGGTGCAGTCAAATTCGAATGATGTAAATTTCGCTTCCCTCTTTTTCGAATTATTACTGAAACAAAGGAAAGATAGCTAACACAGATAATGCAATTTTAGTGTATAATGAGAGAATAGTAAATATCCCTTTTGAATCTGAAGTAATGAGTGCAGAAAAGTTAAATATTTAGTAAAATTATGCAAGTTTTCCTTTAATTACTTTCAGACAAATTGAGATCGCATGTCTGCGAAGAAACAAAGATACATTTCCCTAAATTTTGTAAAGATGTTTCACTGCAGAATACTCATTACCCAGTAATGATCCCTAGATTTGTTTTCTTTTCAAGCACGGAATTCGAGTAAATAGTTTATAATGAATACTTCTCATAATACATTCTATCCAAAACTTTCAAGTACAGAGAATCCGAGTTCAGTTGTATTAAAGATGGAGTTAAATATACATTGTTTGCGGATTCATTGGAAGTAATTTCTTTTCATTATAAATATATGCAAATATGTTTGCTTTGATGCTTGGTACTGAGTATAATTTCTTTCAAAGCCGTCAACTTTAAACAATCAGGTACAGCTTCATTCGAGCCATGTTGGGACTTTATCTCAGCTCATTGGAATCCAGTAATAAGAGATTTAATCTCATTACCGAAGGATACTTGTGGGTGATATTTTTAACTATTGAATGTTAAATATGTAAACATATTTAGATAAACGTATCGAATTCTCGTAGAATGTAAATTATAGGCTGTCATGAGCTATGTGTTAAACACGTCATAAACCCGAGAATTACCTCATCTAGTTTATAATGTAAATTTGAGGCATTAGAAACTCTTGCCTTTATGTTTAGTTGTCTAAGCCGAATTTATTTTCTC
The DNA here is from genome assembly GCF_026930045.1 of Uloborus diversus. Taxonomy (NCBI): domain Eukaryota; kingdom Metazoa; phylum Arthropoda; class Arachnida; order Araneae; family Uloboridae; genus Uloborus; species Uloborus diversus. The sequence continues at coordinate 177,320,970 of NC_072732.1, read as the reverse complement.
TTAGTGTGTTGAATCGTTGCAAATGATGAAAATGATGAAAACTCTTAACAATCCAGTTCGAGTTAGAAATAATTATACAATTAATTGTGAGTAATGAAATGTCTATCAGCTTAACCATGTTGAAACAGGTTTAAATTTTCACTAGACGTTAAATCGTAGATATCACGAAGTTACCAAAGCAACTGCGCTTGCGTGCGGACTTAGTTCATGGGGCTTTCTGTTTTATTGTTCCATATTGTATGTTAATACTTAAGTAGAGCAACAAATTAATGAATGCTAGAATACTTTCACTGCGGTTGCGTGATCTATTAAATATATATATATATATATATATATATATATATATATATATATATATATATATATATATATATATATATATACTAAGGAACATTAACATAAACTGCATTTCAAACCCGGACAATTCAAAGAATTTAAATTAAATTAAATCAAGCTTCACAACTCAGCTCAATAGGCGCCACAGGCAGCACTTTGACTATGGTAGACGATAAGTTCGTGTACCAGTTTCGTTTACTCTGATGAGGCCCCAGGGTGTTTTGGGACTTTGATTCAATTTTACGTTTTTTCTTGTTCAAATTTTATATTGATATATATACACAGTACTGACCAGAATGCATAACTCAAAACAAAAAAATGATATTTATGAATGCACAAGAATAATAGCATTTAACTAATTATTTATTTTATGGGAATTATTAATTTTAGTTATATATGTACAGCATACATATATTATTGAGAAAGGGTGCAATATTTGGTGTGGAAACCTTTTTTTTTTTCAATACAGCTTGGATACGATCAGGGATGAAAATACATAATTTTTCGCAATAGTCTGGTGTAGTTTCTGTAATCCACACCTGCTTTATGGTTTCTCATAAGTTCGAAGGTGAAATGGAGTTACGCTCAACAACTTTAAGCTTCAAAATTACCCAACAGTTCTGGGTTGGGTTGAGGGGAATTTCCTGGACACGGCCCAAGGATCTGAAATCCCTTTTCTGCAATCCATGTCTTAACAGATTTAGTCTGGTGGCAAGTTGCTCCATCGTGCTGGAAGTGCGTTCACTGGTTGATATTCATAAAGGTTGGTAACTTCTCTTTTAGCACATCGAGACAAGCTGTTCCATTAATCGATGTGTTTTCAGGCATGTACCACAATCCAAATCTTTCCTTGGCACAAATGGCTCCCCATATGATGAGTTTTGCAGCATTCTTCACGGTGGGAATAATGTAGCGTTGACAGTCTCCTTTATTGGGAGGTCGTCGTATGTTTCTACAAAATGCATAAAACTGAGATACTTGAGTCACGTCTGAAAACATCACATGTTTCCATTGCTCCACAGTTCACCCCTGATACTTTTTACAAAATGTCAATCGGTCAGCAATGTTTTGGGGAGACAATTTAGGCTTCTTAGTAGGCTTGTAGGACTTTAAATTGGCATTGAACAGCCTCCTGCGAATTGTCCTTCGGCTTAGGACATTATCATCTTTTGGTAAACCAGCTTGGATTGCTTTTGCTGATTTTCTGGTTGACTTCTTCGTGGCCAAAATTATGGAATTATCCACGCGCTTGCTTGTGCTCTTGTGACGACCTTTTGGCTTTAAATAACCATAATTTCCGGTTGTTTTGAAATTACTTATAGATCTGGAAGCTGTCTTTTGTGCCAATTGTAATCTGGCAGCAATTTCCCAATTACTACAACCTGCTTTGCTTAGAATCTTTATTTGTGCATGCGTTCCGCGTGAAATTCTTTTACCCTGCATTTTAATATTATTTCACTTTTCTGCGAAAATTTGGTGCGGCAACACACGGCGAACGCAACAAATAAACTAACCAAATGCCAAGCAAGAACACTATCACTTTGGAAATCAGCCAAAACAAACATCTTTGCGGCAATACGTCACTATGCAAAGGAAAAACAAGTGAGTTATCCATTCTGGTCAATACTGTATATATATATATATATATATATATATATATATATATATATATATATATCATAATTTAAAGCTAAAAATGGCACATAAATATTTATTGGTTTGCTTATTTTCTAAATTAATATTGCATTTTTAGAATGTGTGAAATATAAGTGTAGATATCCGTGTTTTGTAGCGAGCTGTTAACAGATAACATGTATGCAATTAATTTAAGCAAGACTTTTGAAATTATGTAAGTCCGCGAGCAAACACAGTGTCTTTGGCAAATTTGGGATATCCGCAATTAAATGTCGAGTTAGATTGTCACTTTTATAGAGATACTCACACCCGCGCATATACTTTTAATTAACGTTAAATCGTCTTTTAGTTTACTTACAACTTTAAATTGAAATAACTACACAGAGACTCGCTATATGGCGCTGCTGGTTAATGCAGTGACGGAGGGTATAAAAGGAAACTGACGTTGGTTTCACGCCAATACGAAAATGTGTAAGAGAAAGTGCTGAGACAGTCGTTTTCCCCCCCAGAATCGTGCTCTGGGTAAGGCCACCGGTGCATGTTGGTTCATGCGGGATCGTGCCCCTCCACATCAAACAGGCAGAATGTTTGACACCATTAAACAGTGTATTTGGAACTAGGGCTATTGCTTGTGCCAATACCCGAACAACCATCCTGGTGCAGGGCTTTAGTCACCGTATTCACCGGATATGAAGGCGTGCGACTTCTACCTTTTGGATTTCATGAAAGACTGAACGTACAAGAAGAAGCCGACTGACCTCAATTGTCTCAAGAAGTTCATAGCTGACTCGTTTGTAAGTGTTAAAGAGAAACACTTGAACCAGTTAGAGATGACTTCGTGACTAGGTAGCGCCGTTGTATCGCCTCTGGAGGTTCTCATTTTGAAAATACAGTCAATCGCGTTACAACGAGTCACAAATTTTGTTCGTTATAACGGGAATTTCGTTATAAGGGAACTCAAGCAGCGTACTAGAAATTAAATCGGGGCTGAAATTTCATGTCGTCAAAATTGAAATATCGTTGCATTTGTATTTGTTGTAATAGAATTTCAGGGCCGTATGCAAGGCAGTGGTTTATAGGGCTCAAATCGCCTCCGAAATTTTTCATCCAAAGAAATGCTTTCCATTATTTATTTATTTTGATGACAAAAAAAATCCCCTCCGAAACAAAAGTCTGGTTACGACCCAGCAGAATTTCACTATATTCTGATTTAATATCCTTTTCGATGGGTTAAATCCCGGCTCGGGCATAAATGTACTCTCTCCTGGTCTTGTCCTTTCTTTGTGGGAATGTGTTGTGATGTGAAAGGTTGCCTGCCCTACAGACGCGTCCTTATGGCATGTCTGTTTTATGGAAGTCATACTTCACGCCGAATTACGGTTCATTTGGAAAAGTGAAGTAGCGCATCCCAATACTGTCCCTTTTCATTACCCGAGACCTTCCGCTAATTTGCGCATGCGTCAGGTCAGCTCTGATTTTATCAAAATAGGGAGGGAAAACCGGAAGTAAAAGGTGCAAAATGACGTGTTCAGCAGTTCTTCCAAAGTAACGGCGAAAAAGACAGAGATAGCAAGGGCTAGTGCAAAGTGTCCATCCTCAACCTATCGCCCCTCTTAAAAATGGAATCTATGCAGAGGGCTAGTCTTTGCTTTCGAGAATGGACAGTACGCCTAGCTGGTACAAGGTAACAGCAGCAAAACGAAGTGTTTTTTTTTTTTTTCCTTTTATACTTTAAGAAAAACTCCGAAGTTTTATAAATAACTGCGTCAAACATAACTGCAGAATTTTGGAAACGTAGTGAATAAGAATAAGTAATTCGGCGTTTTCACAATTTGTATATTATACTAGTGGCACCCGCACGGCTTTGCCCGTAGCAGAAAATTAAAAGGTCTTTTGGTTCGCCTGTATGTTTACAAATAATGTATGATGAATTTCTCGCCAATTGGCTTGCCTATGTTACGGTTCTAAGTTATGATAACTTGGTAATTTACTCGATCATTTTTTGATAACTTTGCTCGGGAAAATTGGAATAGAAAAAGAACAAAATGTAATTTTTGAAAAATCGCGTCGAGGTGCACACCCACATACTAAAACTAATTCTATGCCAAATTTCATGAAAATCGGCCGAATGGTCTAGGCGCTATGCGCGTCACAGAGATCCTGACAGACATACAGAGATTTGGAAAGATATCCAGACAAAGCGATCTCCAGTTTTATTATTAGTAAAGATCACCTTTTAAAACGCGCTTTTATTTTTGAGAAATAACATTATCATTGTGAGTAAATTATAATCCTGTGTTTCCGATATCACCAAAGTGATAAATCTGAAAGCTCAGCTAATTCATCACTTTGATGCATTTTATTGATTTGATCCTTGCTATACTTCAAAACATACTCTCAGTACTGTACGGTTATTACAAAGGAAATGATTGATGACGACGAGAGAGACGCTCTTATAAACTTTTTCAATTTTATTTAGTAACATTTCGCTTTTTCTTGAGAATTAATAGTCTTCAAAAAGGTATTATTGAATAAAATTATTTTTGATTCGTAATTTCACGTCTTAAAAATAGAATCTGCATTTTGACATGAAATTTATTCAAAATAACACAAGTTTAATCACAATCTTAAGAATATTAAAATAAACTCCCTAATTATCAACGGCCGGATTATCCGTGGTTTGGATTATACACGGTTTGGATTACACACGGTTTGGATTATATGCGGCTCATTTCACAATTTTTTTTAAAACTTATGATTGTGTTATTGTTTGTTTTTAGATTTTATGTATATTTTTTATATTCAATGTTAGGGGACACAATGTAGCAATGATTCTAGCTATAGTTTAAATGTGTGTGAGTGTTATTGAATAATTAAAAATTAAATGTGTAATTAAATGTATTGTAAGTGTAACTATTATATGCCCTAAGTATCGTTTTTTACTAATTATTCGGATTATCCATGGTTACCGTGCCACCCTATTCCGCGTATAATCGAGAGTTAACTGTATTTTACTTTTACGTAACACCTACACTAGAACCGCATTTATCCGGATCAAACTTGTGAGCATTAAACTTTGCTTTTATTTTTAACTAGTGGTACCCGCACGGCTTTGCCCGTAGTAGAAAAGTCATTTGGTTCGCCTGTATATTTACAAATAATGGATGATGAATTTTTCGCCAATTGGCTTGTGCCCATGTTACGGTTCCACGTTATGATAATTTCGTAATTTACTCGTCCATCTTATGAGAATTTTGCTCCGGTAAATGTTCTTAAAATTAAAATAGAAAAAGAACAAAATCGAATTTTCGGCTTCGAGGTGCACACTCTCATGACTTTGTACCAAATTTCATGAAAAGCGGCAGAACGGTCTAGGCGCTATGCGCGTCACAGAGATCCAGACAGAAATTAGGACAGAAATCCAGACAGACTTTCAGCTTTACTATTAGTAGAGACTATTAAATATGTAAAGCGTTTACATGACTTTGCTTTGTTCAACCGTCAGACGTGTTTGAACCAGAGCACAGGGAACAAATTCTCTCTGAAGAAATTGTTATTATATTCTATTTCTTGAGAGATAAAATGTTTGTAATCAACCTGAGCAAGGATTTTGAAATGATTTTTAAATTCCGCTCTTTGATTATGCTTTTGCGAATAGCAGAATTTTGCAGTAGCGATCATACGTTACAGTGAAGAATTTATTTAAAAAAAAAGACGCATAAGAAAATTTTGTGATGGCCACAACGAACTAGTTTGGTTTGATTGAAAAAACTGGGAAAGATTCAACTTTACCAATCTTGCTCAATCACTCGTTTAAAATGAAAGCTTTATTCTTCCAAGCTTTTTTTTTTTTTTTCTGATGAAATATCAATTTAAAACCGCCTGCATTCCTTAAATAAAATTAAATTCAAATTTTTGCTTTATTTTGCCTTGCTATTTTGCTAAATTTTTTCTTCTGGGTTTACAGGAGAATGCAAAAAAAAAATACTAATAATTTAATTTATTCATTATTTTTTTACGCAATCAAAAACAATACATAGGCATAAAGAAGCATGTCCCATCATTATTACAGCGTGTAAAGTATGTAAGACTCTAGCGCACGGCTTTTATAACTAAAAGTTGTTTTAAAAACAGTGTTTTAAAAACTTTTTTTCGTAAAATATTCGAAAATGAACTTTTCTTTGTTAATTTTAACTACTTGCTTAGTGAAAATTACAATTTCTTCATGCCATACTGTCCACCCAACAAATTAACGTAAAATCATGTCATTTTTTTTTTCTGATCGTCTTAATGAGAAACTTTTCCATGTTTTAAAATATGCTCGTAAAATTATAAACAAGTGTACCATAATGAAGACAGTTGGATAAAAAAATTTCTTTTGTAAATTGAGAAAGAACTTTATAATTATTAAAATTTAAAAGTCTAAGTGTTTGAAATTCTCGAACAGCATTATTATTTCCCAGATTTTGAGGACTTTTGAAAAATATGCTAATAAAACAAAAATTGTTTTGTCGCTCATATTTTTTGAAAAACTCTACTTTAATAAATTTATACTTTCATTAGTTGTATGTTTAAAAAATATATTAAAACATCGTTAAGTATGAGTTTAGTTACATTTAATTATATCAAAGGCTTCCAATTACTTAATTATAATGGAGTTAACAATTTATAAAACTGTTTACATTTAGTTCGGGAAAAAAAATTATCTTCAGAAGTTAATTTCTTTCGATCAGTCTTGTAATGAGTCTAAAATCAGCCTGACTCTTAGTGGTCCGAAAATTTAATACTAAACTAAAGCATTTCTTTTTCAAACCTGCTTGATCAAAAAGTCTTTAATTTTTCAGAAAAGTGAAGGCGTTTTAAACAAAAGAATTATGCTAACAAAAGTTTCATTATAAGAAATAGTCAAATGAAAACGCGACACCTGGTATAAAAATCATAGCGCTGGAGTTAATTGAGGTTGGGCGTTTTTAGAGATGGAAATGGTCTAAATAAAACGATGATTGGGGGGGGGACGATGATTTTCCCCCAAAATTGTTATTTCTACTAGAGAAAAATTGAAATTCTTGAAATTTCTAGCATAAAATTATGTATTTAGACATTTACAGTACTCACATTCCAATTTATTTTGTTTAAACATTTTTTTAAGTTACGTATCTTGCAATTAACAAACACTCACTTCAATAATGGAAGCTGTAAGATTATTTATTCTCCCTGGACAACATTATTTGGTTCTTTTCTCACTAGCACTGTAAATGTATAAACAGAGCAGAATCAATCTATCAATAATATAAATTAGTGGAAATGTTCAAGAAAAACATTTAATGTACTTTATTTAATGTGTGTGTACATGCATATACATAATGTGTACATGAATATACATACATATACATAAATGCAAGTAAAATGCTTAAAATTAAAAAAAGAAAGTCTTGTATAAAATTTTACTATTTGAAAAAAAAAGCCAATTTCTGCCAAAAAAAAGTTTGGTAACAATTAAGGAAACTCACATCTGACTCAAAAAAAAAAAAAAAAAAACAAGAGTTTATAGGGTAACGACCCCAGTAATGGGCACTTTAAGTGTTTTTGTCCTTTAACTCACTTCTGTTTTTATTACTTAGAAAAGAAATATTTGCTTGCAAATATTTTTTTTATCAAAGAATACACATCTACACATTTATTTAGTTAACTAAGAGCAATAATTTGAGTCGATATTTTTATAAAAATATATGCATAAAAAGTTACTAAAAACAACAGTAATAGGCACCTGATACATACCCCAGTGTATGACACCTTGTGATCCAGTGTCATACACACATTAATAGAACTGGATAATAACTTTATTTTTACTTCCTTTTACAAAAACGGAAGTGTTGTATTCGCGAAAAAAATTTCACTCAAAAATAGACTTAAATTTCCCTTTTACTCATCCCCGAATGAAGGTTGAGTTTCATTTTCGACCCAACCACACGTGGAAAAGTGCCTAAAAACGTAGTGACACGCGAAGTATCCATTTTGACGATTCCTGAGTTAATTACAACGAACTTTCGCGTGACGTCTGTTTGTACGTATGTATGTGCGTATGTATGTCACATAACTCAAGAACGTCCTAGAAAGTTGAAATTTGGTACGTAGACTTTTAGTGGGGGCTAATTGTGCACCTCCTCTTTTGGTTGCATTCGGGGGTTTCTAAAGGGGTCTTTTGCCCCTTTTTGAGGGGAAATCATTATTAATTTCGATGTTAACTCAAGCAGTGTTATAATTTGGTGGACACTAGGCGATAAATCGCCAGTCTTTGGTCGCCAAGTAGGCGACAAATTTGGTGATTTTTTTTTTTTTAAATGTGATTTCCATTTGGCCACTGTTGGTGATATTTCGAGAGTTAACTTTTGAATCACATTAAAATTGCCAGTAATGAGGAAATGATATTAAATTGGAGTAAAAGGAAGTTATGTGATGCACACATCAGCTCGTTTAATTTTAGATTACATTCAATTTTTGTCATCATCAGAAAAATAATGTTAATTTAAAGAAAGTAATTTTACATAAATTAATGGTAAATCACACATCTTGAAGTTGAACAAGTATTTTAGAGAAATAAGAATAAAATTGGAGAATTGCATGGAAAAAATATCGAGATTAATGCTGTTCTATCAGTTGTCATGCAGTTTTGATTTCGCGAATCATAGCCTGTTTCCACATAAAAAGGAACATCACCTGATGATTCTAAGGGACTATAAAAAATGAAACGATTCTCTACAGTCGCAATGTTACTCTGATGCCCACACTTTTTTTTTTTAATATTCATCTTTATAATATAACAGTAGAATCTGTAGGACTCAAATCAATAGTACAACAAATATAATATTTTTGCAAAAGTATCAGAAATTAAACACAACACAGTTGTAATTATTATTAGTACATGTGTCAATTACTGGGGACAAGCAAAACTGAAGCACCACTAAATGGCATCCGTCATTACTTAAAAAATCCAAAAAGGGACAAAAATACACTTCTTCCCACTTAAAGTAACACCTTTCCAAATAAACAAAACTCTTGACAACCAAAATTTAAAATATATTTTAAGTCAGATTTTAATAGATTGATGTGCATGCTTCCCTTAAGCCAGAAAAGAAGCTTTTGCAACAAAATATGTCTGACTTTAAACAAGCTAAAAAAAATTTCTCTTTCCTATACACTGCTGTCATTTAGTAACACAAATTGAAGTTATAGTCTTTGAGGTAAATGTAGATTCAGTTGGTATGTAGCCTTCCACTTTTAAAAGATTGGATATGAAGCTTACTTTAGGGCATTTTTGTCGGAAGTGCCACTCACTGGTGACCTGCCAATTACTGGGGGTGTTACCCTATGTTAACTAATTTAGATATTGGAAACTGGAAATTTAATAGCGTTTATTTGACTAGTTCTGATAACTTTCGGTGTTTGGAATAAACTATGCTTGGCTTAGTTTGAAAAAGTAAACGTTTAATGAAAGTTTTTAATTGTAAAAGTTTTAGTTGCTTTTGCAAAAAAAAAAAAAAACATAATTTACATATATTTTTAACTATTTATTACTTCTTATGTTTTCTTAGAAAATATAGCTGCTAAATAGTTTTCTTTGTAAAAAAATCAATATTTGACAATTAAAATTTATTTTTTTCCATCCACTTCAAAATTTCTTTTAACTTTACATCTCTAAATGTGTCGTTTCCTCCATTGAAAATCTGGAAGAGTTTGTCTTCTAGACCCGCAAGTATTGAGGTCGGCGAATCATGTGCGTATCTATGGAAGGCAGGAAGGAGAAACAGTGGGGGGTCGTGCAGAGCTTATCAACCACTAGTCAAAATGACCGGTGTCGGTACGGGGAAAACCTTTAACACAGTCCTCAAAATTTTTACATATCCACGTTAATTCTTCTTTTTTTCTACATTTAAATAAAAAATAATCATACCATTTGGTAAAGTATTTCATAATTTCTTCGTGGGATTTTTCGTAAAGATTTATTGACTTGCGTATATAAACTACCATAATAATGATTTTTCTCTACCTTGAAACATTATTTCAAGTAAAGCGTAGTTTAGAACAAACTTGCAATCAAAACAGAGAGGAAGAAAAGCGTGAGAGGATTTTTCTTAAACATTTAGCGGAGTAAAAACAGTTGAGAAACGTTGGTGGTGGTTTTTCTACTCCGTTGCCTCTCCCTCCCCCCCCCCCCCCTCTTCAAGAAATATAAAGTTAAAAGATATTTAAAACTTTTGAATAGTAGCGTAGGGAAACGTGGAAAGAAAGAGAAAAGTACAAACCAAGAAATTCTGTTACCATTACGTAATGATTATTTCATTGATACGAATATTATATGTGTTTTTACAAAAACGAATTAACGTTTATGTGGTTCTAATTTAAAACAACTGTTCGTAATACCGAGTTAAAATGATAAGTCGTTTTGGAAGGCTCCAAAATGATTTTTCTATGCCAAACAAGGTAATGATCAGTCGTTCTGGAAGGCTCCAAAATGATTTTTCCATTCCTAACAAGGTACTAAATTTAAAGGAAAACATTAAACTTATTCATTAGAAATTCCAGATGACGTATGGTAGTTCGGCACTGTAAGCACAAAAACAATATCAATATAAAAGTCATCCTAATAAAAGTTAGTGTGTCAGTGAAACATGTAAATGTAGATGCACAATTTATTTTCATGTTCAATATTCTGATGTTCGGATATTTTCAAACTGTACAAAAGTTTTGTACAACGTATGTCTAAAAATTGTCATCGGTTTTTAAGCCATCGGTTGGTACCACTTCTTATTACTGCTTCTAATCAAATAATAAATTCGTTGGGTTTTCTTCACAAGGAAATCTTGTTTAAACGCATGCCGAATTAGTTTTAAAATGACATGGTTTCAAAGTTGCATTACGTTGTTACCCATTCCATTTTAGTTTATTCATTGTTTATTAACGTTCCTGTTGAAAGCTGTAAGATTATCTTCATGACATCCCCCATTTCTCACTGTCAATTTACCCACATACAGACTCGTTATCTGGGCAATAAGTGGGGGAGGGGAGGAGCAATTGACCCTCTGCATTTTCAAAACAGAATTAAATATGCATTTTTCCTTGTATTTTGATTTATTTTCCTATAAAATGCAATAAATGCCCCCCCCCCCCGAGAAAATTTTGAAAATACGGACCTGCCAACATACTTCGTCCTGCTTCAGTTCTTTCGCAATAAAAGTTACTTTTTCTTATGATAAATTTTGCTTTAGATGTGCCAACGATTGCCAAACTCTTAAGTGTTTCCAAAACTAATTTTAATTTTATGTTCCGTATGTTGAAGTTTTGTTCTAATGAACATGGACCGATCAATCAATCGTATTGATCATTAATTCACTCTTTATCGGTCGTGAATTTTATCAACTCTTTTATTCAGTTTTTAACTTAGCATACACATTTAAAACTTTTTATGCCCGGGGGGGGGGGATCTATGTTCTCATGTTTTGAAAATTCCTTTCCCAAAAAACCTGGGCCATTCTTTAATTTTTATTTTCGCAGTATACGATACTACTTTAATAAGTGATGTAGAAGATAAATAATAAAAAAAATATTGCATGTGACGCATATCCAAACTGGTTGCAAATTGAAAAATAAAATAAACATAGATGGTACAAGGACATCAAGAATGCAGAATTCTTTCATAATTATTGGAATGATTAATTTAGCAAGTACAATGCTGTGCTGTAAGTTTCGCATTAAATTTTGTTTGAATTTATTCACTCAAACCCCATAAGAGTAATGAAAATGAAACGGTCAACTATTGGGCTCATACATGACTGAGCACAGGTTTTCAATGGCCGACGACTGGAGCATTTTCTTGTGTTCACAATAGGTTAGTTTTTAAAGCAAAAATGTTTTTATTTCTGAAACAATTTAGTGAATCATTATCAGAAAGGTGTAGCTTAAAGCCTTACAATGTTTTTGTTGTTGTACTGATTGCTGAAATTTATAGATTAACAAAAAACAGCAATCGCTATCGTAAATGGCCGACTACTGGAGCTCTTAACCTATAAACGTTTTACTGTTTTTTAATCCAAATGACGCATACAAATTCCAGTATTTCTCAAAAATAAATGTTAGCCGTAAAGTCCTCGACACATTGTTGCAATGGGGATGTTTATTTCAGTTAAAAGTACTTTTGGTCACTGAAATTGGTAGAATAAGCAAAAAAATAAATAAATGGAGTCATAAAAAACTTTTTTTTCCCCCAACATTTCATTTTTATTTTTTTTTCAAAAAATTTTTCAAGAATATTTCATCACAAGTGATGAAAGCCATCTTGAATTGAAACGTGTGACTGTCTTTTCTGGCATGATATCGCCTCTTAATGAATTTTCGCAATTTATTAGCGAAACGAAATATTCATTTAGTGAAATTAAACGAAAACGTTATTCTGGTAACCCAGTGATTTGCTCACTTGAGACGTCAGCAGCAAAAATGAAAACAACGGCTGAACGTCGTTTAATATTATTTTTTAAGAGAGAAAATAAGTCAATATAAAGAGAAAAAATAACTACCCCATGTTTTTGACCATGTTCTTTCGGAAAAAATGTTTTTAAAAACTGGGAAACAACCCAATTCACAAAAAAGCAACGAATTTCCATATAGTTACGCGGTTTGTGCCAGAATATTTCACTGGTACAGGTTCAAGAATTTCTGATGAAATTGTAGAAAACGAGCTGATGTGTGCCTCACATGACTTCCTTTTACTCCGATGTAATGTCTTTTTCCCATTATTGGTAATTTTAATATGATTCACTACTTTACTCTCGAAATATTACCAACAATGGCTAAATTGAAACCAAATTTTCAAAAAAAAATCGCCAAATATGTCGCCAAGTTGACGACAAAATTTGGCGACCAAAAGACTGGCGATATATCGCCAAGTGTCAGCCAAATTGTAACACCAGTTGAGTTTGCATCGAAATTAACAATGGTTTTCCCCCAAAAAGGGGCAAAAGACCCCCTTAGAAACACCCGAATGCAACCAAAAGATGAGGTGCACAACAAGATCTCACTAGGAGTCTACGTACCAAATTTCAACTTTCTAGGACATACCGTTCTTGAGTTATGCGATATACATACGCACATACATATGTACATACAGACGTCACGAGAAAAGTCGTTGTAACTAACTTGGGAATCGTCAAAATAATATTTCGCGTGAATATACGTTCTTAGGCACTTATCTATCGAGTCGAAATAAAAACTCAACATTCATTCGGGGGTGAGCAAAACGGAAATTAAGGTCAATTTTTGAGAGAAATTTTTTTAGCAAATACAATTTTTTTGTAAAAGGAAGTAAAAAAAAAAGGAAAATGTGTAGATATAAGTAATTGCTGTATCGTCACAGCAAGAAAAATAAACGCCATGAGGTGTTTAATCATGCTACTGAGCCGAAGCATTACCATTCATTACCAGAGCACATTTTGTGCACCGTATGTTGCCCAAACTACCCCTAAAGGATACTCAAGTTCATCAAATGCCCACAAAGGAATTGCTGGACATTGATTTCTGGTAAGGAAAGGTATTGTTTCCTGTGTAATAAAATGCCTTTTTTCTTAAAATTAATTTATAAAAGCAAGTTTAACCCTCTTGTCTTCCTGCCCGAGAATACTTGGTATGATCTATGGAGTTAAATATTAAGTAGGTGTAGTCTTGCCGTCAATAAAGCTAAACGATGTAGGACTTTTCGGTTCTTCTTTCATCCAAAAGCGAATGTCTTTTAAATTGAAGAAAAACGAGCTAATGTGTGCATCACATGACTTCCTTTTCCTCCAATTTAATGTCATTTTCTCGTTATTGGCAGTTTTAATATGATTCAATAGTTTACTCTCTAAATATCACCAACAGTGGCCAAATTGAAACCAGATTTTTTTTTAAAAAAATCGCGAAATTCGTCGCCAAGTTGGCGACAAAATTTGGCCACCAAAAGACTGGCGATATATCGCCAAGTGTCCGCCAAATTGTAACACCACGTGAGTTTACATCGAAATTAACATTGATTTTCCCCCAAAAGGGGCAAACGACCCCCTTCGGAGCATACGAATGCAACCAAAAAGAAAGGTGCACAACTACACCCCACTAGGAGTCTACGTACCAAATTTCGACTTTCTAGGACATTCCGTTCTTGAGTTATACGATATACATACACACATACGCACATTCAGACGTCACGAGAAAACTCTTTGTAATTAACTTGAGGATCGTCAAAATGAATATTTCGGGTGTCTTTACGTTCTTAGGCACATATTCACGTATGGTTGGGTTGAAAAAAAAACTCAACATTCATTTGTGGGTAAGCAAAATGGAAATTAAGGCCGATTTTTAGGTGAAAATTTTTTCGCGAATACAATACTTCCTTTTTTGTAAAAGGAAGTTAAAAGAATGTGAGGCAGTCCTATGTTCTTCAGAACTTATTTTCATTCATAAAAAGTCTGAAATCTGTCTAATACGTAAAAACTCTCACAAAATTGAAAATAAGAGCAAAAGCTGAGCTCCCATGAGCTCACATGCAAAAAGAACAGTAATTGACCGTAGAAGCAAAAACTTTAATAAAAACTCTCCCAACTGCTTTTATTATTGATGCTTCAATCTTAGAACTACAGCAAACTACTTCATATAATTGACCCATTAAACTTTCTGCAGATAAAAATAAGAGGGATCGCTGTGTAAATGAGCTGTAAAATAATCCTTTTTCTAATATTGAGGCATTAAATTCCTTGATTCTACTTAAAGGGATATTTTCCCTTCTAATAAGTAGAAATGATTTATTTATTCACTTCTGTTTTCTGCAAGTTTCTCTTAATTAGATTCAAATCTCGCTCCATTTGATTGCATAAATTAGTTTTTTAGTTATTTTCCACGCATATTTTAGTCAGAAATATTTGTCTTAATCCTAATTTTACTGCTTCATTGATTAATTAATAGTAAAACGTCTTGAGAAATTAGAGCTTGCCTTTAAGCTTGCAGTTTCTCCTTGATTTGCAGGTTGTGTAGTTTCGAGCTGAAGGGTGTTAATTAAAATCCGATAAACAACAAATTTTTATCTTTAACAAATAACTATTTTTACTCTTGTTTGATTTGTATGAGCAAGCATTAGAAGAATAAAAACTTACGGCTCTGTGGGCTTTCCGCATTTCTCCAATACATAATACGATGATATTAATATTTACTATTTTCAACATTTATTTTAATTACTAACCCTTTGTCGAAGTCATCAAAAAGGAAGTAGGGGAAAGGGGGGCTGACATGTGAGCAATTTTTTTATTCATTCCTTAATTTCCTGATTCATTTCTTAATTTCTCAAAAAATAAATAAATAAATAAATAAATAAAAAAATAAAGAAAAATATCAATTTCTTAGAGCAAAAATGTCGCCATGATTGAATAGTCTTTTCTTTGTGGCCTGGAATTTTTCCAGATTAAAAACCGAAACACTAGCATGCAACCATTTTCAATTTTTGCACTATGTCAACGGTGTTTTAATTAATTTCTTCTGTAGTATATTGCATGCCGGAGCCGTTTTTCTTTTTTTTTCCAAGTTTAAAATACGTTCATTACTAGTTAAGCGTTTTCAAATAAGTGTTAATTTCAATACCTTATATTTACCCCTGATATTATTTTAGTTTTACGCTTTTAAATATTACTTTTAAAAAAACTCAAAAAAATTTGGTTTCTTTTTTACTTTCAACTTGTATGAGTTATGCTCTACTGTCATTTTTGCATAATATTTTAATCATCATATTAAACTACAACTCTTGCATGTGTTACTTCCCGGAAAACGCTATATATTTTCTCTTTCTGCTGGAAAGTTTTGTTTAATGAGCGGAAACTTAGCGAAAACGGTGTTTTATCGTTACATATCTTCCGTAATTTGTTTTGCGGAATTACGTTTAGTTAAAATACATGCACATGTGATTTTAATTAAAGTTTTTTTTTTATTACTATCAAATTTTCTGGATAGATTCGTTTGCACAAATTTTTCTAGTTACATGTTTTAAATGATATTTTAATAAAACTAATCTTTATAGCGGAAGAGAAATTAATTTAAAATGTCATGTGATTAAAAAAACTAGAGCGTTAACTTTCATTTTGATTAAAATAATACGTTTAACTGAACAAAGACATCAGTTCAACATTTTTTTTTTTTTTTTGATCAAGGTATAATTTATAAAAGTCTTGAATTCTATCACTTAAAGTTTTTGGAATTGTATTTCTGCAGATTTCAGGAGCATTTTTTTACATCAGTGTAGCTTTCATTTATGGACATGTTTATCGAACACGTGATGAAGGAAAAATGATGAAATATTTCACAACAGTTTAGGACCACCTTTTTTCCTAGGTGTGTGAATTTTTATCAGCATATGAGTGGTTAGAAAATTTTATGCTCCATTTTATTACATTTCGCTACACGACTACTCCATTTTGGTCCCCAAACGGCATTTTTTATAAATTCTTCAAATAGAAAAAAAAAGTCAAGCAAAGTAAACCACAATCGGTTTGCTTGTACCAGCTTTTAATTTATATTTAAAGAAATCACATAAATTACATTTTATGTATTTTTTGAACTAAATGCGTAAAACAATCAGTTTCCTGTACAATTAAGAACGGAAATAAACTATTAAGCTAACGATAGATATGGAGTGAAAATGAAACTAAGCTCTTGATATTAAAGTACTGTTTGTCAGAGTTTGTCGGTTAGTCAATCGATCTAATGTATATCATTTCCCAATGATCCTCCCCCCCCCCCAATTGCTTGGGTGCAACTCCCAACTAACATTAAGGTCACTTAAAAGCGGGAGCACCACCAAACAAAAAAAGAAGTGCCCCCTCCCTTCACCAAAAAAAAAAACTTAGTATTTACTCATTCCCCTTTTTTTTATGTACTCAGCTCGAAGGATTTTTGAAAGTATTTCTACAAATGGAAGGTTAAAACATATCTATAAGTTATTCGAAATTAACCTTAGTAGATGAATTTAATATAAAAATACAACACACAAAACGATCAATAGAGCAAGACTAAAAAAAATTCATCAGTTACATAGACTTTCTGACGCATCAAATTCTATGTATTTCATGGCTAAGTTTTTTTTTCGTTTTTGTTTTTTGGTAGATATTTTTCATTTTCATGTAACTGTTAGTCTTTTTCAATAGATTGCTTAAAT
The DNA here is from genome assembly GCF_026930045.1 of Uloborus diversus. Classification (NCBI taxonomy): domain Eukaryota; kingdom Metazoa; phylum Arthropoda; class Arachnida; order Araneae; family Uloboridae; genus Uloborus; species Uloborus diversus. The sequence goes on along the minus strand of NC_072732.1, from coordinate 177,303,779 downwards.
ACAAGCATTAAATTTCGACAATACTGATTTGGCAGCGTTTGAGCAGGAAATAAACGCTTTGTTGTTTTGAACTGTAAGGCAAATACTTTGAAAATGAGCCTTGACATACCTATAACGGAAAAGTGCCACCTTTATATGGGATTTTCTTAACTTTCATGATTTATACAAAATTACTTTTTTCTCGCTAAAATTTATCCTTTTACCTTAATACTTTAAAATTGGCGAAATCATAATTTCGAAAGGATTTGTGATACGATACATGAAGAATGAGTATTGTTAGATATTTAAAAAAAAAAAAAAAAACCTAAGTTCCATTTGATCATAAATAAAAGCAAAATAGCTCTAATATTACTAGTACAAGTAAAAATACATTTTACGAGGGTTGTACTTATGTAGGAATTTATATTTTTCCCGTGCAAAAGCTTCATTTTTAGTCAGAAAAGAATGACGTACAATTTTCTTACAAGATAAAAATCGAATCTTATAAGAATAGTTTCCTTATTTGAAATATCATTTGGCGATAAAAATATTCTTCACGTGATGCTAACTTGAGAGGAAAAACAAGTTTTTTAAAGGTTTCTATTTTATTCACTCGAAGTTCGCGGAAAAAAGCGGTTTTGAAAATCAGTTCAAGGATTTTTTCAAGTTAACTGACGTGACAGGCTTTTTAAAATAAGTGTGTGTCTGTGTGTGCTTCAGTATTAGTTCTTTCCTACAGAAATGAAATCATGTTGCTGAAAATATTTTCACTTAGGTGAACAAAATTAACAGTACTAAGTCATAGTTTTAAGTTTATTTTTTGATTTAGCTTCTACTCTTCCAAATAAAACGGGTTCTTTTAAATAACTCATTATATGATTTAAATCTTACGTAAAATTGTATTTTATTATACTTTGAGTATTCAGCACTAGTATTTCAAAACCGTATGAGTTCAAACTAAACTCACACGAATTTATTTCTTCATGTGATAACACGTAAATCATAATGAAATTACAATATTAACTTAAAATTGCAACAAAATATCAAAATCTGAAATTTGAGAAAAATAGTCTGAATAAAATGTTACGGGTCTAATATGTCATTTCTCGTCGCAGAGAAATACTATAGCGCAACAACGATGGTTCCGATGGACAACATGAGCTGTTTTTAAGCCATTAATTACAAAATTTGCATTTTTACCACATTGCTATTTGGGGTTTATTAACTTTCCCTTTGCTGTGCTGTTATATTTCTCAGGCTTCTTAGGCTCAGTCAAGAGTATAAACAATAGCAAAGTAAGTTCCCGCCTCTGATCCAAGGCCAAAGGTAGAACTACATGCAATGTATCAACAGCTATTACATCCAGAGACGGCAATTTCGTTCTTGTCGGACTCATCAATCTGTATTAGTGAATAACCGAGCAGCAGCATAACCGATGAATTAGGCTTGCCAGACATCCCGGTTTTTGGTCAAAATACCGGTGTCCCGGACGGTTACTTCACGTCCCGGTAAAAGATAAATTTCATTATAGATGACCAAAGAAGTCTAAAAATAATGAACTGTGAAGGATTATTTAGGATAACTACTTTGTCATTTGTAACATTGACTTGTAAAATAAATATCGAATCAGCTTGTGAGGATTTTTACTACAATTTTAAAACCCAAAAAAGCATTTCTAAAAAAGTCCTAGTCAATTAAAAATACATGTACTTAAATATTTCTATAATTTTTGTTTCTCATTCTTAAGTAATTTATAAATATTAACCTGTAGGAAATGAAATGTTTAAATATTTCTGCTAGTGTCATTTATTATTGCCCCTGGTTTAAGTTCATAATTAGTAACCAATTATTCATAGCGTTGGGAATGAACTATAAGACACTGTGAAAACCAGCTAGGTGTGTGTACTCTTTTGAACATCTTCGACGCTGGAGGGGGGGGGACATTCTCGTGTCCCGGTTGAACATTTCAGAGATCTGGCAAGTCTACCGATGATGGAGGCAGATGTCATCTCATTAAAGTTGGGAGTGCCAACAAACTGGTAAATAAAAGTAAATTTTTCTCACCAGCGAGAATCCGCAGCATGGTGCGGTTGAGCTCGTCAGTTGAAGGTAAAGCTTGGGTATTAAGCAGTAGGTTACCACCACCCGTCAGCCAAGGCGAAGACAGAACTAACGTACAATATACCAACAGCCCGGATCAATCTCTGGATATGATATAACCGGGCTGTTGGTATTTGTATGTAAAAACAATAGTTAATTTGTTAGGCTATTATGTTGAACTTTCATGCATGCTATTTTGTTGTTCAAATACATAAGATATTCTTACAGGAAACATACATAAAACGCAAAGATCGTAATAGAGAACGAGCCCGTATGTGCCAGACATTACGTCCTAGTTTATAGGCCCAAATTTTTTCTGCGTAAGCACATCAGAGCAGATAAGATAGGTTTGCTATTATTTAAGCTGAGTCGCGCTGAGATTGGCAGGAAACAGATGTCAAAAGTTGTGTCAAAAACTGAGTCATTCCATGTCAAGTGAACTCGTCGTCTCTACCCGACCATCTTCGATTTGAACGAAATTTTAGAGGTGCAGACCTTAGATCAGGAATAAAAATGGAGGAATCAAGTCCAATCATTGGCTTAGAAAAAGCTGACCCAACAACCCCAGATAACGTGACTCAACAACAACGAATAGTTGGCACGTTTTGCGTGAAACAAACGAAAAAAACCCGATTTCTTCCAATACTTTGCTTTAAAATCTATCACGTGACTTGGAGTCTTGGTTTCACGAATGAAAGTTTTCGATTCCTTCATTTTATCTCTTCGCAATGGTGCAGACATGCCTTTGAAACTCCCCTATACAAATTTTCAGCTTCCAAGACCCAAATCCTGAGGATCTAGGATCGATATAAAAAAAAGGCGCTCCAAAATGGTGGATCAGCTTTGTGAAACGAATTGTCATGATTAGCACGATTCCCCAAATGGAAGCCATTTTGGATTCCACTTTATTTTTCTTTTTGAGGTATCCTAGATCCTCATGATTTATTTGTGTCTTGGAAGCTGAAAATTTGCATAGGTTAGTTTTAAAGACATATCTGCACCTCTCTAGAACATCCTTCGAATGAGAGATGGTTGAATAATCACGTGAAATGTAATGAATTTATGGTTGTGTTCGACGAACCTCATCGGTAGACCGGTAAGTAACCAGTTACTAACCGCGGCGTTCTATGATCAATCGGTTACCGCAGCGGTTACCATTCTAAGCAGTTGATTGGTTGATTGGAGCATGTGATCATTAGCTGTCACTTGATTAACTAACCGGTCGCTCCCGGTCGTGCTCGTCGAACGCACTCTATGATGTTTAGCTTTTGCAGCAAATTTTACGCACCTTTGCTACCCGTTTATTACCAGAGTCAGCGTGACCCAGTTTAAATAATAACGAACCTTTCTTACCTGCTGTGATGTCCTGAAGCAGAAAAGTTTTGGGCCTTTATACAATGACGTAGGTCTAACCCTCATGGGCTCTGGACTCGAATCTTTCATCTTTTTCTGGGAAGTCTTATAAAAGCAATTACTTTTTCAACCGCCACACTTGTTCTGCTATCCCTTCATTGTAATTTGTTATGCCACTTAGAAATGAGACAGTGAGAAGCAAAGAAATGTAAGTGGACATTTTCAAGTTTTGGGTAAAATGCGTTTAAAGATAAGATCTTAGGTAAAGTTTCAGTGAATTTTTATTCTAAACCATGCTGTACAGCAGCACCTACCAGGGCTACTAGTACTATATCTTAACCCAAGACAAAGGAGAGGTTCACCTACCATTTGCACTGATTATCTCTAAATTTTTAATTTCACCACTTACATCCCTTTGCTTCTCACTGCTTCAAATGTTTTTAACGTGTTTCTTTGTTTTGGCAATTTTTAACCTGCCGATACAAGTTCATGCAATATACCATTTTCATGTAATTTAAAGCGCAATAAACTTTGTGAAACAAGTGTGTTTTCTTTTCTAAAATTATGCACTCCAAAGAGTCAATTGAAACTTTATATTAAGCAGCTTCGTGGAAGAAGATTTAATACTGCGATATGATATTTTTGTAAAGCTGTGTTAAATTTTTCGTCATCGACCGAAAGTACGAATCTCTTTTTATTTCACAAAGTTTGGTTCCATTTAAATGCGGTTGATGAACCTTTTTAAAAAAAAGCATCAATCGACGGAGAAAAGTTTATTTCCCTTTCCTGAATCAGACCAAGTGCCTTGTTGTGACATGTCTTGTGTTTTTGTTGTTCTTTCAAAACTATTTTGAAAAGCTTCTTATTTATAGTAAACTCCTGATTACTGGCGGTCTGATATCCGCGTGTCTTATTTTCACATTTTTAAACTTATGATTGTGCTATAGTTCGCTTTTAGATTTTAAATAATATTTTTTATGTTCAATGATAGAGTTGATGCAATGTAGTAATGTTTTTTTTTTTGTCATAATTTAAAAGTATGTGTGAATGTTATTAATATTTTTTAGCTATTATACACTAAGTATCATTTTTTTCCCTATTATTCGGGTTATACGCTGTTTTCGTTTGTCCACGGTTGCTGTGCCACCCTATTCCACGGCTAATCGGGAGCTTACTGTAGTTTGTCTTAAAAATTCTGAATTTTAGCTCTTCTTCATGAGCAGAATCAATAGACAGTAAAGGATACGTAATAGATTCAACATGTCTCTAAATGTACGGTTCAGATTAGCTCAAAGATCAAGGGTCAATAGGGATAAAAGGAAACATGGAGAAACTGGAAGCAAATTCTATTACCACATTCGCTGTAAGTTTTGGCGCTAAGCTGTTGGTGAGTTAAGATTGGATGATATATAGTAGATGTTCCGATAGTTATAAGTGTTTCCGAACGATTGCGCAGACGTCATCATTGTTAAAGATGACACTAAAAAAAAGTCTTGTGGTGTAACACTTTCCTCTCCAGCAGGTCTGCAAATGCAAAGTAACTGGTTTCAACTCGTTTTACTTGCCATACGTAGGATGTCACTAAACATATTTATTTATTAATGTCACATTCTCAGCTACTTTTAATGTGAAATTCAGATGTTTCTGTTTTTCCCATTAACACTTTGTTAACTAGGATACTAATATTCTAAATTTTGAAGTAAATTTCATTTTGGGGGCATTGTAACATGCATTCAGCTCATAGTTGAAATGTGTAATGATTTCCTTTTTAAATGATTTTATTTTACATTATTTTTAATAACTGAAAAAGTATTACCTATTTCTAAAAACTTTTTATCCGATCCAATGCCTTGTTTGGAAGCTTTTTTTTAATTTTAGATTATTAATATGAATATCATCAATAGTAGTTTTATCGGAAAATGATGTTTTCTAGATAAGACGTTTCCAAAACAAATGTAATTCAATAGTTTTTATAGGCAAAATTGACAGAGTTGGATAGTACTCTATGAATCGTAAGAAACCAGAGCAATTTTGCTTTATACTTTGAGATCGATATAAAATAAATATATAGCTATAACTTTTCATTCTGGTCTACAAAAAATATGTAACTAGTTTATACTGATTTTACTTGCCATGTGGAAAGTTACTTAAAACATTTATGTTCGATATTCACTCTCCCATACATTCAGCTAAGTTGTTTCCATTTATTTAGATAAACTGTATCCCATAAACTGAGGTAAAGTGAAACCAATAAGTCTTTAATGTAGGACGGACAGGTGCACTTGTCCGTTTTCGAACTTTGTGTACCTTCATTCTTTTATGCACTGATACAGGGGTTTGTTTTTATAACCTCGAAACAGCTGTTTGAAGAGTTTTTAAAATATATTTAGGGTAACGGTACCAGTAATAACAGACATGCTTAAGACATCGCTTTCAAGTTAACTCATTTTTCTGAGCCTTTTAATGTATTTCGACTTTTGAAACTATTTCTCTCATGCAACTAAATCTCATCTAACGTTTGGCCGCTTCTGGATCCTTTGTTAGTGAATTCTATTTGTATTTGCTCAATTTTGAAAAAAGGTCCGACCCCCAGTAACAGACACCGAAAATTGTGATGATAGCCAGTAACAAATAAGATGAGGAAAGGATGAGTAATGAACAGAATTTCGCTTTTTACTCTTGAAAATGTGCAAAAGTTCTTTATTTTTCGATCTAAAACCTTATTAAATGCAAATGAACCTGAAACACCGGCAGATCCCGTGGTGGCTGTTCAAAATCTTCCCCCACTGCCTTGTAAATACCAACTGACTTATGAAATTCACTCTGATAACACCAGATGGTTGCACCGTATTCATGAGTCGCAGCAACATCAGTTTTCCCCGCCTAAAATTCTTATTATTTAAATCCAAACTTACGACTGTCTGTTACTGAACCCTTGTCTGTTACTCTGGTGCCTTTACCCTAATTACTTTTATTTGTACATGCATACACGTTGTCATATTTTTACTCATTTGATTGTACGAAGTTGTCGACTTCTTCTTTTACATTACTTATGCCGTAAAGTAATTAGTTTAAAATATAATAACATTTGAAGCGAGGAAAAAAAATAGTACACAGAAATGTTTACTATATGAAAAATAGAAATATTAGCTGCACAAATGATCTTAATGGACTTTAGATTGGAACTTGGTTTTAAACGTCGCTATATATGCTGCCGAATTTCCCTGATAATATATTTATAACATGCCCAAAAGATTGGTTATGACGCCATTAGTTATCTTGCTTTCCAATGCGTCTGAACCTCACAGAATAAAAAAACACAGGTGCAGAGCACGAGTCTAGATTTTAGGAGTCAAAAATGTGAATGAGTTTTCGGGACAAAAGTGCAGCCCTGAATTTTAAGCCAATGTAAATAATATGCTGAAAATGACGGTAGTGGTATATTCAGATTCAGTTGTATTTAATTAGTTTTTTGATGAAATATTGATCAGACACGTATTCATTAATGTGGATGTGAATTACTTACTTTAATCATTTTTAGAAAGAGAAAATAAGAATTTCCGTCTAGAGTTAAACGAGCCTACTTTCCCGTTTTCCCATGCTACTTTCTAGTACCTGAACAATATTCTCAAAAATAGCTAAAATCGAAAATTGTTTCAAACATATGTTTGTCATATTTTAAGCTTGATTAAGGCATGAAATATTCCTCACTCATCTAAAAAATTAGATGCGTAAAAGAAAATAAATAAATAAATAAACGAACAAATGAAATAGCAGCACCTTTTAAACAAAACTAATACAATTTTTTCCATTAAAAAAATTCTTTAACAGCTTTCAAAACAAAAAAATAAACAAATAATTAAAATTAATAAGTTCATTAAAATAAATACATCATACAAAAAAAAAACGAGTTGATGTGTGCATAACATGACTTCCGTTTACTCCAATTTAATGTCATTTCCCCATTATTGGCAATTTTAATGTGATTCAATTGTTTACTCTCTAAATATCACCAACAGTGGCCAAATTGAAACCAAATTTAAGGTTTAAAAAAAAGCGCCAAATTGGTCGCCAAGTTGGCGACAAAACTTGGCGATAAAAAGACTGGCGATATATCGCCAAGTGTCCGATAAATCATAACACCACTTGAGTTTACACCGAAATTAACAATGGTTTCCCCCTAAAAGGGGGCAAAAGACCTCCTCAGAAACATCCGAATGCAACCAAAAGAGGCGGTGCACAACTAGGCCCCACTAGGAGTCTACGTACCAAATTACAACTTTCTAGGACATACCGTTTTTGAGTTATGCGAGATACATACACACATATACGTACATACGGACGTCACGAGAAAATTCGTTGTAATTAACTCGAGGGTCGTCAAAATGGATATTTCGAGTGTCTATAGGTTCCTAGGCATATATCCACGTGTGGTCGGGTCGGAAAAAAAATCAACAGTCATTCGGGGGTGAGGAAAATGGAAATTAAGACCGATTTTTGAGTGAAAATTTTATTCGCGAATACAATACTTCCTTTTTTGAAAAAGGAAGTAAAAAGAAAAAATCGTTTCTTTTTCCCCTGTTTCCAAAAATAATTCTTTTTAAATGAATTAATGCACTTACCAAAATAAATAAAAACAATAAAATGTCAACCTGAAGAAATAATTTTCACTGTCAAAAAAAAAAAAAAAAATCGTCTGCGCATATCTTTATGTAGAAACATTAATAACTTCGAGTTTATCCGCCGAAAACTGAATACCTATATTAAAACTTTAGCGTGAAAATAAAAACAAGTCATATTAACAATAATTATTTCACAGTTAAAACCATAGCTGCGGAGTCGGAGTCAATCTCATTTTTGGATAAAGGAGTCGGAGTCGAATATCCAAGAATCGGAAGCAGGCATTTGTCCTCCGTGTATAAATTTTTGCCAAAACTACGAAGTCGGGGAGTCGGAATCCGATTAATTGTCGGGCACAGGAGTCGGAGTCAAGTGCCCCTTAATTCTCAAAGTCGAAGTCTGGAGTTTGGCGTCAAGAGCTATTTCCAACAAAATTTGTTTGAAGTAAATCCGCCTTCAAATACGGAATCTCAGTTTCCCCGTAGGCGCTAATTTTAAGGGATTTGAACTGTTCAAAATTGAACGGAAAATTGTTCAAATCAAAAAGATATTTTATATACAAGTTTTTCATCAAAAGTTTTTTCCTACAAAGTTTGAAGCAAATTCGCCTCACTGTTCGGAATTGCCTTGCATTTCCCCGTAGGCGCTAATGTTTAGTTTTTTTGAACTGTACAAAATTGAACAAAAAGTAGTTCAAACCAAAAAATGAAATATATGAATGAAGCGTCCTCGCCGAGATCTTTCGAACAAAAAAAAAATTTGTCCGAATCGGACTACTCACTCAGAAGTTATTAGGGGGGGATGCAGACAGACAGATCGACAGACAGACCGACAGACATTTTCCCCCATCTCAATACCCTACTTTCCAATTTTTTGATATTTTATTTTTCATTTATTTATTTATTTTTTTTTTATTTTATATATATATATATATATATATATATATATATATATATATATATATATATATATATATATATATATATATTTTTTTTTTTACTTTTCTTGTTTTTTGTAATGTTTTCAAGATGCATTAAGCCTTCTTGCTTTTTTCGTCTTTCTCTGACTTTTACTGGGAAAGTAGGCTAAAAAGTGATTGCGAACAATTTTCGAAATTCTCATTTGGGCTGACATTGATAATGGCAACTTGTTTTCTGATTTATGGTCTGGATAATATTAAACAGTGCTTTTATTGTTTTCTTCATATCTGATGAGCATTTTCGTATTTATGTATGTGTCTTTGTGTGAGGGCGTGAAACATTTTTTCTTAGATGATTAGGTGAGTTTAATATAATTTGAAACTCGTGCCCGTTGAGAGGGAAATGTAGCTGTACTGTCGAATGTGGCCAAAATTTGATGCAAAAAAAAAAGTTTTATAACAAAACTGATGCTAAAATCGAAAAGAACAGAAATTTTTAATTTAAATATAAAATTTCTTTTCACTTTATGTAAAAAAAAAAAAAAATCAGTGTACTAGGACCATTTTTTCGGGGAACCACCACACTGATTTCACAAAATGTGTCAGTTTACGGAGACATATACTGCAGGTATGTCTTCCGTACATATAGCGTGTCGGGGTACATATACCTAGGTATATGTACCCAGTCACGGCATCCAGAGATTGCAGAAGAGCACCAGTTTGAGAGTGGTAAATTTCAGCCTGTTACCAAACGCTTTTGCTCTTATTTTATGAGTTGAGTCGCACCACTACTTGCGGATTCTCGCTGGTGTGCTAAATTAATTTAAGCAACAAATTTGTTGGTAATATCTGCTTCAATGAGAAGACATTTGCCTCTAGCTCCGTTTGACTATTGCAGTCCAATGAGTTCACAACAAGTACGAAACAGCAGTATTTGGATGTCGTAACCAGACTCTGGGTGCTGCTTGTAGTTCTGCCTTAGCCTCGGCTTGAAGAGGGGAATAAGAGCAGCTTATGTCGCTTTGTTATGAAGAAATTCTTTCGTACAGCATATATTTCATTTCATATACAGGATGATCCAAAAGTCAGGACCAATTTTAAAAATGAATAATTCATAAACAAATGAAGTTTAAATGCTGCGGTTTGCACTGAAGGAATCGAAAAGAAGCCGGGTGTTGTGTGTCAACGAAGCAAAAATAGTTATGTTTTCGGCCAACAGATGGCGCTACGTCTTTTTATTTATCCATACTTCTTATATTACTGTTTAACTAAATGATCTTTCTCAGATTGGACAGCATTTCGATGCATATTAGCTTCGACTACCATAACCTGCTGCCGTTGCTCCTTTTTATATCCTTTCTTGCTTTGCATGGTTCTAGATCAGAAATCCGACAGCGCCATTTGTTGGTCGCCAACAGAACTATTTTTTGTTCGTTGCCAGGCAAAACCCAGATTTTTTCCCCATCCGTTTAGTACTAACCGCATCTTTCTATCCTTATTCGTTTTCGAATTATTCATTTTTAAAGTTTATCCTAACTTTTGGATCACCCGGTATATATTCATCCAGGTATTATGAAAATTCAGAATTTTTATTTTATTATTCAAAAGTACATGTACTAGAAGAAAATCTGCGTCTTCAATGGCAGTGATAAATTCATAGATGTATCATAAGCTTGAAATAAGTTATAAATCCGAAATATACATTTAACTCAACTTGCTTCATTTTAACTTTCAACTAGATACAGAATTAATTGCTCAAGAAATGCGCTGTTACAATTATTGAAACAATTTAGTAAAATTCATGAGATTTTATACGATGAACCCGGCGTAAAACTACTTCAGAATAATTTGTTTCGAAGTTACAAAAGTCTGATAAGAATATATTTACTGTTCCATTAAAAGTCCCTTGTAATAAGAAAATGAAATATTTCTCTGCATGAAATACTAAGGAGTGTTCATTAAAAGGAGTTTAAGAAAATAAACTGGAAGTTACGCTAAGAGACTAGAGTAATTTCGGTAAATTGTACTTTAATGAAATAGGGGAATGTAGGGCAAAGTGAAATAGTTAAGGTGGCTTAGCTTTCTCAAAATGAACAAATTGAGATTTTGTTTTAAAAATTACAGCACGTTAAGTAAGAAAAATATGTTTTGTAACAAAACTTGTATTGAAACGTTGTTTTTTAAATTCGGAAGTAAATTTGTGCTTTCAAAAACAAGTGGAAAATTTTCTTTTTACTTCTTTTTGCAAAAAAGGGAGTACTGCATTCGCGAAAAAATTTTCTCTCAAAAAAAATCGGCCTTAATTTCCATTTTTCTCACCCCCGAATTAATGTTGAGGTTTTTTTTTTTTTTTTTTTTTTTTTTTTTTTTTTTTTTTTTTTTTTGTCCGTGTCGACCACACGTGGATATATGCTTCGGAACGTACAGACACCCATAATATCCATTTTGACGACCCCGAGCTAATTACAACGAGTTTTCTCGTGACGTCTGTATGTGCGAATGTGCGTAGGTGCATATGTATGTCGCATAACTCAAGAACGGTACGTCCTAGAAAGTTGAAATTTGCTACGTAGACTCCTAGTGGAGTCTAGTTGTGCCGCTCCTCTTTTGGTTGCATTCGGGTGTCTAAATGGGTCTTTTGCCCCTTTTTGGGGGGAAATCATTATTAATTTCGATGTAAATGTTACAATTTGGCGGACACTTGAAGATATATCGCCAGTCTTTTGGTCGTCAAGTTTTGTCACCGACTTGGCGACAAATTTGGCGATTTTTTAAAAATCTGGTTTCAATTTGGTCATTGTGTTGATATTTAGAGAGTAAACTATTGAATCACATTAAAATTACCAATAATGGGAAAGTTACATAAAATTGGAGTAAAAGGAAATCACGTAAGGCACAAATCAGCTCGATCAGTTTGTTTTTACACTTGTTTATGAAAGAAAAAACACAAGACTATTTTTCGTTGTTCAAATAAAAAAAAACATTGGTGCATCTGACATTTCTCGTGACATCAGTATGTACGTATGTATGTGCGTATTTATCTCGCATAATTAAAAAACGGTATGTCCTAGAAAGTTGAAATTTGGTACGTAGACTCCTAGTGGGGTATAGTTGTGCACCTTCTCTTTAGGTTGCATTCGGATGTTCCTAAGGGGGTCTTTTGCACCTTTTAGGGGGAAAATCATTGTTAATTTCGATGTAAACTCAAGTTGTGTTAATTTGTCGTACACTTGGCGATATATTGCCAGTCTTTTGGTCGCCAACTTGGCGACAAATTTGGCGATTTTTTTAAAAATTTGGTTTTAATTTGGCCACTGTTGGTGATATTTAGAGAGTAAACAATTGAATCACATTAAAATTGCCTATAATGGGGAAATGACAAATTGGAGTAAAAGGAAGTCATGTGACGCACACATCAGCTCGTTTTTTTCATGGGACAAAGTGAAAAATGAAATATTTTTCTTATGAAATCTTTTTTATTTAACAGTAAAAAATATTTTTGACCTAACAAATGAGTATTATAAAAGAATGAATTAATAAATGAAACAATAAACTAATTAATTGATGTCTGTGAGAAAATAAACTAGTGAATAAAGTCAGAAATGAATAAGAAAATCAGTGAATGAATGATTGAATAAGTGATTTATTAAACGAAAACGTAAGTAATGTAGTAAATGAGTGAATGAGTAAATGCACTGCTATTTCACTTTGCCCCAACCACTTGATCCCTCATGCACTTGACTAATTGCAAAAAATATTTAAAATACAAATAAGCTTAATAGTAACAAAATAAATACTGCATGGAGTATTAGTAGGTCTGAATTAATAATTAAAATGTTAGCAACGAGAACTTTGTCATTTAATAATAACAAAAATATTTTTGATTTGCTACAAAATATTACAATATACGCATCAATTTTTGAAAATCGCTTGTATTATATTCTTCGGTTTTCAGAGGAAATTTTTTCTTGACTGTAATAGACTACCTCTGTTACTACATTGTTAAAATATTACCAATTAAGTGGCGCTAAAAGCAGAGTAAATAATTCGCCATTTCAATTTGCCCCGCTATTTCAATTTGGGGAATGTTGAAAATGTTTTTTTTTTTGGGGGGGGGGGATATTTTCAACGGAAACCAGATAAACAAGCTTGTATAATAAAGTGAAAGTACAATTGATGGCAGAAATGCAAAAAAAAGAAAAATGAATTTGTAGATACTGTCCTTTGGCAGTATGGTACTAGTTATCATTACAACTAAGCGTAGTTACAATTCCATGATAAAATTACCAATTTAATGAAATAATTCATTTAAATTAAGTATGTTGTCGCGGGAAGGTAAATAGAAGCATTTGCAGAAATGAGTTTTTGAGATATTTGAAGAAACGCCCGCCAATTGGATTCCATACTAGCAGTAGCAAAATGTTGGAATTTGAGGCTTTTTTTTTTCGGGCTTTATTTTCAGCAGAAAATATATAAGCAAGCTTTTACAATAACGTTAAAGTACAATAAATGGCAGAAATGCAAAAAAAAAAAGAAAGAAAGAAAAATGAATTTGCAGATAATGTCCTTTGGCAGTATGGTACTATTTATCATTTTAGCTAATCGTTGTTACAGTTACGTGCTATCTACAAAAAAAAGTTTAACTTTAACCACTGCGATAAAGCATCAATGACCGGCACATTATACATATAACATTTTGAAACGCGTTTGCGTGGCGGAAAAAGGACCTTTAATTATATCTCCCTGTTGGTTAAAGGTTTTTCTTATATTAAATCATTCATTAATTTGGTAATAATAAATTATCAAGGTAACCATAACCACAAAAATTGAGGAAAATCTCGACGAATAAAACCTTAATTGCGTGGTAAAAATTCGTTGAAGTTACTTCATCTTTGCCTAACGGCAGGATATATTTGTTTTCAAGATAAAATCGCTTAGCATCTCTTGGATATAAATATTTGGCTTTTTTTCTTTTTTAAATAGATGACTAATATTTGGATGTGAGTTTAGTTCGGTGCTGATAAATTGAGCCGTAACCTTGACAAAGTTTACCTCTTTTTGGGTAAAAGGGAAGAGTAAGTGACACAGATTTGAGTTATGCTACTGTCGTAGTTCTTTTGCAGAAGTATTCCAAATTAAATCCCTGTCAATACCATTAAGAAAGAAAAAAAAGTGTGGCGAGAGTGAAAACCCTTTATTTCTTAAAGCAAGTATCCCAAGTCACGTGATATATTTGAAAATAAAGTATTGAAAGAAATTGGAATTCTTTTCCACGCTTTTCACGTAAAACGTGTCTCCGTTTCGTCGAAGTTGAACCATGTGACTTGAGACCTTTGCCTCAACATTTCCAAAGTCAATGATTGGACTTGCTCCCTCTAGTTACTGATTCCTGCTCAGAAGCCAATCAATATCCCAGTTGATTCGTATAGGTCGAGACAATCGCTGAAACTCATGGCAACAAAGAGGGCGCTACAGGCAATGCCTGTTTTCCATTCTTACAATCAAAATGTCCATTGATTGATAGATACACCGGATTGGGTTCAGTGCCTCTTGTGGTAAATGGGCGACATGCCATTGATTGGTGGATACACAGCATTAAGTTCAGCGCCTCTTGCAGTCAAAATGGGCGACATACGAAGTTTCGCATTTTTCGAGAATTTCGAGGTATGCATCTGTTTAACATAGAAAAGTCAAAAATTGTAAAGGCCCGTAAAAATCAAGTTGGGCTATGGTCCAAAAAAAAAAAAAATTATTCTATTTCCCCAAAAGTCAGTCAACATTGTCAGGTTCATAGTGTAGCTGTGATAAACTGAGCTTTTTCACAAAAAGCGAAGGAAAGATCAGCATGCGAATGAAACCTGAGATTTAATTAATGAGGAATATTTCGAAAATTAGGAATTCGGAACTAGATATCCACATTGGCGTTAAATTTTAGGCACCAATACATAGGCGCTCATATGGAGGGAGGGGGTAAGTGGGGGAGACAAGCATCCGCCCCCCCCCCCCATCTTTTTTTTTTTTTTTTTGAAATGAGAACTTCCTTACTTTTAGTATTTTTTTCTATGGAAAAAATGTAAAAACATTTCTTCTCCAGCCATTTATGAGTAAGTTGCTAAAAATGTCAAATTCAATAACTCTAATCTGTACTGAAATCTGTTTCCATGGGGAAAATATCCTGCTAAAGGGAGAAAATATCCGAGACCCCCCCCCCCCTTAAAATTTTGCATATGGGCACCCATGACCAATGACAGGAATAGTTTTATTTTTCATACGTAAACAAAGAGTACAGGAATATCTCGTCGCCAAGAGTAATCATAAAGCTACGTTGATTTAGATTACATAAACATTAAGACACTATTCAAAATTTATTACGAAACTATTTTGTTTCATTCAGAGGTCCCTTTGTTTCTTAGAACTAAAAGTGAATTAAAGTTTAGAAGTGTTCCTTATGGAAGATAAATTATTTTGCTTAAGTCTTAAAGAATTGTTAAACATTCTTCGAAATAATCCTCGCGTGAAATAAAATATAGAATTTCGTTCAAAGCTCAGATCAGACACTATTCCGATGGTGATGCAGTTTGTCAGGATACTTCACTTAATGCTTTTTCAGCTACTATGTTTCACGGGTTCAAAAGAACATTTTAGTGAGTTAATTTATTTTATTCAATTTAATTTGTTTTACTTATTTATTCATTTAATTTATTTTGTGGAGGGTTTTTCATTTTATTTTATTGATAATAATCCATAGTTATCGAATTTTAGAGTAAAATTCAGTTTCCAACAAATTCAAATAAAGAAAGAAACTTAACCTTTCGTTCTTCCAAAATTTTGAATGTATAGATCGTTTACAATATTAATATTTATTTATTTATTTTTTATTTTATTTATTTATTTATTTTATTTTCTTTTTTTTTTTTTTTTTTTCTTTTTTTTTTTTTTTTTTTTTTTGAATTTAGACAACTTAAACATCTTCACTCCTGACGTCATCAACAATGAAACTCGCGCCATGTCATGATAATTTGATAATATGTTTTGGTAATGTTTAACATGCAGGGAAAGGGCCTTGCTTTATTGTGACAAGACTGAACTGGATCCGCCGGTCACTAACTGTTTTACTGGTAAGACTGTGTCATTTCAGGGGGATGAAGGAACGAAAAAGAGGTCAACAATGAACGCTATCTACTGGAGTTTAGGATTAATCCATTGGAGTTAGGGTTAAAATTTCAACTATCAAAATATCACCAAACAGATTATGGCTTCGTTCAAATGTAGGAGCAATTTTCACCTGTCAATTTTTGACGAGCGATTTTCTAGTTCTTATAATATTAATACAGTCTGACCACCGATTAGATGGAAAAGCAAACATCCGGTTTGCAATCGGAAATGGGCGCATCTATTAGTTATCAGGGATGTCAGCTTTTACTTATGTATGTTAGTCTCTAAATTTAGCACAGTCATATTCAAATAAGCGGAACACGTGCATGAAAGTTTTACTTTTCCCCCTCATTCAGATAGACTTGTCTTAACTAGACGTTTGCCAATCCCGTACAATCCGTGGGCAGCTATTTATATATACCTTTTTTAGCCTTCCTTTCCTTAAAAGGAAAAAAAAGAAGAAGAAAAAAGCATGAACGAAGACTTAATGCATCTTAAAAATATCACTAAAAACAAAAAAAGAATAAAAATAAAATAAGGGCAAAACAAATAAAATACACAAACATTGAAGAAATTAAAAATCGGAAAGCAAAGTTTTGAAATAGGGAAAATGTGTCCGTCGAACTTTCGTTCTTCCGAGTAACCTTTGAATAAACAGTTCAATAAGAATAAACTTTTTTTTGTTTCTAAAATCTTGTTAAGGGCACCTAGTTCTCATATTTTGCTTTTCGATTAGATTTTTTTTTCCTTCAATGTTGAACAGTTCATAAAAAAACTCAAAAATAGTGTGTACGAGAAATTTCAGGGGAATTTAGATCTAGAACTAAAAAACAGATTTACTTCAAACAAACGTTGCTGGAAAAAAGCTGAAGCTTGAAAAACAGACATGTTTTTGATTCAATGCTTTTTTTTTTATTTGAAAGATTCACAAGAATTTTCGGAACAATTAAAAAATTTGAACATTAACGCCTATAATAGATTTTTAAACCGTTTTAACCAACTATACTAAAATAATAATAATAATAATTTTAAAAAAATCAATGTCGAAAATTGCAAAAATTGTGCAAATTCTGAATATTTTCTTAATTTTTGGTTTCATGAAACAAGAAAAAAGCTATTAATAAAAATTTAAATATCATATTCCGTAGATTTAACATTGACGTAAAGCTGAGGTAAATAAGGATGAATGAAATTGAACTGAATTTGAAAGCGCAAATGTTTTTACTGTATAATGCTGACTGTTGAAATAATTTGTTTTTATTTTCATTCTGTTTCAATTTAAATTTTAGAGTTTTGGCAACGGACAATGAAAGGAAATTTGAGGTGCTTTATTTTTTTACAGAAAAAAGATCTGCAAGCAGTTTTATTTCTTAATGAAGTTTGTTTACTTAGATGGCATAGTACTTATTATTTATTTTTTACAGTTCATTTTTGTATTCAGCAAGAGGGGAGGAATAAAATCCGAGAAGCTTTATTTCAAAACAAAAGGAGGTGCACACCTTTTTCTTTCCGATAAAATTTTATTATTTTAATAAGCTTTTAATTTTTATTTATTTATTATTTTTCTTTTTTCTTTTTTTTTTTTTTTGTATTTAATAAAATTTATTCATCTTTTTGAAAACAGGTTAAAGAGTTTTTTGTCCTAAAACTAATATAATAGCTGCTTTGTGTAATAGGGGCTGCTACTTTGTTTATTTATTTTTACGTATCTATTTCTTCAGATGGAAGAGGAATGTTTTGTTCAGAAATCAGCTTAGAATGTTAGAGAGGTATTTATGACCAAGACTGTAACCAGACTTTTGCTTCGGGGACGGTTTTACTTAAAACATTTCTATTGAAATCTATTTACTTTAACCTTATTCAGATATTCTACTGATTTTTGTTACAATAGGTCATTTAAACGAGGAGGTGCTACTTTAAGATATTAATATGAGTAAATGTAAAAGGTGACGTATTTTTAGAGAGAAAAAATCTAATGTGAAAAATAAGGCAAACACTCCAGCAGTGACCAGATGCTTTAGAGTGCTTCAGTAGTGGCCACTTCAAAGTTTATATTTGGAAAAATAATATTCCAGGTTTCCCAATAGAGTATCTTTGGTAATACCTCCTGAACGTTTGATGTATTTTTGAACCCATTGGAAGGTCTGGAAACTTTTTTTTTTTAAATAATAAATGTTGAAGAGACCACTACTGAAGCACTGACCACTACTCTGCCGTGTGCAGGTAAACGGCAGTATCTGCAGAAATGAGTTTTCGAGATATTTGAAGAAACGCGTTTTGGATTCAATACAAACAATAGGGAAATGTTGGAATGAGACGTCTTTTTCGCGCCTTTTTTTCAGCGGAAACCAAATAAGCGAGCTTGTACAATAAAGATAACGTACAATAGATGACAAAAATGAAATTGAAAAATTTGCAGTTTCTGCCCTTTACCTGCACACGGCAGTACTGGTGTGTTTACCTTACATAAACTTTTTCCCCGGTTAAATATTCAATGTATTTTTAATAACTCAAAAGGAATAAATGCGTGTACTCATATACATCGAAGAAATACTTCGCTTAGATACAAAAAAATTTTTGGTACCTATGTAAGTTAAATATACAGTTTAGCATTCTCAAATTTAAAGAATTTTTATGGTCTTGTTAGCTTTAGGTATTCAAAATCTGAGAGAAAATACTGACTTGCAAGAGATAATAAACGGGATTACAATAGAAATAAATACTGCAAATGAAGCACTATGTATGTACAATTCTTTGAACATAATAATTTCGTTTTTCAAATGAATTTGGAAGAAAAAAAAACTGAAAAATAGTAATGATATTTTTTTAGCAAAAAAAAATATATATATATAAAAAGATTTTTGGAATAGTTTTGAAAATTTTTGGAAGGGTTTTGAAACCTAAAAATTCACCCCTCAATCATGGCCCTGTGTTTGACATAATTTGTAATCTTTGCTTTTAAGGAAACATTGATGACAAAGCCGATGCTAGAAAATGGGAAAGTAGTCTCGTTTAATTCTGGAAGAAACTACTTGTTTTGTAATACTTTTAAAACTATTTCAAATTCATTAAAAATTATAAGATACAAAAAAAGAAAAAGAAAACAAACATAAGAACCAAAACTACAAAAGGTTTTATAAATCGTAAATCTACCTTTGTCATTAAAAACACAGTAAACATAATAATTATGCGCATGAAATATTACAAACTATATTATGTCTCAGTCTTTGTGAGAAAAATAGCATTAATCCATTCCTAGTTTGCATTGTATTTCTCAAAATCTATGATAGCAAAGAAAGGCAACAGAAAAGAGTTAAAGACATGGAAAAGATATATTCCCTTTGTATTTAGTGCCTCTGTCCGAGACCCTATGCCTCTTTTTGGTACATAAAATACCAATCGAAAAGATTGTAAAGCAAGATAAAAGACGTCACGGAAAAAACATAAACAACGCTCAGTCGTATTTCTCGCCTTTCGCAATTCTTTCGATTGCATTTAATACACTTATACAGAAGTTCCCATGAAGTCCATTCAAACTGTTTTTTTTTCTTGGAAAACATTATTCGATATCTGTATTTAACGAGCTTCGCTTTTTTCTTTAGATGTACATATTTACATTACATTCATTCATAAAACTCTAAAAGGAATGTTAAGAAATCAATAATATACCCTAAATTTAAGTCGTAAAAATTGGAAATGCACTTAAAAATAATGTATTCTTCGTTCTTGTTACTCTTTTGTAAAAAAATATATTTCTCGTTCTGTGCATTATGCAATTTTGTATGATATTAAATTCAATTAAAGTATCTTAATGAATTTGAACAGCAGCGAAATCGTATCTTAATACAGTACAATTGAGTCACGAACTCAATTCCTGATAACATGCATGAATCGATAAAGCTTGCGCACACTAGGCCGGATTAACAAACTCCTTCCAAAACCCTGTTGCGCGCATTTTCGATAACCCAACACTTTCAAAGTCAGTCACTTTTCGCCTGAAATTAGGCTTTGTTTTCGAGACTTTTCTGCATCAAGTTTACAATAACGCTATGTTCTGCAGTTTTAGAACTGCCTAATCCGTACCCATGGGTAAATACGGATAAGCGTTTTTTTTTTTTTTTTTTTTTTTTTTTTTTTTTGTTTCTTTTCGTTACGCTAAAAAACAGAGTTATGGGTACGAAAAATTTCTGGAACTGTTTGACTGTCAATAAAAAACACCAAATCAACCAGCTATAAGGTGTCTAGTAGGGCATTACCTTTATTAATTAATTTCGCAGGAAATAAAAGGGAGTAATGTATTAAATATTTACTTAAACACACAATTAATAAATTTAAAAAGATCGCTGCTAACATTTTCATTTTATTCATTAAGTATTTCAACACAATATTTATTAATATATTAGCAAAATATTCTGCATGCATCTAATATGCAATAATGAACATATATGATAATGATGGATGTATAATATTGCAAATAGTTTAGGGGAGGTTCACGACCCCCCCCCCCATCTCTGACCCTCCCCTGTATCCGTCCCTGTCTTAACCACTTATGCCACCTGAATAAAACCTGTCAATTAAGGAATTCCTACAGTAGCTTGTCACTAAAAACCATATAACTGATGTTATCCTGCGAGAAAGAAGAACAATTATTATATCCTATTTATGTACGCTTCGGGGTTTCTTTCTGGGCATTGGTTTCGGCTGGACAATCTTGGATCCCAAGGGTATTGGTATGTTACAGTCGTTGGGGTCCCATTAATCTGGACTTTCGCATTTAAAGGCGGGGCTACGTGAGTAGTTGGACTCGTAACTGAAAAGTCACGTGCTCAAGTCATTCGAATATTCTTCGTACACGTTAATGGCAACAGTATCACGCTAAATCTTTTATAGTCACTAAGTCATCAAGCGCCCATTCCAAACCAGTATCTCTGGTGGTTCTGGAATAGGTGGCGCTCTATTTCTGGTCTGGGTCAAAAAACTAGTGCTATCTTAAGGTAGTGGGGAGTTTGCTTGAGAACTTAAAACTGGTGAACCAAGAAATCATTAGGCACATTATTCTCCCGTGGGGTAATGTAATTGCAAACACGGCAAAACTGCTTTCCCGCCATCACAAGAATTCAAACTTTAAGAGCCAAAGCACTGTGCAAGCCTTCAACCTAACTCAGGGCGTTTTTGCTAGAAAGGAAAACAATGCAACAGTGCCAAGGTCAGAAAAAAAAATGAGAAGAAGTTTCAATCCCTCTATACCCAACGGAAAAAGTGTATATTTATCCAAAAAAGGGACCGATTTCTTAACTATATTAGGTGATGCTCAAATCTACTGTAGCTTGAAGAAACATACGCAATCACAGCGCAAAATCATATAGTAGAACACTAAAGATTTGATTTTGTTAATGTTGCATAAATATCTAATCGTCAGACAAATCCTACAAATGTTTTCATCCTAAAACAGTGGTAATGTGGAATGAATTCAAACAAAACTACTGGGTGAAATATGTTTATTAAATTTCTATGTGATCCTTAAAACTCTAGTATTAATTTCTTTAATGTGTAAAAAATTGTGTTGAAAAGTTTTAGTACACCTAACTTGTTTCAGGGAATCTCTTCAATTATTAAACGGATTTCAGCTCATTCTACCTATCCGTACAAGTTTAATGTCCATCTAAATGCAATCTCAACCACAAAACACCCATTTTGTCCCAAGATCAACAACCTTTCCATTCTTAATTGATAGATGCACTTAGCAGCTTCCTAACAACGAAAGAAAAAGAACCTTGTAGGAGAGCGTAAAAGCCCTTCGTTATTGGCTACTACACAAGAAAAAATCATAGAGTAGAGTACTAAAGATCTCCTTTCATTAATGTTGTATGAAAACATCAAAACGCTGCTTTCTTTAAGTTGCCTCTATTAAACGGCTGCTATTAATGAGTTCAAGAAAACTTTTTATTTCGTAAAAATCATGATTGGTTTTTTAATTTTAACCTAAAAACCTTTTTTATTACAGAGTGGAAATAATTATGATTTCAAAGTTAAAAGCTTTTAAACTAATCTCACCTTTTATCGATTTAAGTGAACTCAGCAATAGGGACACAAGAAAAAAATCATGCAGTAGAGCACAAAAGACATTTCATTAATGTTGTATGAAAACATCAAAACACTGCTTTCTTTAAGTTGACTCCGTTAAATGGCTGCAATTAATGAGTTTAAGAAAATGTTTTTATTTTGGAGAAATAATGATTGGTTAACAAATTTTAACCTTAAAACTTCTCTTATTTGAATGAAACTAATTATGATTTCAAAATAAAATGCTTTTCAAACAAATTCACCTTTTGTCGGTTAGAGTGAACTTGCAACTATTACACAAGAAAAATAATTCTTACAGTAGAGTACAACAGATCTCATTTTATTCACGTTGTACGAAAACAACAAAACACTGCTTTAAGTTGCCTCTATCAAACAGTTGCTATTATCGAGTTTAAGTAAAGATTTTTATTTAGAGAAAAAATGATAGGTTATGAGGTGCAAAATCTAAAACCAATCTTATAAAGTTGAAAAAATTACGATTTCAAAATATAGAGCTGCTAAACGATTTTATGGATTTAGGATAATGCATTGATAAAAAGCTCAACCCTACAAGTTTATTCTGCTAGAATTATTTGAAACGCCCATGTTTATACAAGATAACCAAATATTGGAGCTTGCGTGAACGCAAACAATTGTGCTTCGAACTATTGGCTATCGTAAATGAGCGAATTAATAGCATTCTCCAAACACTTCACATAAAGAGATAGACGTTTAGAAAGATCATATTTGCCGAACGAACCAGAGAAATATTGACTTCATTGAGTCACCTGAAAATTACCTCATCGATCTAAACATATAAAATTAGGACGAGACCTCATTTGTTTGATGATTATGTAGGTGAGAGTGGTGGGCTATTTTGCAATTTGTAGAATAACATGTTATTATTACCATAATAAAATCAATTTTGTTGAAGTGAAAATGTGAGATTAAAAACGGCAAATATAGTGCACCTGAATGTTGAAACAAAGTGTTTTCAGTTTTACATTTTTATTTATCGGAACTTGTTTTTCTCTTTTTATCAGCTTTTTACATAATGTACGTTCCTACTGAAAAAAATGAAAATTGTTAAATTGTTTTTGTTTTAATGAAATTTTTATTTAACACTTAAAAGCAGGTACAAAAACGGCAATTTTTATGCATATGTAGATGTATGCTGCTGTTGAAAGAAAAACTGCAGTATCAGCAGAAATACGTTTTCGAGATATTTGAAGAATGTTGTTTAGGATTCAATGATAACAATAGGGAAATGTTGGTATTTGACGCTTTTTCGGCCGTTTTTTCAACGGAAACCAAATAAACAAACTTGTACAATAAAGCTAACTTGTAATAGATGACAAAAATGCAAAATAAAATGAGAAAAGAAAAATTTGTAGTTACTGCAATACCTGTACACGGCAGTAATGCTCTTAAGGTGTTAAGGTTACGACGACGTTTCGAATCATCCCTATTTTTATTGAAAAATGAAAAAGGAAAAATTTTCAGATACTAACCTTTAATGCAATATTATAGCATAATCTCTACCCAGTGCTTAAAAAATACTTATGTGCAGAAATCTGCGCATACAAGGCAGTACTGTAAATAAATAACATTTTTCTTTATTATTTGGGCCGTCCCTAAATGATATCACTTTTGTTCAACGCTTTTTGCCCCCTCCCCCCTTTAGCACAATGTATCACACTTTATCCTACCCCCTTCCATTCCCTTGTCAAGCTATTTTTCATAAATATAATTTCATTTGAAAAATGTAATGTCACATTTCTTGTTACCTAGAGGTGCCTACCTAGGGAGGGTCATGGCGCAGACTGCACCACTGAAATTTTTAGGGGGGTGAAGGATTTTTTCCCTTTCTTTGCGGGGGCCTCTTGTTTTTGAAAGTGTCTCCGCGATATTTAGGAGGGTGAGACCTTGCTCTTGGGGAGCACCCTTGTGTTACCCCTCCCTCCCCTTGTTAAAAAGTGTCACACTTTTATGAGCCCCTCCCCCTTTTCCTCTTAAAGTGCGAACTCATTTGCAGACAGCCCCTTATCTGGATATACACAGTTCATTTCTCAATATATTATAGAAGAACTATCAGCTTCATGCAAGCGTCTGCAAAAGCGAACCATATGTTACATCTTGAACGGCAATACTTTTATTCTGTTCCTAGTCTTTTTTTTTTTTTAACGCGGCATAGCTGACGAAACAATCTGTACTCGTATATTAATGTGGGAAAATAAACCTGAATGTGAAAGTATGTGTTTATTGATCCCTATACATCATATTAAATTCCTATCACTTGCTAAATTAATGTAAAAGCAATAGAAACTGCTGTGTCTACAAGCTTCAAAATGAAATTTGTATTTCCTTAAATAGGCGTTAATGGCAAAATCTGTCACACAAAACAGTTTTTGAAATAAAGTAATTTTTGATTAATATCAGGAACCAATAACTTACTGCTTAATATTAGAAATAGTTCAGCTTTTATGCATCTGAGCAAAGTTAAATATTATACAAACACATGGAATACCTTGCAGTCCTAGCTAGTATTTGTGAACATGAAAATATCTATTAGAAAATTTCTTTTCTCGTGTGTCGTTTAAAAAGAAACGTACATACTTATTTAGTTTTTAGCAAAAAAGGTTTTTTACATTTGTTTTTGTTTTAACGTCTGTGTTTTAGCCTATGCTTATGGACCTGGGCCTAAACAGTATGTAACGTTTCGCCTGATATGTTTTAGGCTGCTTCAGAGCAGGAAGTACGAGGGTTGTTCAATAAGTAATAAGACTAAATTTATAAAAAATACAGAACAACTTTAATTGCCATAATTTAAAATTTTTTTTTTTTAAAGAATAACTTCTGCGGGACTAAATGCATTTATTCCAACGTTCTGTCCACTTCTTAAAAACATATGAACGTTAAGTTTGTGAGAGCTTATTCAAAACCACCTCCGCAAAGTTTAGACATGCTTTATTGCTTTCAAAATGTTTGTCTCGTAATGGTTTCTCAAGTTAAGGAAACGGCAAGAAATCACTGATGTAAAATAATTCTGCTATTCCCCTTGATAATAGCAGCAGTATTAATCATCGTCTCTGTAAAGGTTGTTCCTCACGTTCAATATCTGCCACATTTTGTATGCCGTCCTTAAAAGCTTTATGCTAGCAAAAAGTACTGACTCTAAACATTACATCGTCGTTGAAAACTTCATGTATTATATCAAAGATCTCCGATGCTGATTTTTGCATACGAAAACAAACTTTAATCGCATAACTTTGTTCCAACGACGCTATCATTTTGATAACCGACTGCGTCTTGTAGGCGCCCGCCAACAGGCTTCAGCTCAATCACGTGATACTCAGAAACAAGTCTGTATGCGGCAACTATCTGTAGCTTTTGTTAATACAGTCAACAGACATTTTTCATGCCACAGAAATTAACATTCCGATGAGTGGTTTCGCGGCTGTTAAATTGGTCTCATTAATTATTGAACAGCCTACGTAGTTTAATGAAAATATATAATCTTAAAGGTCAAAGTCAAACTTGGTCTAAAAGTGAATTTTGGTTTCTGTGCTAAAATTTGGATCTCGGTCTCATTCGTTTAAAGTGAAACATGGTTATAAAAGTTTGAAATGGATTTTGGTCTCGAATTTCAAAGTGGATCTTGGTTTTAAACTTAAAAGTGAATCTTATAAAATATAATTTTAATTAGCGTGGGAATTCAATGCGTAATTCCTTCCCCCCCCCCCCCCAAGAAAAATAGGAAGTCTCTCTGAAACTTCATAACAAACCGGATAAGAACAAAATCGAATTTAAAAATAATACAAACATTAAATACGTTGCACAGTCGAATAATCCTAATCAATGCTTTGCCAAATTGGTTGACTCTAAATTTATAAAGAAATGAAATGAGTCAAAATGGCTTTAGAATATAAATTAAATGTAATCTGTACCAGTACTCAAAAATGCAACAAAAATACATCTGAGAAAAGAGAAAGAAAAGCGTGAACAATGCAAAGGAAACCCCGAAATTCGAAACCACTTGGCCACCTAGAAAAACATCACTCCTTGCCTCCTTCAAACCCTCAAAAGCAACCAAAACGGGCAAAAACGTCCCAAAATGTCCACCAACAATTAAAGTTACACCTCAAAGGTTTTTTTTTTTTTTTTTCGTGCTATATATTTGTCAGTTACAAATGTTCTAACTGGTTTAGAAGGCTCATTAGAGACACGTAAAAAAGTCAGACCTTTCTAATACGAAACAAATAATAAAGCAGACAAGAAGTAAGAAATTGCATGAACTTTTCACCAAAACAGATTTTATCTTTCTTTATCTTTTTTTCTTTTTTTTTTGTGTGTATATATATATATTATTTATTTATTTATTTATTTTTTGAGGTAATATATATATATAACCTCAAATATCTAATATATATATAATTTGACCTCTATAGAAACCTGCAAATTAATATAACATGCCAACTGCTCCAGCTCTTTGATAACGTAGCAGTTACTGCCCATTCTATAGTTCATATTGTTCAACTTCGCATAGTTTTTCAATTTATATTGGTATTATTTTTATGTGTTTCTTGTTGTTTTTGTTTCATACACTTGCTAGTTTGCTACTTACGACTCGACTTTAAATGATATACACATTTATAGAAAATACAATTGTTAAGATTTTAGTTTTGATTCCCTCTTTTTAAACTTAGTACTAAAAAGGGGGAAGAGCAGCTTTTAGATTTGACATATTATTATAACGATAGGAACAATGAAGCAATGTAGTGAAATTGATTAATTTCAATGGATTAACTCTTTTTAAGTTCAATAAAAAAAACAAGTCCATTGCCTTTGAAATTAGTTTGGAGTCCAAATTTTTTTATTCGATTAGCTTTCATTAGTAGCCAAGACTTTTTTTTAATTAAAAACGCTAAGCAAGAAATACACATCTAAAATAATAGAAGTTTTATTGCCATCGTTTAGCATTCATTTCACGCACAAAAAGAAACTTCTTTGCAAGAAAACCATTTAATATCTCTGACGGAAAATACCATAAAAACTGCTCTGTGTAAATCGCTCGAAGTGCATAATAGTCTTCCATAAATGTCTAGATTTATTCGGAAACGCAACGTTCACATTTATGGTTTTCCTGTTTACTATTAAGAAGTTATAAGTAAAAATATTACAAACCACTTTATAGAATTTTTATGAGACCAGTATTTGTACGTACGCGACTGAATGGAAGAAAGAAGAGTTTAAAACATTTATTGACTACTTAAAAGTGCAAAATTTCGCTATGAAGGTCGAAAAAACACGGACAAAAAAGCATACTAGTTAAAAGCACTTACTTTCGAAATGACTTTTATTTTTAACCTTTGAGGTTGTACTTTAGAGGTAATTTATTTAGAAGGATGGAAAAATAAGAATATTAAAGAAAGCTGAACATCTCGTGAGAAGACACGTAAAAAAATAATCAGCCCTAAAAATTGAACTAATTCAAAAGATATTGAAAAATTAATTTGAAACTAGGATTGTGAGATCAGGAATTTTTTGTGTCTGACGTCTGACAGTCAGCTTGATTATCTGTTACTCTTCCCTAAAATTTTCTGATGGAATAATGTCCAAATGGAAACTTATCTCGACGTTGAAAGATTCCAACAGACTTTATTTCCTTTATTCTCGTGTTTCATTTTTGAATTTGAGTTACTTGTCGATCAGTTTGCAACAGTTTTAAAACATAAAGGGAAAATATTGATATAACTCTACAGAAAACATATTCTCATATAGCTCTTGATAGAATTACAGTTGTGTAATTTTTACTCCATTTTTAATACTTCTAAAAAAATGACTATTAACTCTACGAAATTTTTTCAGTACAATAGTTCCTGTTATAGCAGATGAGTTTTCTTGAAGTAACCGAATAATACGAATAAATAATTAGTTCATCAAGAAAGATGAGTCTACTTCTCATACACCAACACCGATTTCAGCTATAAAATCAAACTAACGTATTTCGGATACAAAATATTTCAAAAACATTTTTTTAGCATTTGAAAACGACTAGCTAACGCGTGCAAAATATTTGTGCTCGACAGAAAAAGTTCAAAAAGTCGGTTTTTTAGTTTTTTTTTATGTATTTAATTAATATTAGCAAAAATGCGCCTTGTTTGTCTTCTATTCGCTGAATACGTTGAAAAAAAATCTTTAA
Source organism: Uloborus diversus (assembly GCF_026930045.1). Classification (NCBI taxonomy): domain Eukaryota; kingdom Metazoa; phylum Arthropoda; class Arachnida; order Araneae; family Uloboridae; genus Uloborus; species Uloborus diversus. The sequence continues at coordinate 177,275,388 of NC_072732.1, read as the reverse complement.
AATGAAAGGTTACATTCAAAAGTTGAAGTATTAAGGAAGTTAAAGCGTAACCACAAAAAAAAAAAAAACCTTGTGAAAAATAATATATTACGCCGCGTTTCACTATGTAAAAAATAAAGTTTTTTTCTTCTTATTTCAATGTAAAAACATAACTTCAGTTTAGAATCCTGCCCAGTAGATTAAGATTATATAATCATGTCAATTTGGATCAGAATTCAGCTGAGGAATTTAGTCATTAAAAAACAGCATTTTCTAGCTCATAAAAGGATCGTTCCCATGACCGTTGTGTCCTTGGCAGGACGCTCTTATCAACTGAAATACTGGGCCTCCATCTCGGGATGCTATATTCAAGTGGTGCCCAACATACGGCCCACGGACCACATCCGACCCGTGAAGCTGATCCGTGTGGTCCGTTGTTTCGTTCACTTCCACAAACCGAAAAGCACGATTAGTGACAATGTCACAAATTTGGAGCCAAATACAGTGGCCAGCGCTTATATGAATCACGTTTGTTTTAAACAGTTTTGATTCCATAAAACAGTCGATTCAATAAAGCTGGACTTCGTCCTGTTTTTGACGATTTGATTCAGTAAAGCGGTTGGTTCAGTTAAACACTGATTCAATTAAACGGCGTCCACTGTATACAGAAATTAGTTTCTGAAAAACATGTATTTAATAAAATAATCATCAAGTAATTGATGGCAAGAATTACTGGTTTGTAAATAATTTTTCCTTTTAAATATTTTCCCATGTTATTTAGAAAAGAATCAAGTATATTGAAAGATCAGTACAAATGTTTTTATTTCTTTTATTCATTCAGTTTTTTTAAATCATCCAAAATGGTTTTTTTATTTTTTGTTTTAAATTTTTTTACGGAAGGGAAATTCAGCTATATCACTAAATTCAACTTAAAAAAAAATACAATAATCCGAAATGAAAAGATCTTTTGTACAATGTATATTTTACGTTGATTGTAACAAAATACTTACTATTATGTTTTTAAAATGTCAGTCAGTTACCAGTGAAATTTTCCTTCTTTAAAAGTAACTTTAATGTTTATTTCCAAATATGTTTTAAATTAATTTGTTAATATTTGATTTCCTTTTCATTTTTAACAATATACTTTCATTTTCGTTTTTTCTACTTCTACGAAACATAAGTTTTCTGAAAACTCAAAATGCACCGATAAATCTTTGGGGCTTTGTGGAATTTTCTTTTAGAAGAAACAGATGCTTACTTTTGCTACAACTGGAAATGTTTTAAGTCTGTTTCTTTCTTCGTTCTGCATCGGTGATTGTACGTTCCCTTTAAGTTTGGGGAATGAAAAGTTAAAAGCAAATATTTAGCTTCTCATTCAACAGTAAAAATGTGGATACGAATAAATAGCAATTTTTATGGTTAAGCTCAAATCGCTATCTGAAACTTTGTAAATACTAAAACTATCTTTAAAAATACTTTCAGCCTACTTTGTTCGTTGAAAACAGCTTCAAAAAGTTTTTTAACCGACGATATTTCCTATTTAAACTCACAAAAATAAAACTTATGAATTATTAGAATTAAATCTAGTTTTATTTTATAAATTCTGGGAAAACGAACGTTCTCTTTTCAGCTCGAAGACTATCAAATAATAGGTTCATAGGGACATTCATAATAAAAATTATTTTTATCAACTTTTTCGTTCCGCTTATTAGTTAGATGGCTAGTAATTAGCGAATTTGCAATCAAAGATAAAGCTTATGAGAATAAAAGTTTTTTGCGTAACTTTAAAGTCCGAAGTTATGTTGTGTGATAGGGAAAACAGGGTAAATATATTTTAAGTTGCAATTTCAAAACGCTCTAAATTAAGAAGGGCTACTAAGTGACTTGATATTTCACCAGAACAGTCACAGGTCATCGGATTTCGTTTGGTAAAGGAGAAGAAATAGTTCCAAAATTTTCAGATAGATACCGCTCTCAGAGCTCTTGTTGCTGTTAAGGAGATGTGCTAATTACTAACACGAGGGGGGACCCCTCCCCCAAAAAATATAATGAAATGCAGCATATTTGTACTTATTTTGCTGCTTTTTCCCTATAAACTGATGAACACTAACCCTTTGCTTCCCCCCTTCCCTGGAAGTTTTTGAAATTGCGGTCATGTTCGAACTTTTAGTTACTATCCACGCGAGCTTCGAATTTAAATTTTTGGGATGGTGTAAATTATCAATTTGCCGAATGGAACTCTAAATTTCGGCGAATGATAAAGTACCTTACAGTGCACGCATAAGAACTTCGAATGAAAATGACCATTTAAACATTGCAATTATATCTCCAAATCTGCCGAATTTTTCGGAAGGCAGGGAGGATACAAGGGAGCGGCGATGGGACTCTCCACTGGTAAATTTTCGATACTAAAGTTCTAAAATCCCAGATGTTTGATAATGTTAAAGTTACGGGAAGGGAGGATTGGGGCTCTCTCCGGAAATGTTTTAGAGTTGAAAGTCCAAACATTTGCGATGAACATTTGCAGACCAGGATACGTAATAATGAGTAAGTAAAAAAGTCAATCGCTCCTTCCTTGAAAATTTTCTGGATGCACCCTTGTTGGAAGGTCACCAGAGACCTCTCGTTTCCTCCAATCTGGGCAGTATATTAGTATCAGAAATAGGTGGAGAGCGTATCGAACAGGTAATCTTTTAATCATCTGCAAGGAGTTTCTGTCATGAAGTTCCTCTTCTTCTCCTTTCACTTTCACTGCTTCCGCCGTAAATATGTAATCCATTCATTAATTAAATGTTTCATGAACCTGGGAATTAGTTGTATCCTTTTGGCTGACAACGTCTCAGTAATTTAAGAAACCATTTACTAAGCTTTCCTCCTTATATTACAACACAAGCTCCATCTATCGTCGTATTGTAAAACCATTTTTTTCCCTTCCGACAAACAAAATCGGATATCCTCGCAACATGATGAAATTTCAAATCATTTTGATCATTAGTTTTTAAGTTACATTGCTATGAAATCATAACTTTAATCGGGGTGATTCGCCAGTGGTTGAATACCAGCCTGTAATTGACCACTGGCGTACTAAAATGTACATTAAAAGAATAAAAAAGTAATAGTTTTAATCTAATTACTAGACCTAATTTCTAGCATCCTATGAAATGCTTGATAATAGTTTATAGTTGTAACTCAAGTTTAGGTTGGTGGTTAGGGCGGTTCATTTACAAAGACATCTAGAACATTTCAAGAAAGTCACTTCTCTTACAAGTGAAAATCGTCATGAGATGAAATAATTAATCGCATTTCTCGAGATTAAATTTAATTTCAGTTTCATTTACTAAAATATACTGATCATCCATGTTTGTTTTAAGTATTTTAAAAAAAACGTGCATTTATTAACTTACCATTTATGCTGGTATTAAGGGATAGTCAATTACTGGTTGCGTAAAATGTTATCAATACCAGTATTTGACCAGAACGGTGAAGTAATGAACTTACATGGTTTTAAAATGATTTCTACTATCTTCTATATTAGTGTATACAAAAAAGTATTGGCTTCGTGCAAATTTTCGAATTTACAATTTTGACGGATTCAAACGCTTTGAGATGTGCTGAGTACATTTCGATCATTTATGGAAAATGTCTCTGTCTGTGTGTGTGTGTGTGAGAGAGAGAGAGAGACCGGTATTTTTGGGGCCGTTCTACAGCAAAAACTACCACATGAAATCGAACAAAACTTGGTAAACATATAAGCTCCTATGTAAACTTGTGCCCATTAGTTTTTGGTGCGAATTCCTCAAAGGGGGGTGGAGCAATGAAACATTTCTTGAGTTGTGCGTGCCTACTATACCTCAGGAAGCAACAAGCAGAATCAAACAAAATTTGGTCTATATGTTGCCCCTAATGTGCACAAGTGCTGATTTAGTTTTGATATCAATAGCTTTAACGGGGGCTGAGCTACAGAACGTTTTCTGTCGTCAATTGTGACCGCTATCTCAAGAAATAATGAACGGAATCAAACAGAAATTTATCGACAAGTATCCCTTAGAGCTGGGCTTCGCAACAGGCGTGCCGCGGCACAATGGTGCGCCGCAACAAAGAACCCGGTGTGCCGCAGTACTTTCGTAGTTATATAAAAAGAATGAGCCTTGACGGATATTATTTTAAAGTTACGACCGAATAGTGTTTGATCGTTTTTTAACTTCTAAATTCACCCTGTCGATCATGTGCAAAGGGACATACACGACAAGGGGAGAGGGGGGATTTGCTGCCTCACCGCTGTTAAACTTCTTGTGATCCTATTGCTTTCAGTTTTTGAAAACGGATTTTAATTTCCACGAAATCAACTAATTATACAGAAATTTTTATAAATCTTTCGCAAACGGGAGTATTGTCCCCTCACCCAGGAATTTTAGCCCCAGCTTTGGCTTTCGTTTTCCTCTTTTCCAGTTCCGATACTAATTTCCTTTCATCGTAGTTTCTCAAAGCTCGGTTCTGAGACTTAGTAAAATAGAAACTAAAACCATATACTGTTTCCTCCATCATGAAGCTCTCATGGCAGAACTTACCAGATGAGCTGAAGTCAGCTTTGCCTGAAGTCGTGAAAATCGTGAATTTAAAAAAATCGAGGCCTCGTAATTCTTGCCTTTTCTCCGTATTTTACGAAGAAATGGGGGCAGATCACCACTCCCTACTTCTTCATATAGCGATTCGCTGGCTTTCACGTGGTGAGGTACTATCAAAAATTTTTGAATTGAGGAACGAGGTTTTTTTTTTTTTTTTTTTTTTTTTTTTTTTTTTTTTTTTAACGAAATACAGTACGCCAGTTTGTTGCAAGACAAATATTGGCTGGCAAAACTAGCGTACATGACTGACATTTTTGAAAACCTTAACGAATTGAATCGGAAAATGCAAGGACAAGGAGAGAATTTGAGTTACATGTATGGACAAGCCAAACGGGTTCAATTCAAAAATTCAGCTGTGGAGAGAAGAAGTTTCGTGACTCATTGGACATGGTCAAACGGACCGTCAGCATGCTATGTGAAGAAAATGGCATAGAAGAAAAGCTGCTGAATGTGGTGGCAAAACATTTAGTCATACTTCAAGACAAGTTTAAGCACTATTTCAAGAATATTAACATGGAACAGTATGACTGGATTCGCGATCCATTCTCTTCATCTGCGGATGCATCAGGTTAAAGACCTTACTTTGAAGGCACGAGAAGAATTTATGGACCTCAGAGAGACTGTACTCTTAAACTTAAGTTGAGCGAAGTGCCTCTGGACACATTTTAATTACTGGTTAAAAATGATTATCCCACTATCTCTTGTCTTGCTATTGATGTGCTGCTACCATTTTCAATTACATATCTTTGCGAACTCTTCCTCTCAGCCCTCGCACTTATAAAAAAAAATAGTAACAGATCACCTCTAAAGAGCCTGGATCAAGAGCTTCGTGTAGTTCTTTCCAGCATAGAGCCGAATATCAAACGTCTCTGCAAAAATTACTGTCAAACGAAAGTTAGGTGCATGGATTTAATTTCTTGCTTGCTTCTTTCATGAAACATTATTTGATAAATCGTTTAGCCGCAGTTTGCACTTTAATGACATGTTTGACAGAAATGCTTTGAAACTTATGAAGCATAATTTTCTGTAAATAGCTATAGTTTTGTTGTTCATTATCAACTTCAATACATTCGAAATATTTCTGCTTTCTAAATAAATTTAAATACGCTACGTTTGTTATAATTGTTTTATTCATATGAGAAAAGTCTGACCCCCCCCCCCTCGTCTTTTTACCAGTGAATGCTAAAAACATTTCTATACTACCATTGCAAAATTAAGTTCAGTGTGCCCCGTTGATCTAGAAATTTCTTAAGTGTGCCGCAAAGTAAAAAAGGTTGAGAAGCACTGCCTTAGAGGGTATAAGAGCTGATTCTATTAGTCGTCAATAGTTAAAAAGGGGTGGGCGCAATCAAACGTTCTTTCTTCTTCATTGCGAGTGTCGCATATCAAACAAATAATGTTACGTTCTGGATGAAGTTTGGAAAAAATATAAACGCATATGTAAACAGGCGTTGGTTCAATTTTGGAAAAAAAAGTATGTTTAACAGTAACTGGGGCTCGGCCTGTAGAGAGGTTCGGCTCGGGATTGGAATAGTGTAGATTCGAGAGGGTAAAGTTATGCTAGAAATGAAACTTTTCGTAGATATAAAGTCCTAGCGGCAGTCCGCTGAACCATATAACCAAACTTTTAGATACGGAACTTGAACATATCTTCTCTTTACCCTGATGATTTTAAACAATGCAGTACCCATGTGACCATGGTTATGATTACAGTCATAAAATTTCGAAATTTTAGAATATCAGCACCCACTTTTTTGCGCAAAATGATCAGCGTATTGAAAAACCACGAACAGCGTTGGAACGAGTAGCAAAGCAATTGCAAATGTGAAAAATGTTTATTCCTAGTGACAATATAAGAGGAGAATTTTTGACATACTTTTCACTACTCTTAGGGTTAGACTGTACTAAAACAAATTTCACTAAACGCAACGTGCAAATCATTCTTGAAGGAAATTTCTTTAAAATACAGAATGGAAAGCGACTCTTCAGTAGGCGCTTGAACTTTCCATCTTGTTAATGATCAAATTTCGTCACACGCAGATCGTGCGAAAGCCATTCGTGGTTTTTCAACACGCTGATCAGTTTGCGCAAGTCAAAAGTGGATGTTGCCTTTTGAAAATTTTGAAATTCATTCACTGTTACCTTAACCTTCATCACCACGCTGTTTAAAATGATCATAATTTTCGAGCGCATACCATCAAAAAAACTTTTCTAAAATTTTAGCTGAACTGCTTGAGCGGATAGGCCGCATATTTCGGGCTACATACGTTTGTAGGGAAAGTTACTTACAGAACACCTTGTACACGCATATATTAAATGGTATTTTTGCGATATTTTAATATTTAGGCATTATTCTAGCACTTATGGTGACTAGATCCGGGTCCTGCGACCGCTCACACAGTGATAACGTCTCATCTGTTTGGAGTTCTTGGCGAGAAATTAAAGAAATATTGCTAAGTTGGCATCATATTTAGCGTCCTATTTGATGCCAAAGTTGACCAAAAATTGTTGAATGACGCCAAATTTGACGACATTTGGCGATTTTTTGAGCTTTATATTTCATTAGTAATGTAACCATAATCAATGTCACGTGACATGTGAGGATGTCATCCACCCAATAGACAATCAAAAGTGACCTTTACGAAGACATTACATTCATTCATACATACAGTCGAATTTTAATAGTATTATAGATTTTAGTTTTTACAGTATTAAAAAAGAGGTGACTTACTGGCGAAATATCCAACTACTATTGAAAATAATTTGAAGAAACTCTACACTGTATAAAATGAAGTCTCCAAAAAAAAAAAAAAAAAAGCGTCTGTTTGTGTGAACGCGCAAAACTTGAGAACTGCCCGGTCGATTTCACTGAAATTTTCTGAGTATCTTTCTTTCAGCAGCGGAAAAGTTTTCAGACCAGTTCGAAAAAAAAAAATCGATGAGTAGTTCTCGTTTTATTCTAATTTAGGTCCAATTTTCACATAAATTCCCGAACATGGGGTGAAAAATATCTTGCACATATTAATATTACATATCGTTGGAAATAGTAGAATTTTCTGCGTTATACGCAATTTGTTTCAATGCTCTAACTTAATTACGGCGGGAGTTTACGTTTTTAGCTCAAATTTTTTTAGGCTTAAATGAAATTTAGGCACAACTTTCTTAATTAAATCCATCAATAAAAATAGAAGGAATGGTCCCACAGTTCTTTTTTTGACACCATCGGAAAAAGCGATATTTTTTATTGAGATCCATCTCGACCTATAGTCGAAAAACTAAGCTTCTATCTCGAAAGGAAAAAAAGTTACAAACCTTTTTAAATGAAGTTCAAAAATCTCATTTCCATTCAAATTTTTAACCATTTTCTTTCGAATTTTTATTGCTTAAACTTTACTTTACTTTGTGTTTCCATGGTTATTCTTTTTAAATCAATCTTTCTCATTTTCATTTCTTAAAAGTATTTTAATATCTGTCGTCATTGTTTGGGAGGGAAATTTTGCATAATGTTTTTTTTAATCTCTTTATTTAAGCCTGATTGTTAAATATACGTCACTTGACACAATTTTTATTTTCAAGGTGCACCGAGCAAAACCGGGCAATGCAGCTAGTAGTAACTAAGACTGAAATACGATAAGTAATTGTTAATCCGTATATTTCTATTGATTGACACTTGAAACATTTTCTATTTTTTTTCCTGTATTTTTTTATGTGAAATTAAGTTGAACTCTTAGAAACGTCAGCTAAACAGTCAGCTACTGGCGAATCACTCTGCATATTGTACATTTTTACTCTTGCGTAAGTTCTACAGAACGAGAGCTTTGGTAGATAAATTTGTCAATACTGGACAGGTACTCCACATCGCCATCTCAACCCACGAATGACAAAAAACTTTTCCAGTTCGGAATAGGGCGAATGGAATAAGCATCCCAGACACTGCCCAAAACATCTTTTCGACGTCCATTGCATGTCCTGAACGCCAAAAAATGGTTTAATATCAAAATCAATGGCATTTGGACATCCATAAAATTGTCATGCATCCTTAAAAATGACTTCGTTCAAACTAACATTTCTTACACCTACGGGTATCCAATAGTGATCAGTATCATTTCAGGACGTACCACGGACTTTTTTTTTTTTTACTCATGGCACTTCGGGAGTTTCGTTCAAAGGATATCCCACGTTTGAGCGAAACCAGTCCTTATTCGGACGTTGTGATCAGAAGATGTTTTATTTTTATTTATTTATTTCATTATTATCATTATATATATAATATTTTTTTATGAAATGGGTTTAGGAAAATTTTGTTAAATTAACATGCTATTAATTCATTTTTATAGTGCTTTATACTTTTATTAAATTTTATTCATATTCTGGAGAAATTCGCTTTCGTAAATCATATGCTGGAAAATGTTTTCTGAAGTTTTATAAGCTTGAATAAAGAAAAAAGGCTGAATATTTTAAACATAAGTTAAAATATTTTTTGTGTGGGTGGTTTGATGCCCTAAAACCTTTTAAAAAAATCATTTTTCTGTTTTTATTTATAAAAATTCAAATTAAGAATTTTCAAGCGATACCGATTTCATGTTTCTATGCAGATAAAAAGTTCAGTACATTGCAGGATTGTACTGAAATGCACATACAACTTTACTTTCAAACGCAGTTTGCTCAAAACGTGAATTTTTAAAACTCATGCTCCTTTTTTGTAGAAAACCTTGATTATTATATTACCTTGAAATTTTCACCGCCTTTTATTGTTTTTATTAGTATACTGAAGTGAAATTTTTGCTTTTGGACTCACACGTTTTCCTTGACAGCTGTTTCATGGACAAAGATGTTTTTTTTCATCTAAAAAGTGACTATTCGTTAAAGTTTGATACAATATAAAAAATAATGGAATCGCCTTAAAATTTCACTTCAGTAGACTCTTAGATACATATTTGAAGAACTAATATAAATCTGTCATACATACAATATAGCAATTTAATATCACTCGAATACAGGGCGCCGACTCCTCTTAAAAGAAATCAAATCCATTTACATGCAATTCAAAGCTGACTTAAATTTTTATGAAGCTACTAATGATACAAAAATTGTACACTTTTAGTATATTAATCCATATTTTCATTTTTCAACAAGACATTTCAGGCGTATTCACTACAAAATTGTATATTTTAACGAAGAAAATAGATTATTAAAAACGAGAACACTAAGCAATTCTCGACATGCGTTGGTAATAGACACGTGTTTCAACGGATGATTTGTTGATACCCAACAGCTGTGCTAAACACAGTACACACAACCACGAGCAACGAGAAAGAAACAAAACGAGAAGAGCGTAGGTGCGACTTCTCGTCATCCAAAACTACGTCACCCGTCAAACGAAAGTTTTCCGAATAGAATTTCAAAGCCTACGCGGAAAAAGTTAAACTTCAAAAAATATTTCAAAAATAGCGTAGTTTTAAACTAACTATCCTAATTTTATCGCACGTTTGAATAACCTGAGACACGTCACGCAGAGCCTCCCATATACTTCCTTGGGTCAATTCCCCATGAACGTCAAAAAATCTACCAAAATTATTTTTTCCAGAAGTCATTCATCTATGATGTTCTGGGATCTCTCCTCTAAAATGTCCTGAACAAATCAGTTTCTTGAAAGACGTTCTTGAGAAGGTGATAAATTGTGAAAATTGTTGCAGAAAAGATTTTGTTACAATCTGCATTGAATAAAATAAAAAGGGAAAAAGCTATTAGCACTTTGACAGAAAATCATTTCCTAACACACGGTTTTTTTTTTTTTAAAGGTAGATTCAAATTTTCAAAAAAGGAGGGAAATTTTTACCTTTTCAAACCAAAACAAGCAAACGAAAGAAATATTTTATTGCATCATAACTAAATATTTTTATAGCAAAAACTGTTTTCTTGTTTAAATATGTTTATTATTCGTTTGGCATTGAAATCAAAGCAGTAAATCATCTTCATCTGAAGAATTAAAAATAACGCTTTTCATAACGATATGTCCTTTGAAGAAAAAAAAGGATTCAATAAACTTCTTTTGCTTACATCTACCAAAGACTCCAAAAAGCAGTAGAATATTTTCAATTTCAACATAATATTTGGTTCTGAAACAACCTAGAGTCAAAACACAACATAAACTTTTCAAAGAATGATGCTTGATTCATGAATTTATTTATAAGGTTTTCAAGACTTACTTGAAGAATTCTAAGAGAAATGAAACTTGATTTTGATTCCCAAGAAAATTCTTTAAAAATTCTACTACTCACGGAGACTTAAGATTTTTTTTTTCTCACTCTTGAGACCTCGTATGAGCACATCGATTCACCGAACTTTCTTAATACTTTGACGAAATACTTAAAACCATTATAAAATCAAGCAATAGAATAACATTAAGAACATTGTATGGCAAAAATATAATATGTGGTTGTGAACTGATAAGTATTTCAAAACGCTACAAAAGTATGGAAAGAGAAAGAAGAAAGCGATGAAAATGCATTTTGCTGAAAAATCCGATAATGCAAGATGCAAATACAGCTATATTTCTCAGGAATAAAATGTTTACTTTGCGTGATCTTTTGCTAATGATAAAGCTCAAAGTCTCTCTGTCAGGATGTCTGGATCTCTGTAACGCGCATAGCGCCTAGACCGTTCGGCCGATTTTCATGAAATTTGATACAAAATTAGTTTGTAACATGGGGGTGTGCACCTCGAAGCGATTTTTCGAAAATTCGATTTTGTTCTTTTCCAATTTTAAGAACATTTTCCGGAGCAAAATTATCATAAGATGGACGAGTAAATTACGAAATTATGATGACGTGGAATAGGAGAGCGAATGAACACAGCCAATTGGCGAGAAATTCATCATCCATTATTTGTAAATATACAGGCGAACCAAATGACCTTTTAGTTTTCTACTACAGGCAAAGCCGTGCGGATGCTACTAGTAAAGGAATTAAGTTTAAACAGCGTTACAAAAAGCATGCAGCCCTATTGTCACTAGAAGCTGCTGGCTGAAAAGACAATAAAAACAAGACATATTTTTTTTTCTCCGTTTTGTACTGAAGAAGGAGTTGCTTGAAACTCTGAAGCATGTTTTTTTTTTTTTTTTTAATAATTATGTGTTAACACAGTGTTACTGATTTATACGCCATATCAGTGTTAACTTTTTGGTTTTCTAAGAGAAAGTGCACTCACTACGTAAAGCGTTGCCTCAATTAGAACTATGTACTATTTTAAAGGTTAGTTTTTAAAAAATAAAAATTTTTATTTCCAACAAAACGAAACCGAGTACGCGCAGTTTAAATCACCTCATGCTATAAAAAAAGATGCGAAAAAATGATTTTACAATTGATCAAATTATGTTGTAAGCTGTAAGTTACCGCCTCCAACCTACGAGGATATTGCATATAGTTCTACCTTATCCCTGGTTATGGGCGGTAACTTAGTGTTCATTACCCAATCTTTGCCCTCAATTGACGAGATGCACCGCACCATTGCTGCGGATTCTCGATGGTGTGCTAATTATTAAGCTAGCAAATTCTTGGAACTCTCAGCTTCAATGAGATGACATCTGCCATCAGCTTGGTTATTGACAATTCCAGACTGATGAGTCCATAACAAAGAAGAAACTGCAGTCTCTGGATGTCATAACCAGGCTGTTGATGCTTTGCATGTAATCATGTTGTGTCAAGGAGTAATTTCTTAATCTTATTAAAGCGTTTTTACGAGTTTGTACATCGAAGGGGTGCCCCGAACTTACGTTTTTGGAAGGGGGAAAGCTTTCAATGATCCCATTGAAACTACGAATTTTAAACAATAATAAAGTACGAACTTACACACATACTTACATATTAAGAGAAGATACATTTAATTAAAAAAAAGTTTAAAATCACGCTTAAAGTACCCCCAACCCCTCCCCTCCCAAAATTCTGCTTTAATATCTCCAAATTTGCTAAATCATCCGATTAAATTTACTGAATAGGAAACATTTTTCAGACGTCACTATGGTCTAGCGTGCGCTTCCATTAGGGTGCCCCTAAAGGGGCCAGGGAGCAATTTTTTGCATGCTTATGTACATAGGATTCATTCTTATAACTATCAAAGAAAGGAAAAAAAATGTAGTAAATACCTGGCCAACGATGGGTAAAGATAGTTAAATTAGTTTAAAATAAATCAGGAAAAGCAAATAAGATAAACACTCAACTTAGCGTAAAAAAAAGTTTCTATTCTTTCTTTTTTTACGTAAACCCTTTTAAATAAATACGAGAGGACCACAAAAACTTTCGACTGATCATTTCCCTAGAGAATCTAAGTGAAGTGTATACAAAAATGTAGTTTGACTTTTCCAAAATGCGAACTAAAATAACTTTCACAAGCAAACCTTAGACCTGATTTTTTTGTTTAACATAAGTATATTTGAGTAAGTCCAGAGGGATTTTACTTCCAATTTATTTCAAATCCAAAAGGACTCAAATCAAAGGACTCCAAGCAGCTCATCCTGGGAATAAAGATAATGGGCTTCCAGGTGGAAAAGACTCCGAATATTTGAAAGGTTTTCGGAACGAAAACAAAACGAAAACGTTTCTTAAAACTTTTCAGGCAGCAAGCAAAAGCTTTGTTCCGATATAATCGAAAATCCATTTCCGAATCGTTATTTCTTTGTAATTAAGCTTAATCCTTGAAAGAAAACGTATGTCGCTTATCTTCTTTGCATTTCCTTGTATAAAAGTAGTTAGATTATTGTGATTACATTGCGCCATAAGTCCATTGATGACATTGGAGGTTGAAGAAATAAGCAAAACAAAGAAACGAATGACTTAAAAATTAGATTACTGCTTCCGTTTTTGAGTAAAATTAGATTACAGGATTGACAAGTTACACTTAAAAATGCAACACTTGATAAAACAAAGTTATTAACCTATCATTCCGGTAATCAGGAAATGGTTCAGTTGCCCCCCCCCCCCCCGAACCCTCCCCTGTATTTAAAAACAATGTTTTTTTTTTCATTTTGCATGTTTTTGGGGTTCTTTTTCCTATAAAATGCACGAAATACATAACCCTTAGCCCCCCCCCCTCCCACTGAAAACTTTGAAATGACTGACCTGTGACTAACTTTCCCACGTTCTCTTTTTTTTAGTTTAAGTCAGTCATTTATAGGTTTCTCAGGCTCACATTGTATTTGATTTCCTGTGCTACTTTAAAAAGCAGCGTTTGGCAATTTTTTCCTTCTCCTTACGGAATTATACTGACAATTTTAAAGCTCCCTTCCTACTTTGAATTATACTGTTTCAATATAGCTGTTTCAGAGACAATACTTGTATCAAATAATACCGACTACAAAAAATTATGTTTATGAAAGAGACTGGAGGAAATGTTATGTTGTTGTTGTTGTTGTTGTTGCAAATCTCCGGTGTTTAGCAGCGCTAAACCAGGTCTATGCAATTCGTCACTCTCAAAAAATCTAACACCAACATTGAATCCGCCAAAAGATCCAATTTTGAAAGTCCCAGACAATTCAGTATATCTTCGGGGGTGACCTCATGGTCGGCACACTTCACACAGGTTGGAAAAATCTTTTTTCCATTGCAATTAGTCAATGATTTTAGGTGTCCACTAATGAGCCTAGTGATGTTCGTCTGATCTCGCCTACCACACTTGAGAGATAATGCACCTCCCGGGCACTTCGCCTGGTACCAATTATGGGTAGGAGGGACAGTCCAAGAGGACTTTGCATCTCTTTTAGCCTTAGAAAATAGCTCCAAGTAAGTCAAAGAATCAGGTGTATATAATGGTTCACCAGTCCCTTTTTTTGCCAAGATATCGGCCATCTCGTTACCGTGTACATCAACGTGAGATGGAATCCACTGAAAATGCACCTCTCGAAAAGAAGAAGTATGCTCCAGTTTGTTAATAATAGAAACACCAGTACCATCACCCACTTGATGCCAATTAGAGAGGTACTTTTCTCCGCACGCACCCCACCTCTTAGCCGTGGGCCTTAGGTTCCATCTCACGGGGGGTCCGCGTAGCGGGCCCCCCGCGGGACTGAGTGCGGCGGTCGATAGTCATCTGTGCTACGGACGGGCTTGGTGCTTATTGCGCCGGGGAAGGTCACCATACTGAGCTTCCGCTCAGCTGGGTGTGGAACTTCGGCTATCTGACAGAATCTAAACGGCTGAAGAGCCGGGAGAAGACAAAATTGAACCGAGCCCCTCATCGATAGCAATAAGCTCGCTTCTAAACACTGAGCAACAGTCTGGATTTCTTCTGCTTAATTTTGTTGCACACCCTTGGAATAAAATATAAACACCACTACCAGAGCAGTTACGTTCATCCTTACTACCATCCGTATACATTATAATAGAGTCCTCAGGGATATTGTTTATCACTTTTAAAGCCAATTGTTTCAAATAGGCCGGTGCATCTGATTTCTTGTTCACCTGGGAAGGAAGATCCGTGTGGAAGTAGACTCTGTTTAAACCAATTGAGGGATTAATGCTCTGTTTCAAACTATGCTGAATTACATTTTTTGGGATCAAGTTGTCTGAGTCAGCCAAGCTTAAAGGGCTATTTTTCTTTAATCTTTTATTGTTGGTCCACCCCAACAAGAACTCAGACGTTCGATTCTGGGTCCCATAACTGGTGAGCTCTGAGAAATATTTCACCAAATTAGTTTTTCTCCTAAGGCTGAGAGGTTGCAGATCGGCCTCATATAGTACTATCTCATTTGTGCAACTATTACGAAGTCCTGTAATAATACGAGCCGCACTAAGCTGTACCCTTTCAAGCTTTTGTAAGTTGGTGTTTGAGGCACAGCTGTAGACTGGATGGCCGTATTCTAGAATAGGCCTTATTAGGGTCATGTAAGTAGTTCTGAGAGTTTTAGAGTCGGCACCCCAGTCGCGCACTGAAATATATTTTAAGATCATTAAGCGTTTTTTGCTTTTTTGTATTAAGTGATCGATATGTCTATTGCAGGTAACTTCGCTGTCCAGAACAAAGCCCAAGTATTTAGTGTGCTTTTCCACCACAATCGGATGAGCATTCATATAGATTTTTGGCTGATAGTTAAAAAGTCTCCTATTTGTTGTAAAGAAACTAACTGTAGATTTGAAGGGTTAAACACAATTTGTGACCCTTTGCGAAACCACACATTTCATTGAGTGTAGAGTTGATGCAACGTTCCAATTTATTCATGTCAGGGGAAGAGTCCCATAGCACTAAATCGTCTGCGAACAACCTCACTTCGCATCTTTTCGAAACCTCCCTCTCAAGTCCAGCTATAAATAATGAGAATAGGGTTGGGCTCAGAACAGATCCCTGAGGAACACCCTGAGAAAGCCCAAAGCTCTCCGACAAAGTGTTGTTGAACTTTACCCGGACGAATCTGTTTCTCAAAAAGTCGTAAATCCAGGCCAAGGCCTTCCTATGGATTCCAAAGGACTCAAAGAGTTTAGTTATGAGCTTTTGCTTCCATACCCTGTCAAAGGCCTTAATCAGGTCCAGGAAGGCCGCCACAGTATGATTAGTGGGGGTTTTATTATGGGCATCACTAATCTTTTGACAGAGATAAAGCACTTGATCTGAGGTGCTATGTCCTGCTCTAAAACCATATTGTTCCTTCGGAAGAAGGTCGTGAGTATTCAGATAAAACTTTAGTTTCTTTAAAATCATTTTTTCCATTACTTTGCCGGTAATACATGTCAAGGAAATGGGCCTATAACTTTCAGGTGAAGAGGCTTCTTTATTAGATTTTCTAAAAGGGGTAATAATTGCCCTTTTCCAATCTCGGGGGAGCCGCCCCCGACTCCAAGATTCATTCATGATATCCAAAAGTCTTCGTTTCCCCTCATTTCCCAGGTGGATTAACATCTGGCCGTGAATTCCATCAGGTCCAGGCGATTTATCCGCTTCAAGATCTTCAAGCGCCATCTCTAATTCATGTAAAAGAAATTCTTTCCTAAAGATTGGATTTCCGAGTTGAGAAGAGCGACAACCATGTACGATTTTGCTAGCCCTTTTTTTTACTATCTTTTCTTCATTTGAAAACTTCAAGATACTTATCTGTTGATAATGGGAGCCTAGCAGATTAGTCGCATGTTTATCATCATGAGCAATATGTCCATCTTTATCCCTTATAGTATTGCATTTCTCAACCTGTGGCTGTTCTTTACTAATGTTTTTTACTAGTTTCCACAGTTTTGTAACAGGTGATCTTGAATCAAGTTCTGTGCATAAGTCGTTCCATTTTTATCTCTTAAAAAGAGCATAAGCACACTTAATCTCTGCATTTACTTTATTTAGATTACTTCTGGTCAAACTATTGTTGGAATTGACTAAATCGTTATGTAGCTCTTTTCTTTTTTCCAACAGTGGCTTGTAATATAGCACAATCGTGAGTGAAGTAGCGGCTAAAGTTCTTAATTTTTACCCTGGGGATAGATCTCCTAGCAGATTTAGCAATTACTTTTTTCAAAGTGATCCAATCACTATCGACATTGTTACACAGGGGCTTTGACTTTAGCTCATTGTCAATCAAATTAGCAAAAGAGTCCCAGTCTGCCTTTTTAAAGTTCCAGTGTTTTTGTAAGCTAGTAGTAACAAATGATTTGCTGTTAATTTCAATCAGGACAGGGAGATGGTCACTTCCTATACTCTCCAAGACAGTCCACTTGCTTCCAGGATACAGGATAGGACTAATAACAGAAACGTCAAGAGCTTCCGAAGAGTTATAACTATAGGAATTATGAGTTGTAGAGCCATCATTTATACAAATAAAGCCACTGTCATCGACCATGTTAATTAATTCTACACCTCTCCGGTTTTGGTCAGTACATCCCCACTCTGGATGTTTAGCGTTGAGGTCTCCAACAAGTATTGAATTTCCATCAAAGAGATTTTGTAGATCTGAAGTAAAAGCTTCATTATTTGGTAGATGGTATAAATTATATATGTTGAGAGGTTTACCCCTCCATATAATCCTGATTCCCTGAACTTCCAAGTCAGAGCCATTTGTAATAACACTACTGACATCGATACTTTGATAAGGGATGTTCCTGACGAGAAAAACTAGACCTCCACCACCCTTGTCTTTTCTATCATTGCGGTAGATATTATAAACCTTAACCTTGATAGAAGCACTAACATTTAGTTTAGACTCATGAATGGCAATTATTTGGGCACCGTGAACTTCGGTCAAGCTAAGCACTTGATCCAAGGAAATGTTATAATGAACCAATTTGTAAAAATATATGATTTTTTCTTTCCTATAAGGTGGAATCGTCTTACAGCAAACAATTTAATTAAGCAACCAAATGTAATAACAGATTAACAGCATATGGTAATAAACTAAGTTACCACATTATTATATACCCCTGGTGCCCAACCAACGGCTTGCAAGCCATAAGGCGTCTTACGAAACCAATTCATGTGGCCCTTTGTTACATTCAATGTTACGAATCGAAAACAACATTCTGGGCCTTCAAAAACAACCAATAGCCTTCTTTCGATATTGAGAACGATTGTTGCTAGTTGTTAGAAGACAATAAATCATAAATTGTATTCTAAAAAACAGATGTCAATTAAATACGCATGCAGTAATGATGAGAAACAAGTAACAAGCTTGTAATGTTCCTTCTTGCTCCGTATTTTATCATTTTATTAAGAAAAGAATTAAATATATTCAAATTTGATGTGAGTTCTGATCAGCGAGTTATCTCGCCCTCGCAAT
Source organism: Uloborus diversus (assembly GCF_026930045.1). Lineage (NCBI taxonomy): Eukaryota > Metazoa > Arthropoda > Arachnida > Araneae > Uloboridae > Uloborus > Uloborus diversus. The sequence continues at coordinate 177,257,040 of NC_072732.1, read as the reverse complement.
GCTGGTTAAAACCAATTAAAGTTACCATTTTCATGTTTTTTATATTCTAAAGAATTATGTAGTACAATCAAAATTATGTTTCTTACATAAAATCTGAAAAGGTGTTTCGCAGAGCCCTAATGTAATGGTGGATTTTAAAGTTAAACTAGTTCTAAGTAGTTCCACATGTAGGACCACCGAACTGCATCTTCTTCTCTATTTTTTTTTTCTTTTTTAAGGGATGTGTGTGTTTTAGATGTCGGCTTTCTTTGAGTTGCCCAATTTTAAAGTTAGCATGAGATATTTTAGAAGTAATATTTTATGCCTTTTTTCTCTTGCGCCTTTCCTGATTAAATTTGCATATACGTTTATAACTCAGAAGTTACCCCTCCTCTCCCCCCCTCCCGTTTTTTCAATTTGCTTCAAAAGTTCCCTCTGAATTTTTTTTTTTTCTTTTGAAGTTGCAAATTCCAATTTAACACGATTTAAAATTTCTAGATTACCAGACCATGCTCTTAGATTAGTTTTAATTATTGAAATGCAAAACTTTTAATTTTTAGTCTAGCACAGGTCTAATCTGAGATGGTTTGCGTTATTTAGCCCAAGCATGCAATCTTGCCCCCCTCCCCCCCCCCAAAAAAAAATAAAGTAACTCTTTGCTACTTAAATAACTTGTCAATTACGTATTTGGTCACTAAATTTTGTGACAAAGAGTTTAGTTTTTATTTGGCGCTAAGCAAGATAAGTACTAATAATCCGAAAAGCAATTTGTCTTGTCGTTAAATGAACCCTAAAGAGCCTGTTTTTTTTTCTTCTCTGTCGAGTTCAATATCACGTATTGTTCTAAATTAAAACTGTCTACCAATAGCAGTAAGAAGAAGCAGCAGCTTTTATTTGGCTCACAATAGCACAATAATTTCTTATAAAAAATAAAGACAGCAGGTGAAAGTTTCTCTTATCTCTTGTCTTCAACTGATTAGCAGTTTAAAATATAGCAAGTTTGTTTCTTTGGAAACTTTTGTTTAACGAAATTATGTCCATGTCAAAGTAAAAGATAAGAGCAACCAGTTTTGTTTTCAAAATTACTTTGAAAAGTTTTTCAAAAAATAAAACAGCGTTTTCTGTCTTTTTTTTTTTTTTTTTTTTTTTGCTGTTCCAACAGTTACAGAGTATTAAGATAACATGAGATCATTTTCCTAATTAAGTATAATTACACTCCCAGAAATAACAAAACTTTTTTTTTTTGAAAGCATGAATTTTCAGTTTATTTAATACTCTCTCTCTAGGGCTTTTTTTTTTCCAAACACATTTCGGTAAATAATTGCGCGCATAGGGATATCACAAATTTAGAAACAATTTAATTTTTAGTAGTAGGTTCTAAACATTTTAGTTTCTTTCTATGAACTTAAATGATGAACGTTTAAATAAAATTTAGTTAAAAGAGTAGAGCAGCTGTTCTTAGGTCGTAATCCGCGATACCCATGGGTTCCATAGCGATCACCCAGGGGTTCCACAAGTATTTTTTTTATCTGTTTCTTCTTTTTCCAATTAGCTGCTTAAAAAATATATGAAAATAAGGTTTGAGCAAAGCATTTAATAAGTAGTTTATGAATGAACACAAGTGAAAATTTCAAAATCAATTGCCAATACGCGGCTTTCTCTTCCCCCCCCCCGTTCAAAAATACGAAACTTTTATTTTAACACATTTAAATTAATGCCATTATTGGAATTGTGGTGGAGTTGAAAAGTACTTCAGTGGGGTTGTTTCCTTTAGTCAAAAGTAGTACTTTTTGCAACTGAAATTCATAGAATAAGCAAAAAAATACTTTCATACCAGAACTTTAATACCAGAAAATACTTTCATTTTTTCCCCAACATTTATTTTTTAATTAATTTTTTTAAATGTCCGATTTTTCAAACAAGGCATGGTCTTGATGACGTCACAAATGATGCACTTTGTCGCATCTTTCTACCGCGATTCCACGTCATGATAATCAAGAAGCGAATTAAAATTGCGCTCTACGCTTGCTATCAACCATATCGTTGCCAATAGACGTGAGTAAAGATGCGAATTAAATATTTTGATTTGTAAATGGCAACACAGATTGTCATTTCATCGTTTGTAATGTCATCGGCCAGAAGCATAAACATTGAAAGCGCGCCGATTTAAGTAATTTTTTAAAAATATTAAACTTGAACAAATTATTTTAAAAAATTGTCAGATCCTATGTTTTTAAGCATGCTCTTTCAGAAATTCAGCCGTTGCTGGCGCTTTTATTTTTTGTAATTGCATACGTAAAACGGTCTTAACTTATGAATCAAAACAAGTAAATTATTTAACTGATTAATCAATAAAATATAATTACAAGCTTACTAAACCTGGTATGATAATTCACACGTTCATATGTCACACCACCACTCGTTTACATATGGTTTATAAAATACGTTCCACTCTCATCTCATTGAAATTTCAAAATTTTGCTTTAAGCAAGTTAATGGAAATCAACAGCGTTTTAACGAACCAAATAAGCACATAACTGTTTTACGTGTTTCTTGGTTTCACTCCTTTTTCAATGGATAAAGGCATCGAAACACGTGTATGCGTTAATCTGCTAATTTTGTGAGTTAAAACTTTGTTGATTTCCATTTACTTCTCTACCCGAAGGTATTTATTTCTTGAAGCGAGTTTTTTACTACTATTTCCAGAAATATTTCTTTAATTTTAAAAATTTGTTTTTGGAGACAGATTATTTGAAATAATATTCCTTTCTATTTAAAGTCAACCTATTTTACGAATGTTGTATTCACACTATGCTATTGGGGAAAATCCAGAGATCCTACACAAAAAAGGGAATATTAAAAGGGTTCCACCTATTAAAGAAATTAAAAAACGCTTGAGTAGAAGAATAGTCATTCCTTTTGGTAACCATATTCTTCCAATAGACTAAGACTTTTAAGGTCATTCATTTTATATTTTAAAAAAATATTTTCTTTGATCCTATAATGCGTTTTTATACTCTGTGTTAAATCTTACATAACTAATTTCCCACAAAATCTTGGTTAAATCATTTTTAAAGAAAGGAAATTTGAATTTTTGACATCTGGAATTCAAATTATGCTTTTTGCAATCACAATTGTGTGTGTGTAGGACATAGACGCAACTACCCAGGAGGAGCAGATTCTGGTGGAGGCCCAGGACCAGAGGAGCAACACTTGGAGACGGTGGTGCTAGCAGAGGATACGGGGGCAAAAATCAAAGGACGTGAATGTCATTCAACAGGTCAAATGAAATCAATAAACAATTCGTGACTGCTCAACAAATTACTATAAATTGTAAAAACCTTAATATTTGACTGTAAAATGTTAAGTTTAAGGTGAAAAACTATTTGAACACAGTATTGATTTGTCGTTGGAAAAATTAAGATATACACACAGCTGTAAGCCGCAGTTTTTGAGCAATCGTGAATTACTTATTATCCTCACTTAATGTTGCTCTGACTTTCAGAATAAGTGCAGCTCGTTATTTTAATATTTATTGAAAAGACACATCGTTGTTGTCATAGTTACAAATCGTTTGCGTTAATTCAAGGCTTAACTTAAGCATAAAGCTTAACAATGCGAACTCCACTGTCCACCGGCCTCCGCGAGCGGGACCACTCCTGATCGGCGGCGTCTATGCCCTACACACACGCACTCTAGGGTGGACCGTAAAAAGAAAATTTTCGATAATCAACTTCTAATAGCAAAAAAAAAAGTTGTGTATTGCCATGCTAAGCATGGAAAAAATAAAAATAATAATGTTAATGTCTTCAGATCGCGCATTGGCACCAAAGTTTGAAAAAAAGGTAAAAATTTATCAGTTTTCCAATATTTTTATAAAATTTCAAGTGTTTAAAACGTTTGTTCTAATCCCGTTTAAATACTTCCTCTTAATATATCTTTGTAAATATTTACATTCTTATTCAGTTTTGAATTAGCTCGCGAAGTTTCGTGAAATTAACCGAAAGTCACGTTTGCAGTTTATTTTGTATAGTGCAGTATCTCTTCTTTAAGGTCCTAATTATACTTTTATAACAGTGAATGTACGCTATGCAGCTCTTTGCTAGAAATGCAATTATATTTTGTTGCATTAACAACCCAGAATCCACCCCAAGTTGGTGGTTACACTTTGTGTTCCACCCTTCAATTCCAAAGAAGTATAGTTATTGACAGGACTTATACACTTGTAAAGTAACTTTTACATTCATAATAACTATATAGCTTTAAACAAGTTTCTACATTTTGATCAAGGTTTGAAGTTGGTCTTGTGACTCAATTTTTGATGATCGCGAGCATAAAATTTTTCACATTAATCCATACCTTGTCTCATCCCAAAATACTCTACCTACCGACTCACTAATCAGTTTAATAATCCTTTCAAGAGCCGGAGTGTATAAGAGGAACAGTTACTGAATTATGGATAAAGCTTCAACTGTTTTTGTAATATTAAATATTTTTAACTTAGAAAGAACTCGATCGTAAGAAATCGAAGTTTTGTAAACAGACTTAAAAAGCTAGCAAAAGTATTTCATGGATATTGTCAATGTAATACAGATGAAAATGTGACTGTTATCTCGCTCTCACATAACTAAGACGTTTCAAGGCACTTGGAAATAATATCTTTAAAAATTATGCTTCTATCGTTCGATATAATTAAAATTTAAAGAAAGGAACAAACTTCTGTGAAACATGGACCTGAACATTTATTTAAAGTTACCAAATCTACAAGTCAGGTGTCTGATGATCTTTTAAATGTCGTGAATTAGGTGATTCAAAGATGTGCTTACTTTGTCATTCATCACAAATTCTTATTGGTCATGGCAGTGGACTAAAGGCGAAATATTAAGGCATTGGATTACAGTAGGGTATACAGCGCAAAAGACTACCAATCAAACACGCTTCTACAGCTATAAGACAATTTCTTCCACCACTACAGAGAAGCCAGTGTATAACAGTACTGTCTATAACAATAAACTTATTGATAACGATATTTTTCTTGCTTATATCTGGTTGACAGTTCTTTTCCCGCTATGAATTTAAAAACCTATAATGGTGTTAACGCCTATAGATTACTTTTACTTTCCAGCTAGTATTATTTATTCAAGAGCGTCAAATTTTATCTATCTCATTTTCCCGTACATGGCGCAAACACTTTCTTTAGCTATAAATTTTTTAAACCAATGAATTACTTATAAAGCTACCTCAAAGAAGGATTATTTCCGTATTTCTTACGAATAGTCTACGCGACGGAGAGAATACTACCAAAGAAGAAATGAAGAGAAAATACACAAATTTTCGAAAAACTTCAACTCACACAGTTATTGAAAAGTTACGCAACTTTGCACAAATTCAATCCTAAATTTAAAAACTAATCTACAGCGTCATACTGTAATATTATTTTACCTGGCAGAGAAATTCTTTTGCTTGCTTTTCACTTTCAAAAAATGCATACTAATAAAGATAGTGCAAGGAGACTCCTCTAACCGACACAATTGCAACAGACAGACGGGTAAATCTTGTCCACGGAGAGATATCGGGAAGCGGAAACAGACCACTTCATTTTGTAACAGGTTGGATCTACAAGAACGCGAGACTTTACTTCTTGTGCGTTTTCGCTGATTCTACCTATTACAAAATGAAGCGGTCCGTTTTCGCTTCCAGTTCACTCGCAATCTCTCCGAGGTCAAACTCTACATTTTGATCTTTAACTACCAACTACCAGAGTACTTCAAAAAATCAAAAAATCAGTAATCCAACGTCAGAAAGCACAAATATTGCAAAATATTGCAGACACGTGTTTCGGTGTTATAAGGAACACCTTTTTCAATGCAAAGAAATGTGAGCTTCTGGATGAAAAGTCATCCGAGAAAAGCAACACGGTGGAACAGGAGATAGTATAAATATCAAAAACTAGAAATTAAACAAAACAAAAAAGATAAAATACATGTGAAAATTATGAACTGTTGTATTGAAAACTATGCGTTAACTTTATTGTAGACTTGAATACCTGGTTTCCGCTGAACAAAATGTGCAAAAAAAAAAAAAAACGTCCAATTTCAACATTTCCCTATTGTTAGCCTTGAATCCGAAACGCGTTTCTTCGAATAGCTCCAAAACTCATTTCTGCAGATACTGCTGTTTATCTACCCACGGCTGTATAGTATGGTATTGTTATCTTTCCTGTGAAGAAACTCTAAACAATAATCAAAAGAGAAGAGAAAACTCAGAAAATGAAAGAAAATAATGAAGAAAAAATTGTTGATATGCTACCGCTTCTAAAGCCATAAATCGCACCTTGAGCATCGGCTCGTCCGCAATCTTGGGGCTAAACGCCGCTTTCTTCTTATGTTTGGTATGATGAACCAGCCTGTTTCGTTTTTAGATTGTGGTGCCTCTGAATTGTGGGCTAACATGGGGTCAACAAGAAACCACCATCAAAAAGCAAAGCTTGCTACTTCGCCATAGTAAACACGGGAAGAAAGTGGCTTTTAGCCCCAAAAGGGCAGACGTGCCGCTACTTAAACAACGATTTAGTGCTTAACCCACTAGTACATACTAATTTTAAAATTCTGACCAATTTTTGACTATTTGTCTTCACATTTGCAGCACTCATTCTTAATACCCGAATGAAGATAATTGGTTGTTTCGGGAGGTTTCTGAACATAGTTTCTGATTCGTACAAAATAACGGGCCACATAGATCAACTTCGCGGGCTCTAGCTTGAGCATCAATGCACTAACAGATACCAAGTCATGTCAATGTGTAGTTCCCCCTAACCTCTCTTATTAATTGAACATTTCTGAAACGTAATCACTATTTGGAAGATTGAAAGCTACTGTTACCTTTCTTCGAATGAATCGAAAACTTGGCGGGCCGCACGCAGCCTGCGCGTATCAGGCTGAGAATTGCTGTTGTATTTGCTGCATAAACGTTTAGTGCTATGTCCTATGTAAGTCTTTCTGTTGACTTTGGTCTCTTACTACGCATGTGTTAATGATACTCCATTTTCACTGTACAGTACTGGCCAAATTATTAGACTAAAGAGGTTTTTTTTTGTACACTATTTGTACTAAAAGACTATTTACTTTACTGTTAAAGTACAGTACATACTGTACACTGATTATTACGTTATTTTAGCATAACCTAATGTTTGCAGGTGGCAGCACTGTCTGCTTTGTTTATGTTCTTTGTTTATCTACCTACCAGGCACATAACCTCAATCAGCTTAAGCAGCTCCCTAGTTATTTTTATTAGTGTGTTCTGTTATATTTAAAGTTAGTTTTAGGCAATTAGTGAGTATGTGTATGTGAGTATATATAATAGTGAGTATAAACAATTTTTTACCTCCTTTTTTAAAAAGTTAAGAAATGATGTAAACCTTGTGAAAAGTATGCCAAAAAGACTTAAAATGCTCATCAACAAGGGAATGCATACTAAATATTAGATAATTAGTATATGAATAGTTAGTATTAGCAGAGATTTTTTTTTTTTCACCCGGCGTTTCACGGTCTACCTTGGTCTCGAAAATAAAAGTTGAGTCAAGTGACGAATGTTCAAAAATCCGGCTTTAATAAGAGGGAAGAAAATAATATGTAATTTCAAATCAACGTATAGATAATTTTATAACTCAAAATTTAAATTTAGACCGGTTTTTAGAAATTGCAAAATATCCAGCAATATCAGTAATTACTATTGCAATTATTTATTGTAATCTAAGAAGAATAGGTAAGGGAAAGTGGAGCACACGTAAATTTTTATTTAATTTCTTCATGTTTAAAAAAATATTACCAATCTTGACAAGAAAAAAATGTCTCCATTATTAAAACCTTTTCTTTGTGTCATGGCCTTTTTTTTTAAATATAAAAATATATACATTTATTTTCTTTATGCCGCTAAAGAAATATTTGAGCCTGGGGCAGATACGAACAATATTTATAAAGTAGGTCACCAATCATATTTGAAAAAAATGTATCTAATATGAAGCAAATATCCCAAGTACCCGGAAGCATTTGTAAACTATACTGTGTCAGTAACGGTATGATGTATTTTTACATTATGATGTAATGATGTAACATAACAACTGAGAAAAAAAAATAACTTAAATATAACTAATTTAATTGCTTTTTTATATATTTTTTTAATTTTTGAGTATTTACTCAAAGATATAATACACATTTGCTGAAATCTGGAGCAAGGCAATGTCTGTCTTTTTAATGATTCGCCCAGCAGAGTTTTACTGAACATATTTCCATAAAATCCAGGAAAGTTGAAGACAACAACTTTTTCTCCACAGTTAAAATATTTAAATTTTAACCCTTTTTCAATAAAAGAAAAAATGTTAATAAAAAAAAATAACTACGTTTTTAAAAATGTTTAAAACAAAATATAAAAAAAAAGTAAGGAACCAATTAAAGCGAGTAAAAAACGCAGCCATGGTAAAATTCAAAAGTTAATTTCCGTTTCGAAAATAATTTCCATTTGTCTTTAATTTTTGATTTTATTCTCAAGCTTAGTCATTTTGAATCGTTTCGCTTGATGAAGGAAAGCCTTGAAGATTGGTTTTCTTTAAACGATTCCTACCAGCTCCCCAAATGCTCGTAGAAACTTCGAACAAACTTCTAAAGCAGAAAATTCCAAGTTTTCGAATAATCTAAAACTTTAAAATGTGAATGAAATATTTATTCTCCATATTGTCATATTTATATAAAAGATGGACTTAAAACTGAAATAAAAAAGAACATCAAATTTTTGAAAAAATGTTTCGAGGAGCACACCCTCATGCTACAAACTAATTTTATGCCAAATTTCAGGAAAATCGGCCGAACGGTCTAGGTGCTATGAGCGTCACAGAGATAAAGAAAATATAAAGATTATAATTCGTTTCGTATGTTATTTCTCGATAACCATCTGGTTACTCCAAAAGTTCCATTCCTACATGGTAAAAAATTAAACAATTTAATTTTTTCAGTAAAATAAATTGACATGTCGTCAAAAAGTTTGCAAAAACTGATCTTTAAAAGGACAAATGTGTCACAAATAGCCGGATACTGCAGCATAAAAATTTTTACAAGGAAAAATAAAGTAACAAATTATTTTGAATGCGTAAAAGTAATATCAAAAATGTTAAAAAGATTTGAATTAAGAAACTAAATAAGACAGAGATAACTATATAAAATAAACATCATCGTTCAAAAGAACAACCTTTTATTTTTTTCGATCGTTCTGCACCGATCATTTTAAGAATTTGGTCTTTTGAACCGGTTCGTTCATAAACGACATATCTAGAAATCTATATTTTCTTCCAAATTTATTAATGACTATGGGTACCCGCACGGCTTCGCCCGTAGTAGGAAAAATTAAAAGGTCATTTGATTCGCCTGTACATTTACAAATAACGGATTTCTCGCCAATATGCTATGTTAATTTGCTCGCCTACGTTACGGTAATTTGCTCGTCCACGTTATGGTAATTTGCTCGTCTATGTTATCATTTGCTCAGTAAAATGTTCTTAAAATTGGAATAAAAAAAGAAGAAATCGCTTCGAGGTACACATCCCCATGCTACAGACTAATTCTGCACCAAATTTCATGAAAATCGATCGAACGGTCTAGGCGTAATGCGCAGCACAAACATCCAGACAGAGTTCCAGACTTTCAGATTTATTATTAGTAATAATAATAAAGATTAAGGTTAAACAGCTTTATTATTTTTTTTAAACTTACCTTGGTAAATATATTAACGCGTCATACTAATAAAAATAGGCTTTTTCCAAGACAGACTGTTATTCATCAGTACTAGACTAATAATGCTTTTCCAAACTCAGATAAAAATTGTTCCCAAGAATTTATTTCTGGATATACCATGGAAACCTTTTCAACGAGAATCCTTCGAAATGCATATTCTTCTCTGACGTACGTATGGATGTTTTTCAAAATAACTCTGGCGTATACCGTTTTCTTTTTTTATGGCAACATATTCATACACACAAAGCATTCCTACTATTTACGTACACGCAAAGCATTCCTACTATTTACGCACACACACACAACCACATATATATATAACTCATAAAAGCTCCCGAAATAAAATAAATAATAAACAGGAAAATCTCATTTTGCAAAATAAATTGGAGTTATTCTTGAAGATGTAAGGAAATTGAGTAAACTATGTTTGTAAAACAATAAAATATCCAGCATTCATTTTAATTTTGACGTGTCTTGAATTTAAGTGATGTTTGTTGCAATGATGAATTGCGATAGGACCCTACTCGTGGGTTTCTTGTTTCGACAAATGAAATGAAATAAAAAAGGTCTAAACATTTGCACACGTCATATTATGACTGGTGATTTTTTAGAGTAGGTAAAACAAGGAACATTCATAAAAATGGAAATGGTGATTAGGATGCATCAATATATGGCCGATATCCAATAGTACACTTATCATGAGGATTGAAATGATAAACCTAATTATAACTATTCTTCTACTTACAACAAAATCAGACGCCTAATAAAATAGGCCAACCAAAACAAAAAAAAAATTCTCCCATCTTTGCAAGAAGATAAAAAATATGGTAAAACAATATTTCCTTACTTCTTGGAATATAACTTTTCTAATTAGTGAATTTATTTGTCTTTGATAGTAGTCTTAACTAAAACAACTTACAGACTTTTCTTAATTCCCCCCTCCCCCGTCCCGCCCTATTTTCAGACTGTTTATTGCTTCACATTTACATGTATTTTTTTTATAGGAAGGTAGTTTAAAATGCGGAATCTAATGATAACTTTTCTTCTACTTACAATAAAATCAGACGCATAATAAAATATGCCAACAAAATAAAATTTTCCCATCTTTGCAAGAAGATAAAAAATATGGTAACACAATATTTTCAAATTCCGTAGAATATAAAATTTTCAAATTAGTGACTTTATTTGTCTTTGATAGTAGTTTTAACTAAAACAACTCACAGACTTTTACTAATCCCCCCCCTTTTAGACTGTCTTTTACTTCACATTTATTTTTTACCGGAAAAGTAGTTTAAGATGCGGAGCCTAATGATAAGTTTTCTTCAACAAACAATAAAATCAGACGCATAATAAAATAAGCCAACGATATAAAATATTTCCATCTTTGCAAGATGATAAAAAATATGGTAGAACAATATTTCGTAATTCCTTGGAATATACGTGTATCTCACGTACATAAATTATGACCTCCGAATCTTCAAATGATCGGGAAATTTATGGAGGAATAAGTTACTCGTACCTTGATCCAAATCATAATAGATGAGATGTAAACACGTTCAAGAAGAATATTATTTTATGAATAATCCAGACAAATTTATTTCAAAAGAACGGTTTTCAGCATTTTTAGTGCTTTTGAAAAGCACTCCGTATGCATATTTTATTCAGTTTTGGAAATTTGTTCCGCTTTTTTCAGTATTGTTGCTCCGTTGTATTTTTTTTTTTTTTCAAAAATTTCCGAGGAATAACACGGCAAAGTGTAAAAAAAATCCCTAAATATATATATATATATATATATCACGCCTCTTTCAACAGTATCTTTTACACAACAAAGAGCAATTTGGAAACTTTAATAAATGTAAATTGTAGACTCCATAATAAGAGCTAATTCAATGGTAAAGTTTACTCCAGAATTGAAAAACGTGGAAAACCGAATGATGCTGTAAACTGTTCATGTCAATATTAAACGAATTTTTTTTTTAAATCTTATTTTAACTGAATTCCGCAGATCCAACAGTTGACTTTCGTGGTGTCTACTTAACGAAAGAGAATACAGCGCTGGCCAAATTATTAGACTAAAGAGTTTTTGTTTTCTGTACACTATTTGTACTAAATTACTATTTATTTTATTGTTAAAGTACAGTACATACTGTACAATGATTATTACGTTATTTTAGCACAATTTAATGTTTGCAGGTGGCAGCACTGTCTGCTTTGTTTATCTACCTACCAAGAACATAACCTCAATCAACTTAAACAGTTCACTAGTTCTTTTTATTAGTGTTATATTTAAAGTTAGTTTTAGGTAATTAGTGAGTATGTGTATGTGAGTATATATAATAGTGAGTATAAACAATTTTTTACCTCCTTTTTTAAAAAGTTAAGAAATGGTGTAAACCTTGTGAAACGTATGCCAAAAAGACTTAAAATGCTCATCAAGAACAAGGGAATGCATACTAAATACAGTAAAACCTGTAAAGTTGACCACCCTTGTAAGTTGACCACCTGTCTATGTTGACCACTTTTGTCAGGAACGGAATTTGTCCCATCTCATATAATGAAGGAAAACCTCTGTAACTTGACCACCTCTCTATCTTGACCACCTGTCTATCTTGACCACTAATGTACGCCGAATTTGGTTTGAAGTATTGTAAAAAACCCTTTGTAAGTTGACCACTTGGTTTTTTTTCTAAACTTTCTGCAGTAAATTATTTTATTTTATTATTTATTAATTATTATTATTATTATTATTTGATAGCTTTCCAAGAATGTTTTTAATGCTTTGATGACAGACTAGCATTTTACTATATTCAGTAAATTACCGCCCATTAGCCAGGGCTAAAGCATGAATACGTGAAATACACCGCCAGCTCAGTCATTTCTAGCCGAGGACTGCAGTTTCGTGCTTATTAACACTCATCAGCCCGGCATAGGAAAGTGACTGAGCTGGAGATGGAAAACCAGTTAAGGAAGCCAAGAGTGCGAAACAAACTGGTAGCTTGCTCTTTATTCTCTAAACTTGTTTTTCATTTGTTGTTCTATTTGAGATAGCTTTTTGTTCTCTGTTCAATGAAAATAGGTGTCAGTAGAAAAGTTCAAAATCTTTTCTTTCAGTTGCAATATGTTATGGCAACACAGGAATTGTGCAAAAAGAACTGGCCCGGATCTACATATTTTGGGCCTCCCTGCAACAAAATATGTTGGGCCCCTCCCTAGTGGCCAGCAGTGTCTATTTGTAAAGTGCATAAGTCTTAGTGCTAGTTTTTTTCTATTTTATCTTCAATTTCTAGGGTCATTAGCCCCTTTAAGAACGCGGGCCCCTCGCACTGCGGGTACACAGATCTGGGCTGCTAATGAGTAAAGTTACATGTTTCTGGTGCAAGGGATTAAGAGACAGGACATTTTAATTTTGCCTTTATGAACTGGGAGAGTCGAGCTTGTTACTCTTTGTGCTATACATAAAAAGGCTTCAAAAAGAAAGTTAGTTGAACTTGAGATTAATAAAAAGTATGAAATATTAAAATTAATTGAAAATGGAGAAATTCAGAGGAAATTAGCTGGCATATATGGCATTTCTAAACCTACAATGTCTAATATAATTAAAAACAAGGAAAAAATAACAAAATTATTTTTTGTTTATTATTAAAATACTAAAAGGTATTTTTAATTATTGTTTCACTTTCAATAATGTTAAACACTGAAAGTGAGTTTAACAGAAAGAGTAAGGGTGAACTCTACAAAAAATGAATACATGATGCAAGAAATGACAAAAAAAAAAAAACGAAAGATTACCGCCCTTTATAATTTGACCACCTGTCTAAGTTGACCGCCAAAGTGCTGAACCGCAAGTGGTCAACTTACACAGGTTTCACTGTATTAGATAATTATTTCACTGTTCGTTAATGTGTCTATAGTTATGTAATCAATAAATAATTTGCTTTTAAAACAGTCTTTCTCTAATAATTTGGCCAGCACTGTAGAATTATTTCCTTAATCTTTTCCCTTTTTACATTATACAGGATGTTTCAGTCAACTCCTAACGGTAGGGTGCATCCTGACGACTCGAAATTATATAGCAATATAGGGTCGAAAATGCTTTTCTGAAGTAGTGATGAACACAGAAGCACCATAAAGAAAAGAGACCGTAAGGGAAAAACCTTTTTAATAATGCTTGTGAAAAAGCAAAAGGTACATGGGACCAAAAGTAAGTGTACGAAGTTTTTTCAACTGACTACAATGCACATCTTACATCTTCGACACATGGAACTCGGAACAGTCTGGAATACTCCTGGCGTATCTGAAATTTCTCAGGTCGAGAAAGCATTTCCAACCCCACATTGGTGTATGATTTCGAGTCATCACGATGCATCCTACCCCTCTTAAGAGTTTTAAAACAGCTGACTGAAACACCCTGTATAATGGGGTCGTTTCCAAAATTTTAAAAGTAATTTTTTTTCTGAAAGAGCATGCTTAATAAAACATAGGATCTGACCATATTTTAAACAATTTGAGTAAATTTAATATTTAAAAAAATGTTTTGATTGGTGTGCTTTTATTGTTTACGCTTCTGCCGAGGACATCACAAATGATGAAATGCCATTCACGGTTGCCATTCGCAAAGCATAATAATGAATTCGTATCTTTACTCACGTATAATGGCAACGATATTGTTGATAGCAAGCGCAGAGTTCAATATTTAATTCCTTCTTGATTATCATAACGCGGAACCGCGGCAGATAGATGCGCAAAAGTACATCATTTGTGGCTGCCTAAAGACCAAGCCTTATTTTCAAAATCGGACATTTTAAGAAATTAATTAAAAAGATGAAAGTTTTTCTCGCTCTATGTCTTTTTTTTTTATTCTATCAATTTCAGTGACTAAAATTATTACTTTTGACTGAAGGAAGGTAAATAAAATTAGGTAAAATTTATAAATTATGTTCTTCTGAAACAAAGGGATAAAAACAACATTCACATTTCATCATCATAACTCAAATATTCTATCTCATTTTTTTTTTTTTTTTTGCCGTTGCCATTAAAAAAAGAAAGAAAGCGCAAACGATAAGTAAATGAAATAATTCAAAGAATTAAACACATTGCAGACGATAACAAAGAGAAAACAAAATGTAAAACACGGCAAGCAAAAAATTTACGAAAAGTAATATTCATTTGCGTCCCCAAAGCCGGGGCGAAGGGGACAATTTTCGGTTTTTCAAAAAATCACACACTTTGAAAGTAAATGTCTCCTCAATTCTTACAACTAAAATAAAAAGATATACACCGTTTGGAAGGTAATTTTATGTTCTTTAGCTTATCAGTTAATGCTTGCCTAAGTAGTTTTTAACATAGTAAACAAAAGCCGAAAAAACGCTCCAAAAATTCCCCGTACTTGTACCAGAAACATATTTCTGTTATCATAATAATGTATAAAAATAGTGCTTTGTTCAAAAAAAAAAAAAAGATGGAGGGGGGGGGGAGGTAGACATACGCAGTGAAATGGGGGTAACATTGAGTACTGCATTTGTCTCCAGAACATTGGTGAAGGAATAGGGTAACGAAGTGTCCCAAGCCTTTGATTTGAAATGAATCGGTAACGCCGTCTTTAGCCTTTTTATGAAAACTTACGGCACGAGTAGAGGCAGAGGGAAGCAGCCCTTTTTTGTACTACGGGGGAACAACCCTTTTATCGGATTAATTATCCGATAAAAATTGATTATCGGATTGCCAACTTCTAAAATATTCACTCTTATCACATTTTTCCAAATTTTAGAGCCAAGTAATTGAAACTTTCAGCAATTTTGTTGAATTTAGTGACCATTTTGAACAATGGGGTACTTTTAGTGAAAATAGTTACCTGGTGAGAAGCATGCCTAAGATGCACAAAATATACAGTTACATGCCAATGACAAATTTATTGTGGCGCAAAAGTCGCAGTTGCCTCCACGACATTAGGGCCCCGAAAGGGATTCAAACTGCACATGAAAAGACAGTTAACGTTAAACAAACTGTCCCCAAAAATGCATAGCGACAGCACAGCAAATGTTGAAATCCGCCACTGATACATGCACTCTGCACAGTCTGTAGCGCAGCCTGAATTTATCTTCTGGGCGGTTGGTCCTTAATGTCGTTATATTATCTACAGCACTGAGAATTAGCATTTATGTTGAAATCAAGCGCTCTAAGAGGGAAGTTGACCTCCTGTCCCTCTCTCTGTGTGCATGCAATTTGTATATCGATCAATATATGCTAGTATTTTAGGAAAATCCCTTTTGATAAAAATGTTCCCCTTACCACAGCTTGCACAGAGATTAAAACATTTATGCAATTATTTGAGACATACATTGTTTTTCTAATTGAGTAGAAGTTTTTAGAAAAAGTATATGAGTCAAAAAGAAAAATTCAAATTAAAGTTGTAGTGGAATTTTTTAGAATTTGTATCCTTTTATAGCAATGGGAATTCTCAGAGACTTTTTTTTTTTTAATACAATAAGGATTTTTGGACATTGTTCTCCTTATTTGAGAAACTGATCTTATTTTGGAGTGGAATTTACAAGAATTTGTAAACGTTTATTTCTGCATTGGAAAGAGTTCAAAGGAAGGCAGCTAGATTAGTAAGGGGACATTCAGATTTACATTATGATACCAGACTTAAAAGGCTTAATATGTATAGCCTGGAGCGAAGGAGAGTCAGAGGGGACATGATTCAATTGTTTAAATTTATCAAAATGAAAAATGTTAATGGGTTACATTTTTGCACGGAAAGCTGGAATAGAGGTCATTGTTTTAAGCTAATCAAATCTCAGGATAAGCTGGAAATTAGGGAAAATTATTACTTTTGTTGGGTCGTGGGCACTTGGAACTGCTTGGCGATAATGAGCAAGGGGATGTGAATATCTTTAAGAGGGTTATTGATTTTCATTGGGGACTAATAAACTGATTAGGATCAGCCTAGCTGGGCCCAGAGCCTATTGCTGGCCGTCACATTTGTATTAACTAAGAACGGTTTTTCTTAACGTAATGTAAATCTTTAGCTAGTTGTTCATATTGTTGAGGAGAGTTTTACGGACTTATTCTTATTCTGCGAAGCATATTTAGAGATGCTGTTCTTTATATTAAGAAATATTACTTTTATTTTGGTTGGGATAATTGGCGAAACTGCTGACACTAGTCGAGATTTGTTTTCTAATTGTAATTGAAATTTGTATAGTAACGGCTATTTTTACAGACTTGTTCAAGTTCTAATTAGGATGCTTAGGAATTGTTTCCTTTAAGTAGACCAAGTTGTCGTTATTCCGACGAGGAATTTTAGAAGAATCGAATAAGTATAATTTAGAGTCTTTCTAATTGGGAATTTAAAAGGAATTGTTCTTAATGAATGGGGATATTTCGAAAGACTGTTGACACTATTTGAGAACTATTGAACTACTCGAGATTTCTAGTGTCTATTATCCTTATTCTGGTTGAGAAATTAAAAAAGAGTAAATTACTATCATTTGGCATTGTTTTCATTACTCTGAGGATTTTTAAGGACTGCAATTCATATTCTAATTCGAATTTTCTCAATTTGTTGTTCGAATAATGGTACTAAGAGGGACTGTTGATCTTATTTCAAAACTACCATTATAATACTAATAGGGTATTCTAAGGAATACAATCCTTTTCCTACCTTGATTTTAAAGAACTGTTGTTCCTAATTTGAAAATGAACTATAGGAACTGTTTTGTTCATCCTATTGAATTCTTTTAAGGGGACCATGATCAAATGGAGATTTTCAGATGTTGCTGTCCATACTTTGAAAGAGTTTTAGAGGCTATAGTGTTCTTATTCTGATATGGATTTTAGTACCCGTTGCATTAACTCTAATCGGTATAGGTAAAAAAAATGCTTGTCTTTTTCCTAAAAGTATTTTTGAACTGATGTCCCAATTTGGACTGATGTTGAAGTGATGTCCTTCCACTGAGCATTTTTAGAGAGAGTCGTCGAGAAGTTGTTGGCGGAAATACTTTGTGCTTATTCCCCTATTTTTTAAACTAAACTCGAGTTAAAAAAGGTCTCATTTGTTTAATTATTTTGTCTGATACCTACTTGTATTTGAAGCTCGCCAGCAAGACCTTTCTTTTCAAAAGTTTAAGCGAGTTCAACAACTTGCGGGCACAGCCCAGCAGCGAGTAAACTTTTAATTTTAATGTGTCCCAGAAAGTTTTATGGACAAATTTAAAGCCCTGCTAATTTATAAATCATAACAAGCTCGAGCGTTTAGTTACTCTAGTTAATTTAAATTCACACATTTATCAAACGTTATTATTAGTTAGAAATCTTAAACCTTTTGTATTATCTCATTATTAATATATTTTTTAATGTAAAAAAAATTGATATCAATGGACACGAAAACAACAATAATAATCTTATTAAATATAATATTTTATGTCATTCACAAATTTTAAGCTATGCCTCCAGCTTTTTACTAATTAACTCAAAAGCTCAGACTCGTAAAGCACGTTCTCTTCCCAAATCCTAAAACTGAACTTTAATGTTACAAGTACAACTCCGAATGAAACTTCTTTCCCCAATTCGTATAATGCATTTGGAAGTAATAACCATCATCAAAAAAGAATGATACATCAGAGAGCGACAGCACCTGACATAATGACTGCGGATCTTTTCTCCGCGGGCATTTTCATTGTCATGTCAAAAAGAATGCAAATGGATTTTTAAAGTAAGTTTTTTTATATAAACTATTACGAAACTGTTTTTTCATCTGTTGAGCATGACATACTAGAGTGTTTATTCTAGTTAAAATCAGCTAAATTATTTTCTCCTGCACTCCTCCCAGAAGGGAATAAAAACTGTGTAGAAAAGTTTTCCCGCTTACATCTAGCAACGTTATTTTTTATTTTTTGTAATGTTATTCTCCTTAAATTTGCCTAGTTTATGGAAATTTGTAAAGAGGTTACAAAGGCAAATATGAAATAGAAATGAAACTAAGTGAGTTTTTCTTTGTTTAAACTATCACAAGTTTAAAAAAAGGTCAATAACTAATACAGTTAATTTTCCTGGATCCTTTTGAGTATTGGAAGCGACGTTTTTTAAATAACTGGAAGCTGAATGTTTTACAATTTTATAACAGTTAATACAGAAGGAGTAACAGGGCCAAAAAGTAAACAAATAACTTTCGTAAAAAAAACTTAAGGGGGGGAAATGTCTTACTATTTACAGTTTAAGTTAGCATCAACAAGAAGCTAAATAAAGGCAACCTATTGTGAGCTTTCGGCAGTTATTTCAGTAAAATATTTGCATAAACAGCGAAAAAACGAACAAGCATTATTTTTGAAATTTTTTTTTTTTTTGTGTTTTCGATTAGGCAATTAAAAGCTAAAAAAAAAAGGAATGGGGCCGTTTCCGAAATTTTAAAAGTATCTTTTCTGAAAGAACATGTTTAAAAACATAGGATTTGACCATTTTTTAAAATAATTTGACGAAATTTAATATTTTTAAAAAATATTTTAATTGGTGCGTAGATTCAATTTCATTTTTTACGTTTACACGCATGACATCACTAGTGATGAAATTCCATTCACTGATGCCATTAACGTAGAGCACAATATTTAATTCGCTTCTGAATTATCATAAGCTGGAAACGCGGTAGACAGCAAGCGTAAGCATTCAGCGTATCAGTGGAGTACGCGTCGAAGTTCATCACTTGTGACGTCATAAAAACCACGCCTTATGTGAAAAATCTAATATTTTAAAAAATTAATTAAAAATTGAGCGTTTTGAAAATAAAAGATTTTTCTCGCTCCATGTATTTATTTATTTATTTATTTATTTTTATTTTTTTTATTTGCTCATTCTATCGATTTTTTCAGGGACTAAAAGTAGTACTTTTGACTGATGGAAACACCACCATTGTACAGTGATAGATTGTTTCAACAAGAAATTCAGTTGTTAAATCCATTAAGCAAGATATTTTACTTGCAGTAACGACAGAGCATTATAACGTCTAAGAAAAAAGCGAAGGAAAAGGAGGGGGGAGAAAAAACAGCATTTTTGAAATAATTTTTCCGTGTTTTCCACTGAGCAATTAAAATACGAGTACATAGTTTATGGCATTGTACACTGATGGATTGTTTCAACAAGTAATTCAGTTGTTAAATTAAATGCGTAAGATCTTTCATTTGCAGAAATGACAGAGCATTATATCTATAAATAAGACAGAGGCACCATCACAAAATGCAAATTGTAATAACGCTATGAATTGAAAAAAAGTGTCGCCAATAGAAAAGTAAGAGCAACTAGCTTAAACTTCACTGATGTAGGATTTAAGAAGTTGGTTGAGTTAAGGCCCTTGTAGTGGAGGAGCCGACGCATCCGCCATTTTGGACAAACTTGATCCAGTGCTTCGTAGCGTTAGCATTGCTGCTGACGTTTACATTTCTTTAGCATGCGTTAAATTGAGTCAGATGGGTGGTTGTTCGGCTGTTCATTGTGTAAACAGCTCCAAAAAAAGGATTTCGGCTCTTCAGAATTCCAGTAGATGCAGAAAGAAAAAAGAAATGGATAAATAATGGCACGCGAAGTGACTGGCAGCTTGGAAACGACGCCAACTGTTACCAAAATTTCGCCAATGTTCACCTTCGCTATAGTGCCTAGAAAGAGTAGTGTGCCGACCGGAGCTTTTTTTCCCCTCGATTCTTGAAGACAATTTGTATGAAAACCGCTAGATGGCAGTGCGGTCGAGGTGCACGTTCAATTTCGCGGTGCTTACATTAGTAGACGCGGGATTTTGTTACAATTTAGTTCCGAGTTTCTCTTTTTTACCTTTATTTCGTGAATATTTCATGAAACAGCGTTTAAGGCTTTTAATGGAGGCATCAAAGTTGAACATTAGAAGAAATAAAGCTTTATCTTGTTTCGTACCAGGATGTAAAAGTGGATACAAAACATTAAAGGAAAAAGTTACGCTTTTTAAAGCTCTAGCAGATGAAGAAAAATTAAAGTGAAATTCGTTAGTTCCCAGGATAGATAAAGTTTTTGATAAACATTGCTCAATTTGTGCTCTGCATTTCGAAAAACATTTTATTGAAACGCATTTTAAGCATATTATATATAGTGAGGAAGTTTTGATTCCTCGGGGAAAACCTTTTTTGAAAGATGAGGCAATTCGGACAATTTTCCCAAATCTGCCAACTTACTTTACTAAAAAATTACCAAAGAAAAGGTCCATCAGGAATTATGCAGTTAAAAAAAATGTTCCCTGTTTGAAAAAAATAAAACTGGATCTTTCCGCAGATGAAACTGAAATAACCACGTATAAATCTAATATAAATGAAATTGTTCATTATAATTTGCCTAACGAATATTGGGTTTGTATGAAATTTAAAAACTCTCCAAATATTGTAGTTTTTGTATATAATGACAAATTATGTGGAAAATAATATTGACGATAAAAAGATCATTATTGAAGTAGACACAAAGACAAGGATGTTTTCAAAACAAAATTTTACACAATGGACTCGGAAAATTTGATACTTATATTTTAAGGCAAATGTATTATCAATCGAGATGGCTTAGGGAGCAGTTTGTTGTTGTTTTTAATGCCACTTGGGAGACTCAAGCCACATTCCTGTAGCCAGCATGAGTTTAAAGCAGAAAGGAGCGACTCCCGAGTCAATGAGACCCCTAAATGAGAAAGAGCCCGACTTGGGCACGGTATATAGTAGCACCACCTCTACAGTTTATAGGTCTGGAGAATAGGTTGGAAATCTTCAGCAACGCTACGCCTGGTAACTGTTAGCGACCGACCATAAGACTTTCAGACAAACGGAATCAACGAGCACGTAAGTTATATTTAAAAAAAAAAAAGTTTTTTTTCTTGAATTTCAGCCTTTTAAAATCCTGTAAAAAATTAATAATTATTGTTATCGTCCCTCGTTATCGAGATAAAAGGTATTTAAGAGCCATTGTCTGTAAGAATCAGGCAGTTTAAAGCATTTGTGATTGTTGACATTTTTAATTTTTTTTATTTTCACATATGTTGTTCCTTATTATAAATGTAATGTAAATCCGAAATTTGAGCTTTGTCTGACTCACCATTTTTGAGAAAACAATTTTTTTTTGTTTAGGGGGCGTGACACATTTTTGCCAGTTTTTCAAATTTGCAGATTTTAATGTGCTTGTTGCTTGAAGCGCCCTTATAATGACATGGATTTTTTAATTCCATATTACTATATGGTCTTGTTAGATACTGTTACAGCTGTCAAATCAGTGACACTACGAGGGCGACGCCCACAAACTCCGTTTAAAAATGACCGAAAATGAATTTTTTTCTATATTCAAGGTCAATTTTCTCAAAGCGCCTTCATGATGACACCAACATTTTTAGATCATTTTCTAGTCACACTTACATCAAAAATATGTATCAAAATCGGCGTCACTATAAGGGCGCCAGCAGATATTGGAACTTTTATTCAATAAATTTCACAAAAACACAAATATTTAGAATCTAATTACAACTGTCGCCCTCATAGCAGATATCTGATACTACATTAGGTTGATAAGCAACATGTTTGTCTAACATTTGCACAAAAAAAATCGGTGTCACTCCTATTATTTTTGGAAATATAATCGTTCCAAGTTAGTACGTTATGGCGTTTTTTTATATTTATTTATTTAATATTTTCACACCCAGATTTTTTTTGTACATATTTATTTTTAATTTAGTACAAAGAAGTGTACCTTATAACATAAACAGCTTTGGGCAGCAAGAGAGTCTTTTTTTTTTTTTTTTTTGAATAGAAAATGCCCGTTTTGATACAGGTACCAGGTGGATCTATTGTGCATAACATATCTAGACTATTATACTAATACTCGTCTTGTTTTTTCCGGCCAAACAAATTTATTTATTCCAATTGTTCTTGACATGCATTTGACATAAACTTGCAAATGGTCAACTTCTACTCTTTTTCTGGGATACCATGTTTTCCCATGCTTTAGTGCTACAAAATTAGCAGTTTTCAATAAGAGATGACCGTCTTTCTGAAATTGGTTTGACTTGATTCTTAATGTTTTCTTCGTTTTGGTCTACGTTATCCTCAAATTCAGATTCAGATTCTGAATGTTCGCTTTCTTCAGTATTCTCATTTGATGTATTGAGAATGCATTCGTTTTTTTTTTTTTTGTTTCTTCCATCGAAAAAAAAGGATAGGATTTGTTTCATAGTACAATACTCTGAAGCAACGAACAGTTTTTTCCCCGTTACGAACTGCATTTCTCATCTAGTGTGCAACTTGACAGGGATGTTGTTTTTTCCCAGTATTTTCACCAATTGTTGATCGCTGGTAGTGGACTGTAAAACTTATTTTGAGAAATAGCTGAGGCTGACACAATTGTAGTTTTGCTTGGTTTTATTAAAGAACAATTATATTGTGTACATCATGCCGCCGCAGTCTTACTGTTTCTGCTGTTCGTCCCAGAGACCGCAGTATAAAACTGCAATCCCAGAGGCGTTGCCACAGGAAAAGTATAAATATATAAATTTGCATATGCACAGTAAAATACATACTCCCGGCGTTGAAATTGATAGATTTCAAAAATATTAATCAATAAAATTATCAGTAAAATACCATAAAATGCACAGAAGTAAATTGAACAGATATAAAACTCAATTACAATTAAAACATGTAAACATTAAAATAGATATAATTAATTAAAATCATCCACTTTACACTGGAACAGGTAAAATTGCTAACTTAGTTATGGGACGTTTGAATGTACCACCCTCAGTCTTTACCAAACAGACTCGAATGCATTTATCCCGGCCTTCGAAAACCTTTATTACACGTCCTAAGCTCCACGAATTTACAGGCATATTATCTTCTTTTATCAAAACCACTGCCCCAATGGCAATGTTTTCCTTCAAAAAACACCATTTTGACCTTTGTTGTAAATGGCATAAATAGTCTCTCGACCAATTTTTCCATACTTGCTGAATTATTTTTGTTGTTTGCTGCCATCGTTTTAATCTGTTATCAGACAAATCTAACAACTCTGGCTCTACCACTGTGAACATTGTTCTGCCAATTAAAAAATGTGCCGGAGTCAAAACCTCTATTTCTTCTGCATCACTCGGAAGTGGCATTAAAGGCCTCGAATTTAAAATCCCTTCGATTTGATTTGAGATTGTTAAAAATTCTTCGTAAGTAAAAATCAATTTGCCCATTGCGCGTTTTAAATGAAATTTAAATGATTTGACACCACTTTCCCAAATGCCTCCAAAATGAGGAGATTTGGGTGGGATAAACCTCCATTTTATTCTTTCAATAGAAAGAAATTTTGATAAAATCTCATCTGGTTGACTCACTAACTTATGCAAGCGGTCGAGCTCTTTGTGAGCACCGATATATGTTTTTGCGTTATCACTGAATAAAACAGCACATTTTCCACGACGGGATATAAACCTTTTCAATGATGCAATAAATGAATCAGACGTCAAATCCGACACAATTTCAAAATGAACAGCACGGGTTGATAAACATACAAATATTGGAATAAAGATTTTTTGTAATGCTCCTTTACGTTGATTTTTATTTTTAATATAAAATGGACCTGCGAAGTCAGTGCCAGTATTCAAAAAGGGAAATGTTTGTTGGCAGCGTTCAGGTGGAAGGTCTCCCATTTTCTGTTCTAAAAATCGTGGTTTGTATTTTGAACAAATCACACACTCATGTACAATTTTCCGGGCGAGATCTCTTCCATGAATTATCCAAAATTTTAATCTAGATGCATGCAATAGTGCTTGCGCACCAAGATGGCAATTTTTTAGATGTAAATCTAATAAAATGAGTTTTGATAATTTATGATTTTTAGGCAATGCTATTGGATGCTTTGCATCAAAGGGTAACTGAGAATTTGACAAACGACCTCCGACTCTTATGACATTTGAATTTTTATCGAAAAAAGGTAACAAAAATTTTAATTTACTTGACAATTTTACTGGTTTTTCCGAACTTAGCTGCTGAAAGTCATCACTAAGACCTTCCTGTTGAACAAACGATGAAAGTTTTAACTCACTGGCAGTGACCTCATCAGCTGTTAGAGGTCCAATCTTCCTTACTTTATTCTGGCAGTTGTAAATGAACCTAAGAATATAACTAAATACATTAATTAATTTTTGATAGTTATTACAAAAATTCAGGAAATTTACCAACAAATCATTTTCTGTAGCAGTTAAGACAGTCTCATGAGTATCCTTCACTTCACTGTAATATAAAACTTGATTAAGATCGTTTAGTTCAAATGAATGTCCATGTGATTGAGGTTGTTTTAAAATTTCTGGTCCTTCCCACTACTGTTTATTTGTCAAGAGAACATCTGCATCTTGTCCACGAGAGATAATATCCGCTATATTATCTTTAGAAGAGGTATGTCGCCACTGGTAATTTTGATTCATCGTTTGAATTACCTTCACTCAATTGGAAACGAACGGCTTTAACTTCTCCGCTGGGGTTTTAATCCAGGCAAGAACAATGGTCGAGTCACTATACAAATAAATATTATCTATTGGCAACTGCAATATGGGTATAATCTTGGATGTAGGTCGCGCTAAAAGCAGAGCTGATGACAACTCCAAACGAGGTATTGTTAAGGTTTTTAGAGGAGATACCTTTGATTTACTACACAAGAGACTCGTTTTTATGTATCCAAACGCATCTGTCGATTTCAAGTAGATAACTGCCCCAAAAGCGTGTTTTGAAGCATCAGCAAATCCATGTAGCTGATAATTGCTTTAGGAAGAAGACTGTACCTGGGAATTTGCACTTAATTTATAACTGGAAGTTGTTTCAAAAAGCTCAACCACTCCCTGCACTCCTTAGGAGGGAGAGGATCCGACCAATTGAGTGCCAATACCCAAAGTCTCTGAAAGAAAATTTTTGCCTTCGAAATAATTGGTTGTATTAGACCCAAGGGGTCGAAAATTCTTGCGATTGTGGCTAGAACTTCACGTTTCGTGTAATTTTCCTTGATATCCACAGTCACTCTAAATGTAAAATAATCCAATTTTGAACACCAAAACATTCCCAATGTCTTGACAGTTATTTCTTGAGATGTGAACGAGTATTCATGGTGAGTATCCCCTAGTATTAATTCAGGATGGTTAGACACCCATTTATGGAGTTCCATTCCTCCTCTCTGCAAAACTTTAATGAGATTAGACTGTAGGAACTTAGCCTGATCCAAACTTTCTGAACCCGACAGAACGTCATCAACATAAAAGTCGTTGCGAACTACTTCACATGCATCGGAGTAATCTTTGAGTTCATCATCTGCCAAAGCCCTTAGCGTTCGAGTGGCCAGAAATGGCGCACATTTTGTGCCGTACGTTACAGTTTTTAAATGATAAGTTTCAACGGGGCCAAACGGATCCGTTTTCCAAAGAATTTTTTGCAGTTCTCGATCCTCAGGATCTACTAATATCTGCCGATACATCTTTTTTATATCAGCACTGAAAGCATATTGATGTTTTCTAAACCGCAATGCAATGGAAAACAAGTCCTGTTGAACGATACCTCCGTTGAGTAAAATTGAATTTAGTGAACTACCCTCATTTGTTTTTGCTGAAGCATCGAATACGACCCGTAAAGGCGTAGATACACTATCTGGTCGTAAAACGGCGTGATGTGGAATGTAATAACAATTGTCCGTGTTTGAAGGACACTCAATTTCCCTTTCCATGTGCCCTAGATGCAGATATTCGTCCATAAAACACTTGTATTGACTTGCCATATCTTCGTTTTCGCTTAATTTTTTCCAAAGTTGATTCAAACGTTTTTCTGCGACATCTCTGGAGTTTCCCAAACATGACCTCCTATTTTCCCTTATCGGAAGTTTAACTATATATCTACCAGAATCATCGCGTTTAGTTGTTTTAATGAAATATTCCTCGCAGTACAACTCTTCAACAGAAGCATTTTTGTCATCCCCAGTATCTCCAGGAAACGATTCAATCTCAAAAAATCTCTGAATTGTACGATTTAAGTTTTCCTTTTCGGAAGTCAAACCCGCAAAGAAATTTACTTTTACGTTATTTATTGTTCCCGATACTACAAATCCGAACACTGTGTTTTGCAAAAATAAAGAATTATCTTTTGATTTAAATTTCCCCGGCTTAAGCAATTCAAAAAAGAATTCGCACCCAATTAATGCATGAATTTTGTTAGGAATAAAAAACTCAGAATCCGCTAATTCGATTCCGCTGGGAAAATCTAACCGCGACACATCCAGACGACTCATCGGCGTTAGTCCCGTAATTTTTGGTAAAATTAAAAAGGTTGTAGTTTTTGTATAATCTCCCTTCTCGTTTGAAATTGTTGCAGTTATTGACTTTTTTACAAAACTCTCTTTACCATTGATACCAGAAATGAAAAGATTCGATTCCTCCTTTTTTAACTCAAGAAATTCAGCGGCTTCACGAGAAATGCAGTTTACAGTGCTGCCACTATCTAAAATTCCTCTTAATTTCACTTTCCTTCCACTCGCATTGGTAACATACATCAAAACGGTACATAAAATTCCTGAATTTTGAGCTAGGAGCGTGCTTGCGAGTGACGCTTCTTGTTTATACGATGATTCTTCTATCGCGGAAAACGAATTATTAACATTTACATTTGAAGGTACTGATTTACTGTCATTTTTGTCTTTTTCATAATGTAGCAATGTATTATGCCTTTTAAAGCATACCGAGCATTTGAATGTTGAACGACACTCAGACTTGTGTTGCCTTAAGCAATTTCTACACAATTTGTGATTCTTTACAAATTCTAAGCGCTGAGAAATATTTAAATTGTTGAATTGGTTACACTTAAATAAAGAATGTTGTTCATTACACATAAAGCAAAGTTTAATGTTCTTATCGGCATTAATAAATAAATTTCTGGGTTTTGACATAGGATTTTGAAACCCTTTTACATTTTTGTTAGAAATACTCGTATTTAATTGATCAAGCACATTAGATCTGTTATCTATAAATTGTAATAATTCATGTAATGACGGAATTTCTTTAGTAGCTACAGATAATTCGTATGCCTTTCTAGAATCTTTGTCTAGCTTTTGAAGAACAATGTTCGTTATTATCGCATTTGAAAGATCATTACATTCTAAATTAAGCGCTTTTAAGCCTCTTAAATTCTTTTTAACTTTATCAGATAAATTTCTCAATAATTTTGAATTTTCGAAATTTATTTTTTCTAATCCTAATATTTCCTGAATATGGAGATCCACTATTGTACGTTTATTTTCGTACCTAGCCTCTAATGCACTAAACAAGGATTTAAACGTGTCCTCACTAGTTTCTAACATTTTTGCTTCACCTTGTAAGGCAGCTTTTAAATAGAATAATTTTTGAGTTTCTGAAATGTTTTCATTAGCAGAAATCATGGATTGAAACTGACCCTTAAAGTTAGCAAATTCTTCAATTCTACCGCTAAATTTAGGTAACGGGATAGTAGGCAATTTGGCAGCCAAATCAAACTTTAATGAATTGTAGGCGCTAAAGTCTTCAGTTTTCGACTTATCCGTTTTATCAGTAAACCCAGTAAGAAAATATTTAATGTTTACCTCCAGAGTGTCGCAGATAGAGTCCAATTCCATGAAGACTTCATCACACTCCAATTCTTCTTTTTCATCCAACTTTAACTCACCGTATAACTCGAAGAGCCTTTTCAATTCTTGTTTTAATTCCGAGATATCACGTAATTTACTTTCGCATTCAACTTTAGTCTTCTCACACAATTCTTTATCTTTCTCATCAAATTTAGTTATAATCGTGAGCTTTGCTTTTACGCGTCCCCTTAATCGGTTCAACTCGGCTTTATTATATGTTTTAGCCATTTTATTGTCCGGCTGCTGGACCATATGTTGATCGCTGGTAGTGGACTGTAAAACTCATTTTGAGAAATAGCTGAGGCTGACACAATTGTAGTTTTGCTTGGTTTTATTAAAGAACCATTATATTGTGTACATCATGCCGCCGCAGTCTTACTGTTTCTGCTGTTCGTCCCAGAGACCGCAGTATAAAACTGCAATCCCAGAGGCGTTGCCACAGGAAAAGTATAAATATATAAATTTGCATATGCACAGCAAAATACACCAATCGTAAATTGTTCTTATAAATACTCCTTCTGCTTTGAAGTGAATTTGAACTGAGCTCGTAAAGATAGGGACCATCCAATTTCATCAATGCAGGGGTACTTATTAGTTGAAAATTTGAAGCATTTATATAAGATGTTTGTAAAAGCTTCTCTCTATACATCTTTCGTATAAAATCCATTTGCAAGTTGAGGTCAAATGTATGTCAAGAACAATTGGAATAAATAGATTTGTTTGGCCGAAAAAACAAGATGAGTATTGGTATGATAATCTAGACATATTATGCACAATACATCTGCCTGTACCTATATCAAAACGGGCATTTTCTATTTGAGAAAAAGACACTCTTACTGCCTAAAGCTGTTTATGTTAAAAGATACACATTTTTGTGTTACATTAAAAATAAATATGTTCAAAAAAACTATCTGGGGGTGAAAAGATTAAATAAATAAATATAAAAAAACGCCATAACGTACTAACTTCGAACGATTATATTTCCAAAAATAATAGAAGTGACACCGATTTTTTTTGTGCAAATGTTAGACAAACATGTTGGTTATCAACCTAATTTAGTATCAGATCTCTGCTATGAGGGCGACAGTTGTAGTTAGATTTTAAATATTTGTGTTTTTGTGAAATTTATCGAATAAAAGTTCCAATATCTTCTGGCGCCCTTATAGTGACACCGATTCTGATACATATTTTTGATGTATGTAAGTGTGGCTAGAAAATGATCTAAAAATGTTGGTGTCATCATGAAGGTGCTTTGAGAAAATTGGCCTTGAATATAGAAAAAAATTCATTTTCGGTCATTTTTAAACGGAGTTCGTGGCCGTCGCCCTCGTAGTGACACCGATTTGACAGCTGTAATAGTATCTAAGAAGACCATATAATAGTATAGAATTTAAAAATCCATGTCATTATAGGGGTGCTTAAAGCAACAAGAACTTTAAAATCTGCAAATTTGAAAAACACGCAAAAATGTGCCACGCCCCCTAAATTAAAAAATTTAATTTCCCAAAAACGGTAAGGCAGACAAAGCTCATATTTTGCACAAACATTACATTCATGATAAGGAACAACATTTGCAAAAATAAAGAAAATTAAAAATGTCAACAATCACAACCTGCCTGATCCTCACAGACAATGGCTCTTAAGTCTCCCGAAATTTTAAGAAAAGTGGCAAATTTAAACACTTGGCGAGGGATAGAAGGTACCAATTTCTCACAGACGATTTCCTCGTCTGCATGTGGCAGGACATCCATACCTACAGAGCGTGAGAAAGCTGTCTGTACCCATCGAAATTCGCTAAATTTGGAACAACGAGACTCGCTTTTCTTAAAATTCCTATAGGCTTTAAAATCTCATATATATTGACAACGGGAAAATATTTTTTTGCATCCAAAAACATGTATCACAATGTTCTTTTGATCGCTACTTATTTAGATTTTTTAATTCTCTCTTAATCTTTTTAATCTCTTTCTAGGCACTATACCTTCGCTCTCCGACTCTCTCGTTCTCTATTTGGCGAAGGATTGCCAATAAAGGTAGCTTTCCCTGTTATACGCTTGCTCCAAAATGGCGGATGCGTCGGCCTCTCCAGTTATAGGGGCTCTAGGTTGAGTAACATCAACATTTTATTTAAAAATATAACTTTCATATGGTTTTACAGTATATTCTCCGATGTCGTAACTTTTTTTCTTTTTTTGGCATTTATTGCACAGATTAAAAAAAAAAAAAATTTTTAACACAATTTAATATTTTTTCTAAGTATAAAATGAAACTTTTTTTTTCAATTCTCATTTTTCAATGAAGAACAATTACAACAATGCAATTTCAAGATAATTTCATCAATTTATTGAAAGCGTTAGTTCTTGTCAAATTAGATTAACATCTCTTTTTCCATTCATCAAGTTGCATCTGATTCATACTTTTGAAAAATAATACTCGGTTAATTTACTTCCAAGAAACTTCACAAATTGAATTCAACTTAATTGAATTCAGTTTCAAAAATAGTGATTCTTTTGATAATTTTAAAAATCAAAGTCAATTTTCATCTTCCAAGAACTTCTTTTCCCAACGCTAATAAATTGGACGTGGCAACGGAATGACATATTCTAAGAACACTATTGATTTTATCTTCCTTTGGTTTTCTAAATAAAAAACGAAATGTCTTGTCGTTGAAAGAATTGGAACCTGAAGAGAAAAGATAAATCGATTTTATTTCTTCAGAATTAAAATTTTGCGTCGTTTACTGAGCGTGTCACATTGCTGAAATCATATGCACACTAATATTAAGTAAAAATAAAATGTTAATCGAAAATCGAGAAGAAGCGATACCGCTGCGGATTAGTAAACGTGTTTTGAACTAGTTTAGAAATTAAAGCTTTAAAAAATTGTAAGACAAAATTTAAAATAAAAATTTCGGGGTTTTTTTTCGAGCAATCACGATTGCTAATTGTTTTCATTTGACCGTCCTAGATGTTTGGTTCCTTTTTCAACCCCACCGTCCTCTACAGGGGCGACTCCTACCGGTAGCCGCAGCTCCTGGTGGGTGGCGTCCATGTCCTACACATACGCACGCTCATACACACTCACACGCATCCACACACGTGCCTTTATACACATACACACACGCCAACGTGCATACACATACGCCAACGTTCATACACCCAGGTCTACCCACACACACAAGTCTAAACATACACAACTATGCACATGTAACCGCCCAAGAGGAGGGAATGGAACCGTTTCTAGAAACAAGCGAGTGGGGTAGTAACCAATGAGTAGGATCCTGTCGCAACTCGTCATTGCGAAAAACATAACTTGAATTAAAAATTTCAGAATTCAAATTAATTTCGACTTTTTTTTTTTTTTTTTTGGATATTATTTTTATGATATTTCTCATACGAAATGATTTTTTTTCTTCGGGATATCTTTCCTTCCAAAATTATATTAAGTTTGTTTTTAAGAACTATTTTCACTTGACTGAAGTAAAAACTTAATTCTTGAAGACCATGGAAGGTTGTGAATATGAACCTTCATTTATTTCTATGCTTTAAATTTTTAGTCATTTAAAAACTTTCTTAGTCCTTATTATTACGCCCGGGGCAACATGAAATCTCTTGCTTCATTTCGAAGGACGTAAAATGGTTTTTAATTATGTTTCATCATGTTTTTAAGCATCAATATATATTTTTTACGTGTTCAATGTTTTTTTTTTTTTTTTGACCTTTTGATTTAGTATTTATATATATATATATATATATATATATATATATATATATATATATATATATATATATATATATATATATATATATATATATATATATATATTTCAAATCAGCAGTTTTCAAAAGAAGAATCATTGGACTTTTTGGAATGTAATCCAGTTAAAATTTACAAGTGAAAACCATCGAGCAATGAGGAATGGTAAGAAACGTAAAGTGAGTGAACTTAATAACACAGAGGAAATTATTTAAATTGTTGATTCATACAGTGAAACCTGTGTAAGTTGACCACTTGCGGTGCAGTACTTTGGTGGTCAACTTAGACAGATTTTTAATGATTTTTTTTTGTCATTTCTAGCACCATGTATTCATTTCTTGATTGATTGACACTTACTCTTTCTGTTCAACTCACTTTCATTGTTTGGCATTACTTTGAAACAATAATTTAAAATGTTATTCAAATATTTCTAAAGATTATTTTCCCGGAATGACGCATAATGTGTCATGCAAATTTAAAATTTCAGTAAATTGATCAAAAAAAAAATATATGAAAAGTTACTCATTTGATATTAATAGTTCCTAAAAATTTATAGCTTCTCAAAAATTACAAATTTTTTATACATTTATAACCCCATGATGATCTACTTTTCAACAAAATAACTCCTTATTGAAGTTGGCGCACTTATTAGACACTAGTTTTAGAAATTCCATATGTGTCAGCTATTTTTCTCTGGCTTTCTCCCTTTTCAATTAATTTTAATGTTTCATATCTTTTATCAATCTCAAGTTCAACCAACTTTCTTTTTGAAGGCATTTTATGTAAAACTATAACACAAAGAGCAACAAGTTGGAAACTCTTAGTTCAAAAAAGCAGTTGAAAATGAAAATGTATCTCTTAATCCCTTGCACCAGAAATACTGCAATGCAAGTAACTTTACTCTTTAGCACAATTCCATTGTTGCCACAAAATATTGCAACTGGAAAAAAATACTTTGTACTTCTCTATAGGGTTCTTAGTAGTTTTCCCATGTGGTTAAGCTCAAAAGGAGGTTTAGTTATGCTGCTGTTCCATTTAGTTAGTAAAATGCTGGTCTGGTATCAAAAATATTCTTGGAAAGCTATAAAAAAATAAAATAATTTGCTAAGTAAAATTTTAAAAATAAATCAAGTGATCAACTTACAAAGGGTTTTTTACAATACTCCAAACCAAATTTGGTGTTCATTAGTGGTCAAGATAGACATCTGGTCAAGATAGAGAGGTGTCAAGTTACACAGGTTTTCCTTCATTATATAACATAGGACTAATTCCGTTCCTGACAAAAGCGGTCAACATAAACAGGTGGTCTACTTTACAAGTTTTACTGTGGTAGAAAACAATTCTCAATTTCCCGAATGATAAAATACGAGGATGCACGAATATCATACATTTCTAACACCTAATCGGAAGGAACGTTAAACATGATTAAAAAAATCAATTTTAAAATATTATCTCAATGTTGCAATTTTATCTCCAAATTTTCCAAATGAGGAATTTTTGGGAGCTCACAGTGCCCTCCCATCAGGGCACCCCTTAATATAAAATGCCATCATTTCTTCATAAACTTGACAGTTTAAATTTCGAGAACGAAATTTCGGGATTTTTTTTTTTTTTTTTGAGGGGGAGGGCATTAGATTTTAGATCTGCCTAGGTGCTGCTTGGAGCTAAATTCGTCTCTGGGATAAACACGCACATATATTTAAAAAGTCCTGTGTGGCCCACCGGCGGGTCACAATGTCACGAACGTGTTAAGAAGGTTATTTCTCAGAATTAGCCACTGAAGTTTTTACTATTCTGTTGCTGTTTGCAGCTCTGTACCGTGTTTGTAAGAAGGGGCACTCTGTCACAAAAACAAGTCTGTTGTTGTAGGTGACCCAGCCTTTGACCCGCACGTCTATTAAAAAAGTTCAGTGTGACCTACTAGTTAGTCACGATGTCGCGAATGTATTAATTGGGTTTTTTCCCCCATATAATTAGTTGCTGAAACATTTACTACCCAGTTGCTCTGAACCTGGAAGGTAAGAAGGGACACTGTGTCACACAAAGACTATTATCCATTGTAAGTGGTCCACTTGTGGACTCGCACGTCTTATAAGAAAGTCCAGTGCTTACCCACTGGTGGGTCACAACGTCGCAAACGTGTGGGGGGTTTCCCCAGAGTTAGCTTAAAACTTTTACGACTCACTTGCTGCTTACAGTTCGGTACCTGAAAGGTAAGTGACACTATGTGACAAAAACAAAACTTTCCATTAGGTATGTTTAAAATCTTTTCACCTCAAAACCAGCATGTAAAATGTACCAGTAAGTATCATTTTTCACTGTCCATCTTGTTTACTATTAAGAATGGGACTTAGTACTGTATACTCTTGAATAGTGTTCTAAATGTTGTGTAATACAGTACATAGATCGCTATTTTGAAAAATTGTATGAAGTGTCCTTTTAATCCCAGAAACAGAGTTAAAAATCAAAACACATCTTTTAAAATAAAGCGAAAATCTAGAACGGAGAGTCGAAGGTGAAGTCCGAGTCCAACTGATTTGGGGTTAAAGGAGCCGGAGTTTTCTTTCAAGTTCACAATCTGCCATGTCTGTGGGGTAGTAGTCGTAAAGTGATGATTGATTTTGGGGTAAAAGAGTCGGAGTCGAACGTTTAATGTTCCCGGAGTCTGAGTCGGTCATTTTCCTCACAAGTCCGCATCCCTGTGAAAAATCTCCCGAATTTTCGGCCCTTTCTCATAACTGTAGCTATGCATAAAATTTTTCTTTTAAAACATGTTTCAAAAGTGAAAACGTCTCCAAAAGTAATAAAACTTACCAGCAAAAAGATTCTTCTTCATTTTTAATAGAAGTAAAAAACAGAAAGTGTGGTAACAAAAGCTCTCCATTGAAAAAAGATTTGAAAATAAATGCAAATATAACATTAAATATTTATTTCTTTTTAAGTTAACATTAGCAATTTGTGGTTTTCAAGTTGCCGCTTTAATGCGAGTAGGGTTCATAACTGGGGAACTATAGTTTATGCCTGTCTTTAAGACTACTGTTAGCAGAATTCTTTAATGAAAGTAAAACTTATAATTTTTTCTACAATGCTTTTTTTTTTATTTTAGGACATAAAGACATGAAGAAAAGTGTGAAGAATAGATGTATTATAATATTCTGTAAATACTGTTGGACAATTTGTTTGTAATTATTGTTAATAAACAGTCTGTATTGATTTATTATAACTGTCTTTTTAAATTTATTTTGTGTTAGCTGAGAATAGGGTTACCACAAAACTGAAAAGTCTTCGTAGAGTAAAAGTTTATTTAATTGATGCTTGTGCCATATTTGTATATCATAGAAAAAAAAAGTCCAAAAAATAATGTACAAGTAATTTATTCTCCATATAATTTAGTTTGAATTGTACATTTTAACAAGTGTATTTTATTAAAATAATAGCAAAAATTAACATTTCTGGAGAAGTCTACTGTATCAATTCAATGTTATTCAGTACAACTTGTACAATTTGACCTATACCTTACTTCCTGTGCTCAAATTTGTTAGAAGGTCGCTATGAGACCGTGAACTAAATGCCAGTTCAATATCCAAAAACAAATTAATTTATTTAATAATAATATAATGTTACGTTGAATTTGGGATTTTTTTTGTGTTCATCTGCTTGATAATCAACTGTTCTTCATAAAATTAAATGAATGTATGATCACAAATTAGCAAACTTTTTACGCCTGAATCAGATCCTGCATAGTAAATAATAAAGTTAAAAAAAAAAGTCTTCAAATTTACTTGCAAATTGGGTTAAATTTACATTCACCTGTATATAATTAACATTGTATTTACAGCATTCGATGAATGCATGAGAATTTTTGTTAAAGAAAAATGAAATGCCCTATTCAAATTTTAATTGGTAAATAAAGCTAGTACAGTGAAACCTGTATAAGTTGACCACCTGCGGTGCATTACTTTAGTTGTCAACTTAAACAAGTGTCAACTTACAAAGGTAGATTTATATGATAAGGGCCAATTCCGTGCCTGAAGAAAGCGGTCAACTTAGACAGGTGGTCAACTTCACAGGTTTTACCGTATTACATTGTGTAAATTGGGATAGAAAATTTTGAAAAGGTTTTAATCCTTTATTAAAAAACAAGTGAGAATTTGTTTAGAGAAAAACTTTGATAAAATTAGCAGTAGTTTAACTTTGCATTATAGTTTCTGCAAATTTTCTGAAAACATAAAAGTTTTGTTGTATCAAATTTTCGTGAATCAGATCAAAGGTACTGTTAACTTATTGCAAACTATTACAAACTTCTCTTGGATGCATAACATAAATATTAATTGTTTAATTTAATTATATTTTTATAGGTGTAAAATATTTTTCTACAGTTATTGCTAAAACTAAAATAATTGTTTGCTAGAAATACTGCTAATTTTGAGACCTGATTTTTTTCAAAGGAGTGTAGTATTATAAATTCAAATTTTTAATACAACAAAGTTTGTTCGATTACAAATATTTCTGCAATGAATACAATAAAAGTATCTTCTAGTTTGCAGTGGGTTCACAATACTTTTTGTTAAAAATGGCTACTTATTCACTAATTTGTGGAAAATTTGGTACAACAAACCTTTCTATTAGTTTGCATAAAATGTTCAGAATTTGATGCACCTAAGCAAATTTGCAATGAACCTGCAACAGTTTGATATGATTTACAGGACAAACTTGCTGCAAGTTCAGTTCGTGGGGACTACAAGGCTTGCATCAGACTTGCAGACTTGTCGCATCCATTTTGATGCAAGTTTGCAGAATTGCAAAGCAAGTTTGCTGCAAGCAAAAAAATGCTATGCAAATTTGATATGAACTGGTAGCAAATTTGATATGACAAAGCTCAGTTTGAAGCAAACTTGTCACAGCAAAGCTTCAGTTGCTTTGAACTTGCAGCAAGTTTGATACCACAAAAATGACTTTCCTACTGGTTTGCAACGAACTTGCAGCAAACTTGATAAGACTTGCAGGACAAACTTGCTGCAAGTTCACTTCGTGGGGAAAGCAAGGCTTGCATCTCGTTTGCATCTGACTTGCAGACTTGTCTCATCCAATTTGATGCAAATTTGCAGAATTGCAAAGCAAATTTGTTGAAAATTTGCTGCAAGCAAAAAATGCTATCTGGGTAGAAGGTGAACCTCTCCTCTGTCTTGGGGCATGATAGAGTACAAGTAACCCTGGTAGGTGCTGCTGTAAAGCATGATTTAGGGGGAAAAAATCAATGAAAGCCTACCTGGGACGTTATCTTTAAACGCGTTTTACTCGAAATTTGAAGATGTCCACACTGTTAGAACTACAGGATGCATTCGGCACCTTGCAGGGGAGAAACGCTTGTTCACCAGCGGCACCCAATACGGAGCAGAAATGGCACCTCTAAATAGGGTGACAAACAGGCACCTTTTAAAAATTGGCAGCCGGAGTGAAAAAAAGGAACCTTCGGAGAGAGAAATGGCACCCTTACTGTAGATCCTCCTCTCCCTCCCCCGTATTTTATGCGTTTTTGAATACAGTTGTGCATTTTTTTTTTTAATTGTTTTGTTTCATGATATTCTACGTTTTGAACATTTTTCACATTGAACTCAGTACTGAAAATGATTAAAACTTGTAATTACAACATTTGATCATATTTCAGAATTTTAAACATAGTTAAGAAGTGCGCTTGAATTCATCTGATCGTGCTCTAACTCAGTGTTTCTCAACCTCTTTTGACCCACGGGCCGGTAAAAGCAAATGAAAAACTTTGCGGACCAGTGAAATCTTTATCGTTTTCTTAAAAATTCATAAAATAAATA
This sequence comes from Uloborus diversus, assembly GCF_026930045.1. Taxonomy (NCBI): domain Eukaryota; kingdom Metazoa; phylum Arthropoda; class Arachnida; order Araneae; family Uloboridae; genus Uloborus; species Uloborus diversus. Next base: position 177,219,041 of record NC_072732.1, on the reverse strand, counting down.
ATAACTCTGGGGCCGTTAAAAACTTGTAAAAAAATTTTGCGTTCTGATGAGGTTTTTTTTTTTTTTTTTTAATTTTACAAAGTAATGTTAAAAAGTAATAAAACAATAAATATCTACCCCTTTACTTGGTATCAAAGAGCTGTCACAAATACGTTATAATTTAAAGACGAGCAATTATTTAAATAACGTGAGAAATTATACATTTACTAAAACATGATCCGTACCGAAAATGAAGTATATAAGTACTTATGGATTATTTACATGAAGACCCAAAAATATTCTGGGATATTACAGTTACCGAAAAACAAAATCGTTTCATAAATGTTAATCAAGCGTAACAAAATAAAATACACATGAAGTGTTTCGACAGTTTAAAAACCAAAAGAAATTTCTAACGCTATCGAGACATTAACCGCTAATAACAGGAAATGATTCAAATACTTGAATGAAAAAGCAAAAAAAAAAAGCCAAACGGAGAGAAATTTTTTTTTTCCTGTTTACTTTTTCGCTTGCTATTCTGTTATAATCTACGAAGTACAAGAATCATTTTTATTCTGGTTCTCACTTGTTGATTATTGATAATCGTATTGCTGGTTATTTTGGTGATTAAATGTTGCTTATCGAGTACAAGAAAATGAGATATTTTTAGTAGCGTTTTGAATAATGGAAGTTTCACGACAGTAACGGTAAACTGAATCTAAACGACATTAACAGTAACTGAAAAGCAGTAAATGCTTTTTTAAATACTTTTAACTATGTTTGAAAGCCCTTAGAGCTACAAAGTTATCAAAAGCTGTACTTACTCGTTATTTTGGATAATTAACCCTAGAAAAGTTGTGTTTTATTCCAATAGTGTATGTACTTCATTCAATGTGAAAGACATAGATGCAACCATCATATGTTCGCCATATTGAAGTGGTTGAATGTATGTCTAAGGCAAAAGCGCATGCGCATCGAGTCTTTCTGCAATTGCATATGCTTTGGCTCCTCTGATCTATTTCCTTTCCAGCATGGCACCCTTGGGCATCATGCTTTCACCTTAGAGGGAACATATTCATTCGTCTGGAACACCGGTTATAACAGTGTACTCACATCCTTTGTTTCTCACTGCCTCATATATAATTTCACATACATAACAAACCAAGCATTATACTTCCACGATCGTAAGCGCTTCTCTCTAAATCCTACTTATTGTGCAACTTAAATTCCAATATACTTCAAACTATTAATTCATAACTATTGCATGCATTTAAAATCTGAATCACTCATTCTAACAAAAGGTAGCTAAATCATCACATTTCAGACACTCAAATGCATTTATGAGCCATATAATATTTGTTTAAGAGTATAATTACTAATTAAAAAGTCAATTATTTAATAATACAGATTTTTCAACATTGACACTCTCTCTCACTTCAAAGCAATGAATTTCGCTAATAAATGCAGCTCGATTTACTGATTCAATGCTAATTCCCCCTTTCATTAAAAATTCTTATAAATTTTTGATAAAAGGTAATTTATTAAGTTAAATGAAACGTGTTTACATTAACTTAAATGAAACGTATTTACAAACGTATAAACATGAAGTTTAAATGAAACGTAATTTATTAAGTTATTCACTATATCATGTTTAAAATATCCGCATATGTTTACTTTCAGCTGCCATATGACTAAGTAATGGCCAACATTTTAAACCTGGCATAGGTTTACGGTTTATACGCTAAATCTAATCCATTCTCAAAATTCATTGATTTCGTCAGGACTTAATTTCTCAGAAAAAAAAGTGCGGAAGCACTATATTACACAGAACAAATATTTATTTGCAAATAGTCTGAAATCTTACAAACGTAGAAATGAAAGAGCTAAGTTTACAATTAAATATGTATCGCTCATCTGATGAAATAGATTTGTAAAAAGTTAATAAACGAACAAAGTAATATCACGTTTCAAAACAAAAAAAACGGTAACACATTTTTTTTTTTTTTTTTTTTTTTTTTTTTTTTGCATTAAAAAATTTTTTATTGCTTTCAAAAAGGAAAAAAAAAAGAATCTATACATATAATAAAATAAGATGTTTGTGTGTGTGTGTGGCGCGCATCCCGAGAAAACGGTAAGGCCTAGAAAGATGAAATTTGGTACACAGGTGTAGATTTTGCTGAAGTTGTGCACCTCGGGCTTCGATTTTTGATATTTTAATTAGAAAAAAAAGTTATTTAATGTTTTATGTGATTTTTAGCACTTTTTAGTACTTTTAACCTCACAGACCCCGAACCAATCGCGCCAGACAAATATTTTTGGTACTATAGTGTCGGAAATTTAATTTTAAATATGATGAACCAAAAAATTTTGAAAATAGAGCAATTTTTGTATTTTTTATGAATTTTTGAAAAAACCTTTAATTTGCATGTTTTTCTGGGTTTTATTTTTTTCTAATATCATCCTGCGAGAAGTATCAAAGCCTCATTTCTGAAATATAAGTTGGTAATAGTAAAAACATTTCGCCCTCTTCAGAAGAAAAAAGTTTTTAAAAATACGCAATAGTTTTTTTTTACAATTTTTTTTAATGCTGAACACATCATGTCCTTTCACGCATCAGTCGAAAAAAGAGTTCTTCAATCTTTTATGGCACTGACGTCACTACTTGGGTTTCGATTCGATATTTACGATAGAATCTTAATCGCAAGCACTGTTCATCTTTTTTTTTTTTACTATATAGCTTACTTCTACATTTTCTGACGTGATGACCACGTGTTTTTTCGGCAGCGCTTGCTTTTTTTCTTTCCTTTTTTTTTTGTTTTATTTAGGGATTGCATTTATTTCTTTTTCCATCCCCCCCCCCCCCCAAGCTGGACCTTTCGCTGTATCTATATTACGTTACATTTCATAGTTGTGCGCATTAATTCAATAAAAACAGCGAGATTTTTTTTATCTTTGTCAAACGCTACTTTTTGCACACTACGGGGAATTTGAGCTTTTTTTTTTTTGCTCTACTTAAATAAAAAAAAGCGGTTTTTTGAGTGTTCTTTGTTTTTATTAGGAAATGGGTGAGGAGGTCAAAATAAATAGAGATGGATAAGAAAATGCAGAGATAGATTGTAAAGGTAGATAGCCGCCGAAGGCGGCAATCTTGGCGTAAAAATGTGAATGGCACAAAAAAAAGATAGAGATGGATTGATTAATACTGCTGCCAAATTTATTTAAACAACCGCCGAAGGCGGCAAACTTGAAGTAAAAAGGTAAATGACAAGTTAGCCAAACAGCCGCCGTAGGTGGCTGCTTGCATAGAAAGTTGAATGCCGTAAGAAGGCGAACCAGCTGGTCGCCGCAGGCGGCTAGTTAACAATAAAAAGATCAACAAAATACATTATGTCAACAAAAAAAAAAAAAAAATTTTCTGAGTAAAGACAAAGTGCCTCGGATCGTATTAATCCCTCGTTGCCAAAAAAGTATAAAACTTAAAAAATATAAAAAAATGTCCAATTCAATAAATAATTTTCACCATCCAGAAAAAAACCCCATCTAAATAGCTATTTCTATAAAAACATTAAAAACTTCGGATTTCCTTTTATTTCCTGTTGCCAAAAATAAATAAAACTTTAGAATGAAAATAAAACAAATCATATCAAAAATCATCATTTCGCAGAAAAAATCAGGTTTGTAGAGTCGTAGTCGAATGTTTAAATTTCAAGAGGACATTTTCCCTTTATCTCCGCAACTATGCCAGTGCTTGTGGAGCCGAAATCGGAATGATTTTGGGGTAAATGAGATTTGATAAAGAGTCGGAGTCGGTCATTTTCATCCGACTCCGCAGCCCTGGTTAAAGCAAGTGGTGCAGAATTGAAGTCGGAAATATTTTGGGATAAAAGAGAGTCGGAAGTAGAAGGCTTTAAAGTTCCCAGAGTCGGATTCGGCCATTTTCCCTCTGAGTCATTACTTCTGCCAACGCTCCGGAGTCGGATTCGGAATGATTTGGGAGTACAAGTCGAAGTCTCTAAAATTGTAGGAGTCAGAGTCGGGAGTTGGTTATTACTTTCCCACCGACACCACAGTCGTGATAAAAAATACTTGATTCAGTCATATTCATCACTGAGTCTGGGAAATATTGTATTTTAATTTTTATCGATATGTTTTTTTTTCTTGAAACCAAAAATGAAAAAAAAAAATTCAAAAATCTGCACTGTATTTTAATAATTTTTCCTGTTGTCGTTATTGTTCAGAAATTTTGAATTGTTCAAGAAATACACTTAGAATACCTGAATAAAAAAAAACCTTGTCTACGCGTGAGAAACTTTTTCGAATAAAGTTTGTTTGAAACAAATAATCTTTTAAGTTCTGAATTATACATTTCTCTCAAATTTCAACGTAGGCGCTACTGAGAAGGGCATTCTTGAACTAATCAAAGTTAAACGATAATTTCTTTAAATCAAAAACAGGTTTTCCATACATGATCTGCATCAAAATCTTTTTTCAACGATTTTTTTTTTTTTTTTGAAGCAAATGGCTCTTAAAGTTGGGACTAGTATATTTGCCTTAAATATCCTCTTAAGGCGCTAATTTTTTTTAAACTGTTCCAAATTGAACGAAAAATCGTTCAAATTAAAAAGCTAAATATGGAATGATTCGACGCTGTTGTCAGGAAAAATAGCCACAAAATTCCATCATGCACCAATTTTTTAGAAATTGAAAATTTTTATTATCGTAGCCCCACCATTAAAAGGATCAGCATATAGATTCGTAAACTGTTTTTGTGGCGAGAGTCTGAGATTTTTTCGTCCTTGTGATATTTTTTAAGCAGCAATTTTTAAGTTAATGAACGAGTCCAAAAAAATTTCTTTTTTCAACGGTTATCTTTAAATGAGCTCTAATATATAGAGTAAATTATGTGCTCACTTACTTTCCTGTACACCACACCCACACATCATTTAAACTTCTGCTCTCTGTTCAATTAATCTTTGATTAAAATGATTTTATGCAGAGCAGCACAATTTCTAAAGGTGGCCAAATTATTAGGGTCATTTCTCAGATTCTCTTATTTTCTAGTTTAGGCTACTTTCTGAATAAATAAAACACAAACCATATTTTTTTTTCCATAAGCTCTTTCAACGATGATGGCTGAACTAAATTTTACTTTTTTTTTCTTTTCCAGCGCAACCGTTGTATTGTTTGTTTTCATTGCACTTTCAATAGCTTTTCATAACTCTTTTAAATCATATATCTACATTGTATTTTGAAAAAGCAAAGCTGCAGGGATTGCGAGAAAAAACGATCAATAGTCTCAAATTTTCGGTCGCCTATTTGCCCGTAACAGCTTCATTACATAGTCTCCCCCAAAAATAACGCTTTACATTTCGCAATTCGTTTGTCGTTTTTAAATTTTTACTCGTTATTAATCGTGTCTCTTTTACTTGAGCTTAGGAATATGAGATCGTTGAATAGCTCGTATGACTGTCATAAAGTCATTGTTCTACATTACAATGCGAAAACTGTTTTCTTGCAAAAATTTTCAAAGTCTATTAACCTGAGACTCAATGAAAACCAACGGAAGATATATCGATGGCGAAATAATTAAAAAAAAAGCAATGCAAATATTTTCTTTTTTGTTCAGAAAAGGGGGTTTCTTTCTAAGAAAACGAGCGTTTGTTGTTACTATTATCAGTATTTTGCAGTTTGCCGTTGATTGGCAAGAGGTAGCATAAATTAAAAACAAGATAATGAAAAGGGAAATTTATAGGTCAGAAAATTTAGAATATTAAAGCAACTATTCTATAGCTGATTTAGAAAAATATTGAAACATAACGTACGGAATCAACAATAAATCTTTTACAGAAACAAAAAGGTACAATAATATTTAAGTCTGGTTGAAAATTCAAGATTTCAAAAATAGGCAAAAGTGGGAGGGCGGATGTTTTTGTTTACGCAGGCTAAATTTGGCTAATATCCTGTAACGTTCTTGCAATTTTCATAAATTTTCACCTGACAACCAGTTAAAACTGAAAAAAATGGCGTAGATAATATTTTTGAGTAATTTGAATGCGTCGCGAAGTCTATAAAACGGACGTAAGGCTCATCGTGACATGTCTGTGTAATTACAAGCCAAAAAAACAGTACTGGTGCACAATTTGGCAAAGAAGTACCCATTGTTGACTTTCACCATGCAAATGGTAGGTGCGGACTGGCCCGCTGGTCCGCGTGGCAATGCGCCCTCCCGCCTATGCACCCTTACGCTCTCAAGCCTTAAACACTTTTTTTTTATTTATCTTATTTTTTTATTTTTTTGGTGCAACTTTTTTTGAGCAATCACATTGCTTATTGTTCTCATTTGACTGTTTTGAATTCCTATGATTTTATCTCCCCCCCCCCCGCCTCCCTCTGCAGCACCACCGTCGACCGGCCCCTCCCAATGCTGTTCCTCTAGCGAAAGCGTCCATATCTTACACACACACGCATACATACAACTACATACACACATACCCACACCTACACACACACTCGTGATTGCAAAAAACATAATTTGATAATTCCAGATATCAAAACTCAAATTCATTTTTAATTTTGTAATTACTTTTTTTTTTTTTTTTTTTTTTGCGCTCGCAAACCTGTGCGACTTCATTTCGCTCTTTTTTCCTTTTCTTTTCACTCGTAAACCTATGTACCATCCTTTTTTTTTCTTTTTTTTTTACCTTCCCTCCTTTTTTTTGGGGGGGGGGGGGGCACTTCTTCTTTTGCGTTAATTGGAGGCCAAGGTCGGCGCCTTCTTGCGGGACCCAGTCCTCTCCTGGGTGCAGGGGACCTCAAGGTGAATCACTATTGACATTTAAGTGTCGACTTAAATGTACCATACAGCAATACCTATTTCCTGTAAGATTGACACTTACTCGTACCATGACTGAACACAAATCTAAAGGACGAATTCTCGAACTTGGATTTTGGATTATTGGGTGTAGATTTTGAATCATCATTTTTTATTCACGGCATGTTGTTTGTGGCACTTTTCGAAGTAAAGCGACCAACTACACTAAAAGTACTTATTCCAAAATAAAAATCTTCGACATACTTGCAATACAACATGGAAGGAATATTGTGTTAAAACCACATTTCATCGTGGTGAAAGTGGCACTAAGCTCAAAAACTCATAAATGACAGTTAAATTGTAAAGAAGAAATCATGGTGTAACAGATTATTTAAAATAAAGTGTTGATTTAAATGCATGTTGATTTAAATGTGTTGATCTATAACGGGGCCAAGTAAAGAGAAATGTGACTTTTTTCACGAGTTACGTGACACGTATTATTGCTAAATAAAAAGAGTTAGGAAAACCATTGACAATTAAAAAGTTCTAACTAAATTAGCGCACAAAAAAGTCCTGGAGAGGAACAAAGATCAGTTTTTAGTGCCAATCTTATAAAATGTTATGCGCATTAAGATTCTTTTGAACAGACTTCAAAAAAGACGTTCTGAATTCGTCAGAATCTTTTTGTGTACCTGTATGTCTCCGGGAAACTCAAACCATTCCCAATAGACCAATTTGGAAAAAAAAATCTCGTTTGAAAAGTTATATGCTTCCAAAGTGATCCCATGGTCATCAGGTCAGTATCTGAAGATGGGATCCTTGAAAATCCAAGAAAACTCTTCATATTCTATGGGCAAAGTTAAAGCGATTTCTGTTGTTTTTTAGAGACTCGTGATTTTTTTTCCGAAAGCATACTTTGATCAAGTCTAACTGATGATGAAGACAATTTTCTTTGTTAATAATTGCGCATTTAAAAAAGCCTTTCTTCACAGTATTCGGAAATCTCAGAGACGCTGTGCTCTATTTCTTTCTCTATGTTGCTCATCTTAGCTGTTTTCAGACTCCTGCGCTAAACGCTTTCTCACTCGGGATGTACGTTTGGAGTGTACCACATACTCTACCCTACGTACTCGTTTTAAATTTGCACCACTAAAAAGCAAAAAATAATTTTTTTTTAAACAAAAAAGAACCGACTTCAAAAAGCAAAGAGAAACTAAATAATAAAAAACAATTGGTCATACTTACGTACGATTTTCTACCCAAACGTATAAATCCCTTTTTTTTTACAATTCTGTACAAAAATCAACTAAATTAAACACCCAATTATAAAATAAACACTGATTTTAATTATTTAAACATGAATTATTTTAATACCTAACTAATTATATACGATCTCTTGATTTTATTAACCATTTGAAGTCGGGGCCTCCTATAAACTACTACCCTAACGTAACTGACAACCCACCAAATCCTGAGTTAAACACTAATTTAACAAAACGCGAGAGTCTTTATAACTAAACCTACTCAGTTACGTTAGGTAACAGTTTATAGGAGGCCCCGACTTCAAATGGATATTAAAAATTAAGAAATCGTATATAATTAGTTAGGTAATAAAATAATTCATCGCACAGTAATTAAAATCACTGCTTATTTTATATTTGGGTGTTAAGTTGATTTTTGTGCAGGGATTGTTAAAAAAAAATTGATTTATACGTTTGGGTAAAAAATCGTATGTTAGTATCACCAATTATTTTTTACTTTTTAGTTCATCTTTGTTTTTTTAAAACTTCTGTTTTTATTTGAAAATAATTTTCTTTTAAATTATTTTCACCATTTATGTCGAAGTTACATAAAACGTACTATTTTGGCCATACCATACAATGTTTTGTGTTTTAATGTGTTTTAAATGAGTTTTTAAACAGAACAAACCTTGAAACAGGGCTAATAGCCCGGTCAAAATAGACATTCAAATTCGGAAAAATTCCCATAAAGCTGAAAATTGGTACAGACCTTAAGAACATCATTATAAGTGAAATGTCAAAAGTCCTCATCGATCTGAGTGGAGCTAAAAATTTTATGCAAGGTCAAAGGTCAAAATTGAAATTTAAAAAAAAAAAAAATTGAAAACATTCGTACAGTGCTGAAAATTGGTACAGACTTTAAATGCATCATTGTGAATGATATATGAAAAATTCCCATCGATTCCACTTGAACTAAAAATTTTATGGAAGGTCAAAGGTCAAAATAAACAAAGAAAACTTAAAAAATCGGAAAAATTCACATAGAGCTGAAAATTGGCAGAGACACAAAATATACAATTATAAATGAAATATAAAAAATCCCCATCGATCTCACTTAATATAAACATTTTATGCACGGTCAAAGGTCAAAAAATGTTTTTTTTTTATTTTGCAATTATTTCAAAACATAACTGTTATTATAAAAAGCGCATATTAATTTGTAAATTATACAATATGTTGAAAAGACGTTTTTATATGAAGTTCAGCTCTTTCTGGTTCAAATTATGTGAAAATGGTGAAACAAGTACAACATTATCCCTTATTTAACGGATATAAGGTGTCTCTCAGTACCTATTATCCCTAATCAGATTCTTTAGGTGTAGCAGCAACAATTTCTCTAGCCTTTGCATACAAAAGTTGATCAAAAGTAACAAGTAATGCTTTGTATTCTCCAAAGCACAAAGTAAAGTAGTGTATATACTATTGTAGTCATTTGCAGGTTGGTGAATAAATGGTAAGAACAAAATTCTCGACATTGAAAAATCCATATTATTCTTTGTTAAACCTTCAATATAACCGTTCCAACCTGATAGCGATAAATTATTCCATTTCCCATACAACCATAACAAATCTATTTTCCGGAGTAAGAAAGAAGTTGTATCACTTTCATAAGCAAAATTCTGAGCAGTTATTTACTATATCCTACTACACCATTATTGTGGTACTCTTGTGTTGGCACATGAGCTTTTTCTGCAAAATCTTTCGCTGAAATAATTTGTTTCATTCGCGATAAAGGATCTTCTGCTAAAACTGAACTTCTAGGAGTAATAATTTGGATTATTCCTATTATGTGTAGAGTGTTATGGCCATCTAAAGTATGTACGTTAATACCAGCATTGTCTGCTGCGTATTGAATAAATGTCCCGGTTTCTGGTGGTAAAATATGTGGCTGATGGTTAAAAACTGTAGCCGCCTCATACGCCATAGTATCATTATGCGAAGCACTTAAACCAAAAGACGAGAAAATTTGTATCAAACGTTTAGATCCAAATCGTCGATGAAAAAAAAACTGAGAGACCCAATTGTAATATCGAGATGAAAGATCTAGGACGAACAGCAGCCATAATACAGTGGCTGACACTAGTACATATTAATTTCAAATGTTCCAATTTAGATCGTTTTCTTTTTAAGATAATTTGCTCCAAAAAATAAGTCAATGACTCCGGAATGTCACTATTAATATTTTCAAACATTTGACATGGCGGGGGATAATTGTTAGTGTCGCACACGACAGATTGAATATCTTCTTGAATAATTTCTGCCGCAGTCTTTAGTACCCTAAATCTTTCCTCTTTTGCTGTTTTTTTTCTTATTTTCGTACCAAGCTTTGTTCAGTATATCGTGCTGAGTGTAAACAAATCATTGCTAAACTTCCACGTTTCTCGGTTATAATCATTCTATTGCCATACTTTAACTTTAATCTGTTTTTGATTGTTTTATCATCTGGGATTTCAGTTTTACAAATATTTTTTAGTTCTTACAGTGAAAACTGACAATCATTATTTTCAATATAATCAATTATTTCTGTCATCGCCATAGTAACAGCGGGATTTTCAGGACGACCTGCTTTAAGACCTACAGAACGCTTTAGAAATGAAGTGTAGCAATTAGAATGATACTCCGCTTCAGCAGCAACTAAATCGTATTCATATTGTATGCGTGCAATAACAATTTTTGCTACGTCACCTGAAAACAATGCACAGCAGAACTGAATATCAAAATATATATTTAATACAAATATTTATGATACATTATCTCCTTTTACTTGAAAAAATTAATTAAAATACTCTAATCTAATAAGTAAAAGAAAATCCAAGATTCACTTTTCTACTATGAAAACCTTCTTTTGTAATTTGCTACTGAATTATCAAGTGTGTTGTCATGAAACTACAAATGAAAGTTCATGTTGGTGTTGTCATTATGCAGAAATTAACAGAAAAAGTTTGATAAAACATATATCAAAATTATTCCAGGTGTCCACATTAACCCCTTGTCCACACTAGCTCCCTCCTCCCCTATAGATCATTAATGAAGATACAGCTGAATAATGATGGTAATGAGGCAAATGATGAAGATTATTAATAGTGATAATAATGATGATCACAATGATAATAACTTGAATGTTAAAGAAAATAATGATGTCAATGACAATGGTGATAATAATCAATATCAATGATAATATTTTAAACAACAGATAATAGAAGTTTTAGATGAAAATGCAGATAATGATGATAGCAATAATGACAGTTATAATAATAAAAATGGTTGTAATGATAAAGATAATAATGATGAAGATTCTAATGATAATGAACTTAATAAGGATGACAATAGTAATGATGATTGGTCATGATATAATAATGATGCTCAAAATTCTAAAAACGATTGATGAAGATGATGACGATATATATAGATAAAAGTGGTAAGGATGATAATATTGATAGTAATAATAATTATAATAATAATCGTAGTGACAATGATTATAATGACAATAAGGATGTAAAATAATAATTATAATGGAAACGACATTATTAAATAAAATAATGGTAGTAAGGACATAATAAATATAATGATGTACATTACAATGATTGATGAATATATTAGTGATGATGTTAATAGTTTTGACGCGAATGTTGATGATTGTTTATGATAGGTATGATGATGATGATATAAATCAATGGTGTAGTCTACGTCAAACGGACAACATTCGGCCAACGAAGATGACCCGTGTGTCCCATTGTTTTGTTTGATGTTACAAATCGGAAAGGCGATTAGTGGCAATATCATAAATTTGTATCTAAAAAATAATCAGAAATTGGTTTCTGATAGGCATGCATTTAATAAAAAAGAATCAAGTAAATAATACCAAGTATTCTTAGTTTGTAATTATCTTTCTTTTTTATATTTTAACATGTTATTAGGAAAATAATGAAGTTTTTCCAAATTTTATATGTGTTCTTGGCCGAAAGAATGATTTTGATATGATTCTGCTGTTCTCCGGCAAAAAAAAAAAGGTTGTTCAACACTGATTGAAAATATTCAGATAATAATGTTAAAGATAATTAATGATGATAATGTGGATTGTGATAATGGTAATTTTAACGGTAAACAAGATAATAATGTCATTGATAATCATGACAATAATGAAAATGATAATAGTAAAAATATTTATTGGAGGGCTCGGGGACAAGATTTAGATATGCCACATGAAGTGAATTTTTCAGTAGGTCAATTTCCAACTCAAAAAAAAATATTTGTGGAATTTTTCAAAGGTATTTTACATTCGATAGTCTCGCAATACTAAAACGAGATATGTTTTTCTGCAAATGACATAATCCATTGTCATCTATATTTCAATTTGAGCTATCAACAATTTTGATCGAAAAGTCACTCCTAGTGGCCTGTCACATTTCCACCCCGAACCCTTCAATTATAATAATGGTAGTAATGAAAAATATAATAATGACGAAGATTATAATGATAACAACAGCAGTGATGATAATTAAAATGTTTTAAGGTATTGATGACAATAGTAAAGACAGAATAAATCATAACAGTAATCGTATAAATGAAAGGAAACAAATTATGATGGCAATTAAATAATGGTAAATGAACATCATAGTGATGATGAAGTTAATAACAATGGTAATTACACCAATAATGATCATATCGATACAGATGATTAATGATAATAATGATGCAAATGATAAATATGTTAAAAATTAAAATCATATTGAAAATGGTAATACTTTTAATGGTAAAGAAAATAAGGATGTCAATGGCAATGGTGATAATAATCAATATCAATGACAATATTTTAAAAAAACAGATGAGAAGTTGTAGATGAAAATGCAAATAATGATGAAAGTAATAATTATAGTTATAATAATAAAAATGGTGATAATGATAAAGATAATAATGATGGAGGTTCTAATGATAATGAACTTAATAAGGACGAAAATGACAATAATAGTAATGATGATTGGTTATAATATAATAAATGATGCCCAAAATGCTAAAAACGATTGATGAATGATAATAACGGTATATATAGATAAAAATGATAAGGATGATAATATTGATAGTAATAATTTTAATAGTAATGGTAGCAATGATAAGAAAACAATGATGATGATTATCATGATGATGATGATAATAAGGATGAAATATAATAATGATAATGCTAACAATATTATTAAAACATTGTAATGGTAGTAAGGAAATGATAAAAATTATAATGTGCATTGTAATGATTAATGAATATATTAGTTATGAAGTTAATAAAGATGGTAATGATAGCAATGATTTTAATAAGAATATTGATTGCAAAAAAGGTTTGTCACCACTGATATAAATGATTGATGATGATAGTGATAAAGATGATTGAAGTGGTTAAAGATAAAAAGATGGTCATAATAATTTTAATGGTAAACAAGATTAATGATGTCATTGATGATAATGATGACGAAAATAACGATGGTAATAATAAGCATGATAATACTAGTAATAAAGAATCTAATAATGACGATTATTATAATGAGTGTTATAATGATAAGGATAATGAAATGTTGTAAGATAATGGTGATGGATGATGGTAAATATAGAATTAATCAGAACAGTAATGGTAGAAATGAAAGGGGAAAAATTATGAGGGTAATTAGATAATGATTAATGAGCATCATAGCGAAGAGGATGTTAATATCAATGGTAGTGCTACCAATAATGTTAACGAATATAGGTGACGGTAATAATGGGTGATCATGATAAAAATGATTTTTGACGATAATGATGAAAAAATGATAGTAACAATAATTATAATGATAATGGTAATTATGAAAAAAATGATGAACATAATTATGGCAAAGATAAAAATTATGTAAGATAATAATGAAAATTATATTACTAATAATAGTACTGATAGTTATGGAAGAATAAAAATTATAATGGTGATTATAATGATTAATAAACGGGACACTAATGATGTTGATAAAGATGGTAATGATACCATTATTTTGATAATCAGGGCCGTATACAAGGGAAGGTGGCTCTTGGTGCTCAAACCCGAAAAGTTCGGTTTGAAATTTAAATGTTCGTTTATATTTAAAAAGTTCCAAAAAATATTGCTCCAAAACTAAAATGTCTTTCATGAGTATATTAATTGCATAAAACGCTTTCATAATAGATAGCCCGACGACTTGAACATTAGTACAAATAGCGCAAAACTCCGCATGAAAGTTTTAAAACCCTCTCCGAAATTTTCTAGTTACGGCCCTATTGATAATGATCTTAACAATGATTGGAGATGATAATAATAATGATACAAAGCAGTGGCAGTTAACCAACGGCCCACAAACCATATCCGACCCGCGAAGGTCATCCGAGTGTCCAGCTGTTTTGTTTAATGTCACAAATCGAAAAGAAAAATTAGTGACTATGTCCCAAATTTGGAATTAAGTATTCAGAAATTGATTTCTAAAAAGCATGTATTAATTTTTAAAAAGCATACAGTAATTGATAACCATTATTATTAGTTTTTAATTATCTTCCTTTTCCATATTCAAATATGTTATTTAGAAATGAATGAAAATTGTTGAGATTGTATATGTGTTCTGGCTCGCAAGAATGAATTGATATGAGATGCGGCTCTCGGGCAGAAAAAGGTTGGTCACCACTGATATTAATAAATGATGATGATAATAGTGATAAAGATGATTAAAGATGACAAATTATGAAAAAAATGATTATAGATGAAATATGATAAAAATTATCAAAGATGATTATGCATGATGAAGATGATAATAATACATAAATACAGATGATTAATGATGATAATAATGATACAAAGGGTTAAATGATAATAATAATGATGAATATGATTATATATGATAATATACTGATGATTGATGATGATAATAATGATAAAAATAATTGATGATACTAATGACACAGATGATTACTGATGATAATAACGATACAGATGATTGATGGTGATAATAATGATACAAATGGATGAAGATGATTAATGATGAAAAAAATGAGGATCATAACGATAAAGGTAATAATTTTCATGGTAAAGAAAATAATGATGTCAATGATAATCATGATAATAATTATTAACAATGATAATAATGATAATACAGATCATAAGTAGTGAAGAGATAATGAAAAAAATAATGATAGTTATAATAATGGTGGTAACGATAAAAATAATTATGAAGATTATAATGAGAAGGAGTTTAATAAGGATTACGATGATAATAATGTTAATGATGATTGGTGATGTAATAATGATCAGATATGATGAAGATAATGATGGTTGGTACTCTTATTGTTATATTTTGTTTTTCGTTAAAAGCTGTTTTTGATATAAAATGATAAAGTTTTTTTCATTAAAACTTTTAATATCAATTGAGATCTATTAAAATTCAGTATTTATTTACTCAAAATTAAGTTTATTTTTATTTTGAATATTTTTCCAATTAGTCAAGTATATGCGGGGAAAGTAGGATGAGGCCATGTGAAAAAGTTCGTTTTGTTTACTTATTCTATTATTTGTTAAATCACTTATACATTTCCTTACTAGTTAATTCATTTTAATTCCTTCATATAAAAATTCACTTATTTATTCATTCATTCAAATATTTTTTTTATCATTTACTACTTTTCCACCTCATTTATTATTTCTCATACATTAATCACTTAACTGTCTAATTTATTCGTTTATTATTTCACTATCTATTCTTTTATTCCTTTATAATTTCATTTCCTCATTCAGTTTTTGAAAATATTTTAATCTTGACATATAAAATATTTTATTATAAAAATATCTTCACTTTTCCCCATAAAAAAAGTGAAATTTTCAGTCCTTTTTTTTCTTCATCTGAATGTACAAATTTACTACCGAAAATAAAATATAATGTTTTAACACAAGTTATATTATAAAATATATTGCTTTTTCTTTAAGTTCTGTAATTCTCAAAACCAATTTTCAATTTGTTCAATTTGAAAAAAGTAAGGTATCTCAACTAATTCACTTCGCCCCACATTCACCTATATGAATCTAATTGCAATCAACCTTGCTATTGCATGCTTCTTGACTCCGTATAACATTTTTTTAAAAAAATTCTAGTGTAGGTATATGAAAAATCCCTTATCACATGTAAAATGGAATATTAACAGGTCGTTAAATGTAACTCAATCATAAAAAGAACTCAAAAAAAAAAAAAAAAACTCTATATAGCGCATGAGCATAAAATCGAAAGCCCTTTTGAGTGTTAACTGAAAGTTTTAGTTTTTAGTTCTGGACATTTTATGTGTAAGAAACTTTTCAAAAAGAGCTAAGCTGATTTATGCATTTATGTATGCGCTTTCAAGATGATTTATCTTATTCAGAATAAAAATTTATTTCGAGTGCGTTGGGAATTTTTAAAATTCTGAAAGCTTGGGGATGGATTTCTCTCAGAGTACCAATAATAATAATGCTGAAAACGACATAAGTCTTTCGTAGGTCCTTTTAATCCTTTAGAAAACTATTTTCGTCTATCTGTGTTGCACTTAAATTTGTATTTGAAGTAAATTCGGCTAAACAAAAGAATTTTTTTTCGACCTCAAGGCTACTCAAAATATTTAATTTAACTTTCAATTCAACTGTTTTTAGGAGGAACAAGGAGGATTATTCCCTTTTCTAAGCATTGCTGTTATGCAGGCTCAGCCTTGGAGGGTATGAATCAATTTAAAATTGACCGAATCGCTTGTTATGGACATATTTACAATAATACGTATTGTTACTGAACGACATTTTTTTTTCAAAAATATATAACAACATTGACAACAAGATATGCTCGCGAAAGAATATATTTCCTTTTTTTTTCGCTGACCACGAATTACAATACGATTTTTCGAACGTCCTACGTGACCACCCCTTCCCCTCCCCCCTTTCTCTCCGACGATAGTTTTCGTATATTTTTTTTAATTTTTTTTAATATATAGGAAAGGTTGTTATTATTGTAATGGTATTTTATTTCATTTTAATTCTTTCATTTTTTCCAATTTTTTTACGGACAATTTACTGTATTTGTCTTAATAGTTACGTTAAAATCATTGTGCGTATTTTAATTGATTTTCTTTTTAGTTTTGTTATATTCGCAAAGCGGATTTTACTTTAAAACTTTTTTCTTACAGGGGCGTGCTGAATGATCTTTGTATATAAAGTACCTGGGCTACCAAATCTCACTCTGTTTTAGATTTCCTTTGTTTTTGAAGCTTCAAAGTAATTTTTTGATAAACTTGAAAAGTGAATGTTCATCTCAATCGTTGTAGCGTATTTCTAGAAGCAAAAAATTATAGACAAATAAAAACATTCATCAGCATGATCGTCATTTTCGAAATACGACGTCCATCCCCTGCTGAATCTAGACACCCCTCCCGCTTAGAGCGACTCTGAGGTGCTTGCAAATAAATATACGTCTTAAATCTTAAAACGAGCGATTTAAAGTTTAGTCAACTAGTTCACAAAACTGGCATAGGAAGAGTTTATTTATAACTCTACCTATTCCTAGATATAAGAGTAGATACCTTTTTTAGATTTCATTAAGATATATTACATTACACTTTATAGAGATAAACATAATTCATCAGCATTATCATCAGTTCAGCTTTAAGGCGTTCACTGCTAGCCTCTATCATAGGCATTCACTTAGGGCGACTATGAGATGCTTGAATATAAATATTTTTGTGATATCTTCAAACGAGCAATTTGAATTTTAATCAGCTGGTGGAATATGTTTCTAATTTTACTGTTTAAAAAGATAATGTCAATGATTATCATGATAACGATAGTGATGATAATATTCATTAATAATTATAATATTGATAATGTAGATGAGAGACAATAGTAGGGAGAGATGCTAATAAAAAAATAATTATAGTAACAATAGTAATAATGATAGTAATGACAAAGTTAATAAAGATGATTATAATGATGAACTTGATGACGATGACAACGGTAACAGATTATAATGATAAACGGTAATATTATAAATAAAAAATAGTAACAGTAGTAATGAAATGATAAAAATTATGATGGTGATTTATGAACATAACAAAGATTATAAGTTTAATAATGATAGTAATAGTACCAATAATTTTGATAATATGACAATGAAGAGTTTACCTATTACTAACACTCGATATAAAAGTAGATACTTATTTAAATTTAGCAAACGTATAACAAAGATTTGCTTATGAATATTTTGCTACCGTACCTGTATATGAACTGTAGTAATTTCAGTAAAACGTTTTTTTCCGTTATAGGTAGATCCAGTGGCGCAACCAGAGGGAAAGCTTTGGGGTCGAAACCCGTCCTAGAACCCTTGGGTTTAACGCTTACAGTTATATACATATAAAAGCAGTTATGACAGAAAAATACTTAGTCCAAAGGGTAATTTTGGGCTGTGCTACTGGGTACATCACTTGGCTTGAAGACCTGTTTACTTTCTACGTTTCGCCATTTTTGCTCCACGTTTTCTAATTTTACACTTTGAGGCGACTCAAGTGTAAAATTAGAATTTTTTTCGAATTTTATTAGAATTCGAGTTTTATTCGAATAAATAGTTCGAATCGAACTATTTATTCGAATGGATGTTTACGTGTTAGTTAAACACTCAAAGTTGATTAATCGAATTATATTGATAGAATTTTTTGTCGATTTGTTATTCGATTCCGGATCATTTCACTTTTAATGGCTACATTTCATTATTTAGAGCGGGCTTTTTTTTTTTTTTGTTACTTTTTTGAACCTTATAAAGCATTGTTTCAAGACTTAAAACTTAAAAGTTTAACTTAAAAGTTTATCGAAAAAACAAAATAATGTATGGTACCGCCGAAAAACGTTTTTATGCAACTTTGGCCAAACATGGCGACAGTAAATGACATGAAAAATATTCGAAAAGAATAAAAATGTGCTAAGATCAACTTATAACAAAAAAGTACCAAATTTTAAAAAAAGTCATGAATTCATTTAAATTAACACTTTATTTCAAACAACTGTTAGATTATGGCTTCTACTTTACAATTTACCCGTCATTAGTTATAAGTTTTTGACTTTAGAGTTCATTTCACCATGGTGAAATCTCAATGCTTCCCCCCCCCCCATACTACGTTGCAAGTGTGTCGAGAATTTTACTTTGGAATAAATACTTTTAGTGTTGATGGTTGTTTTACTCCGGAAAATGCTACATACAACATGTTATTTATAAAAACTGATGATCTTAAGTTCACACAAACAAATTCGAGGATTTGGCTTTGACTGTCATGTTAAGCGCAGGGGAATGGGGGTTGAGCACCCTCTTTCAGTTGAAATAGGAAGTTAAAATTCTTCCAGTAAATTGCTATCCACAAGTCTAAAAATATTGAGGGGTGTCCTGTTGCCTAGCAGTAACTTTTTTCTTAACATGTATTTTTGAACCACTCTATTGTGCACCATTAATGACATTCGCCTTTAATATGTTACTGTACAGACTTTTCTCGATGAGTCTTAAGCCTGTTACGACCTTCTTTTATATCCTAATTACTCAAGAGTATTGTTAATGTTTTTTTTTTTTTTTTTTTTTTATTTTTAGTTTCAACTGGTGTCCGCAAGGTAACCAGGTGAACATTTCTTAAAATTGCAGAACCAATAGCGGAAATTAAACAAAAATAGACCGCCTCAACGAAAACTGCCAATCCCTTCCACCTTTTGGAATTTCTGACAATCTTGAAATTGCAACCAGGTTTAAATATTACGCCTTTCCAGTGTTTCTAAGCAAGAATCATTATTGATTCTGTATTTAGAGCTCTAATATTTTTCTAAGTAAGTAGTTTGAAAAATATTTTGCTTAAATATTAGATTTGAATCTATTAGCAAATGAATTTCCCTTTTTTGAATACTTTCATGTAAAAGTAAAAGAATGATTTTTAAAAAGCATTGAAGAAGGCTTAATGCCTCGTAAAAATATCGCTATAAACAGAAAAAGCCAAAAACAAAAATAAATAAATAAATAAAAATCCATAAATTAAAAAGTAGAAAGTAAGGTTTTGAGACGGGGAAAATGCGTGTCTGTCGGTCTGCCCCCGCCTTAAAACAATTGAGTGAACAGACCGATTCAAACAAACTTCTTTTTGTTTGAAAGATTTTGAACACTTCATTCCCATATTTTACTTTTTGATTTGAACGTTTTTTCTTTTTTTTTGTTTTTTTTTGTTTTTTTTTTTTGAATTTTGAACAGTCAGCAGTTCAAAAAAACTTAACATTAGCGCGAACGGGGAAATTTAAGACAAAAATTGCTTCAAATTAAAAGCGAGATTGCTTCATACTAACTATGTTGAATAAAGCTTTCTATAAAGAATATGAATAGAACAGATTTTTTTGATTCGAAAATTTTTTCGTTCAATTCATAACGTTTTGTTCAGTACAAAAAATCTTTTCTATTAGCTCCTACGAGGAAACTTAACGCAAATATAGATCCCATTTGTGTGAAACAAAATTTGTCGGAAAAAGTGTGTTTTTTTTTTTAATTTGGGTATTTCAAGCGCTGTTTTTGAACAGTTCAAAGTTTTTTTAACGTGACAACTTATTTTTGACACTGAAAACTGGAAAAAATTGTGCAGATTCTGAATACATTCTCAGTTTTAAAGAAATCGAAAAAGAAAACTTATTAATAAAAATCGAAATATTATATCTTTTGTAGACTTAACATTGATGCAAGAAAAAATTGAAATGGAATGAATTCAAAGCGCAAAGGTTTTTAGTAGGGCTGCGGAGTTGAAAAGACAATAACCAACTCCAGATTCCGACCACTAGAATTTTTGGGTCATCGACTCCGACTCTGAATCCGATTTTCAGCTTTGGCTGAATTTAGATTCGGAAGGAAAATCATAGACTCCAACTCTCGGAATTTTAGAGCCTTCAACTCCCAACTCCGAATCTTTTATCCCAAAATCAGTCTGATTCCGAAAACGCTGGCAGAGTTGCGGATCAAAGAAAATGAACGACTCTGACGTTGATATGATGTTTTTATTTCTGTTCCAAGATTTTAATTTATGCATTCCATTTTCGACAACGACGAATAATGCGAAATTCGGAGTCCTTTATGTTTGAACTAAGAGATGTGCAGACTATATTTTTTAATTAATGAACATTGTTCCTTTAGGTGGACATTTTATTACTTTAATTTCCATTTTAACGTATTTTTTAATTTTGATTATTATTATTTTTACAACTGGGGAAAAATAGAATTTTTGATATCGTTTAGCTTTTTTTTAAATTTTGATTAGTTTTTTTCTTTGTAATTACTTTTTTTATTACTATTTCTAAAAGCGATTTTTTTTAAAAAAAATATGGAATAGGTATAGTAGCAGCATTTTTTAAAGGTGCTACTACTTTATTTTTTAGTTTATTTCTTTTTTTCTTATCTATTTCATCAGATGAGCGAGGCATATTGTTTCTAGAATTCGGCTTGAAATGTTAATCAGGTGTGTTTGTTATAATTCGCACGTAGCTACTTTAGAGAATATTTTTAGATACAGAAAGTCGATATTGATGTACAGGAAAGAGGGAGGGAGGTTTCGGCTTCCTGAGATTGGGTACCAAATAGCTACTTTTAACCTTAAAGTCTGCAGCAGCAAAAAAAAAAAAATATATATATATATATATATATATATATATATATATATATATATATATATATATATATATATATATATATATATATATATATATATATATATATATATATATACATTCTTCATAATAAATAGATCTGACGCTACTCTACTTTATTGTATTCCTAAGTGAAACAAAAACAGATTAGAGCATTTACGAATAAAAATATGAAAGCGAAAAACAAAGAGCGCGAAGTCAAGTGTTTCTTATGGGATACTTCCTATTTTAGTAATGAAATGATGAAGCTGTTAGGGAAAAATTGGTAAGAGACAATTTGAGACTAGATCGTTTGAATTCTGCTTTTCGTGTAGCGTCCGGTGCATTTGTTACCGTTAAAGTATGAAATCCGTTATTTTATAGAATACCTAGTTATTTCATGGAATAACTGATCATGTCCGTTAAAGTGTAAAACTATCTTGGATTTTATGGTTTAACTAGTTATTTCATCGAATTACGATCTGCAGTCCGTTAAAGTGTAAAATAATCTATATCATATATCTTGCTCGACAAATACATTTACCTTCCACCCCTACTGCATTTATGAACTATTCCAGGCCATACGGAGAGTTCATGTAAAACACAGTATGTCAACAAAAAAAATTTTGTTTTAGAAATAATGTTCTTCGTAATTCCAAGTGTTCTTTTAATAATCATTGTTGTAACAAATGATTTTATGGTACGTTTCCATAAATACCATTTATACGCTGCATAAATTAGATAAATTGCTTCTTTTTCATTGTAATTGTCTATCATTGGTTTATTTATAGAATACCTAGTTATTTCATTTTAGATAAATTGTTTATTTTACACTTTAACTGTCTCTTATTAGTTACTTTATAGACGAAAAACATACTTCATAGAATAACTAGTTATAGTGTCAAATTAATAACATATTACACACTTTAACGGACACGATTAGTTATTTCATAGAATAACTAGGTATTCTATAAAATAATTGCATTACATACTTTAACGGTAACATATCTAATATGAAGAATGTGTTTTTTTTTCTCTTGCCTCAGACTTTGAGGTTAAAAGTACCCGGTACCCAATCAGGAATCCGAAACCTACCTCCCTGCTTTCTCTCCCAAAATGTCTCGGGTACCCGTATGATAGATCTCGTCGTTGTGCAAATCCACCGCACATTTCAGATTTCAGTTATCCTTTGGATGAAGCCGTTTATTAGTATTGACGCTGAATTTTCGCCATTAAATCGTGAAACTTGGATCGATAAAAATGCAGTGAAACCTCGATAACTCGACAACCTGAAGAAACACGAAAACATACCATGTTAAGCGGGGATCAGCTAACTAAGGTTTCATAATTTAAATTCCTACAGAATTTTCTGTATTACTTATTTATTTGTGCTTAACCGTTCGCGTTACAAAAATCAATTCCAGCAAAATGATTTTTCTGTTATTCCACCTCCCCCCCCCCTTCTCTCTCTCTCTCTCTCTCTCTCTCTTTTTTTTTTTTTTTTTTGAGCAATCACGATTGCTTATTGTTCTTATTTGACTGTTTAGAATTCCTATGATTTTATTTTTCCACCACCTCCCTCTGCCAGCACAACCGTCGCGTCGACTGGCCTCACAATGCTGCTCCTCTTGCGAAAACCGTCTCCAGGTTACGTCCGTATCCTACACACACACACGCGTACACACACACTCATGCCTGCGCACAGACACAAACACACACTCCTACACACATACACACATACATACTCATGCCTGCACACAGATACAAACACATGCCTACATACACACACACGAAAGCCTACACACACACGCGCGCACACACACAGCACTGCATACACACCACCCACTCACATGCATACATACATACCCACTCACGCACCCACACACATGCGCCTACACAAACACACACGCGCATCCATACACACTCACGCTCGTGATTGCGAAAAACATAATTTGAATTCAAGATGCCAAAAATTCAAATTAATATTTATTTATTTATTTTTTTTTTTTTTGAGCAACTGCGACTGCTAATTGTTTTTATTTGACCGTCCTTGATATTTAGTTCCTTTTTCAACCCCACAGTCCTCTGCAAGTGCGACTCCTCCGCTTCAACTGGTCGTAGGCGTCCATATACTACACACATGCATGCTCCTACCCTTACACACACACACATGTATGCGCCTTTACACACATACACTACACACAAGCCAGCGTGGATACACACAAGCCTACACAACTATACACACACAACCGCCCAAGAGGAAGGGCAGACTTGGGGGACAGGAGACGTTTCTAGAAGCAATAACTCCAATGAGTAGGGTCCTGTCGTGACTCGTGATTGCGAAAAACGTAATTTGAATGAATAATTTCAGAATCAAATGAAATTTTGTTTTTTAATTTTTTTTCTACTGAAAAGCATAAATACATAGGAACAAATCCATAAATTTTTGAAAAGGGTCAAAAGTTCTTTAAAAGTCCTGCTCACCCATGTTTGAAAAACATGTGCTGCAGTGCCTTCTTTCTCTCAAGGACTCCTTGGGTTCATTTCGCCAAAACCTATCCAGCTTTAGGGTTGCACCAACAGCACAGAGTGTTGTGGCTGATACCCTGGATGCAAGGTAGATTCCTCTAAAATAGCTCTTTCTAGAAAAGAGTTGATTGACTGACCAAGAAACCGCAGTGTAAAATTTTCATAAAGGGTCATTATAAAAGAATGTTGGTAGTAAAAAATTTGGTTGATACCATCAGGAGGTTGACTTTCTGGGATTCCTACAAACGCGTGTCAAGTTAAAGAGGTTTTCGCATATTGAAATTAACAGTGAGACAACCATCGGAAAAATATCTGTCGACTTGTTGGGGTAATTCAGTTATGAAAGTTTAACTGCAAAACAAAAATGCGAAAGTCCTATCATCTAAAGAATTATTCATATGTTAAAGGTTCATTAGGCAGAAAAATCACATAAAATGAAAAATCAATACAGAATCTCAGCTTTCCCGTGATCTTCCTGCACTGTCAGCTCCTGCAAGTTATTAATATTCTGTCAAGTAATTAAAACCATCATAATTTAACACTTCGATTAAAATACCATATAATTATTTTTTTAAATACTATAAAAAAACTTTAGTCAATGAAAAACTAGGATTTTTTTTAATTACTGGAAAAACACCTAATATATTAAAAACCTTTTCTAACTAATTTTGTTCTTGAATTTCAATTCAAAACCGCTGAGTTTCTCTTAAAATTTTTTAAAGAAACAACAAGCACTGTAATTCAAAAAGAGGAGACCCTGTGTACGATATTGATAGGGTCTGGTGGGGTAAAGTGGTCATAAAATCGGAGGTTTTCAACTTATGTGAATAATAAATACAATAAATTCTTTAAACATTTAAACTTTTTTTGTTTTTTATTTTACATTGCATTATTAAAGAACACAGCACATTGAGTTTTAGGAAAATAAATATTGATTTAAGTAGTTTTATAACACTTTCTTTTCCCTTTGTATTTAAGATCACTTTACCCCATGGGGTGGGGGAAAGTGGTCATAGCATGGGGAAGAGTGGTCATAGTTAAAAATATCTGCAAAACCGTTACAAACAACCCTAATATTTGTATATTTCGGTTATTTTTATAGTTACAAGTATATGCAGAAGCATATGTGTGTGTACACAAGTATATACGTGCAGTGTAAACATTAGTAAACACGTTCATATATGAGTAGATACATGTATGCATCAGATACATGCATGCACGTGCCTACTAAAGAATGTATGCGCATACACTGGAATATAAGCATGAATACTTTATTACCTACAGGAGTGCAGACGTGTCTACACGAGTATATACGTGTCACGTGTACGTACGGGTATATTCGCGTGTAAGCGAACATCATATGCGTGTATGCACTTGTATCTCGAGTACATACGTGCATACCTGAGTTAAACGTGTACAGTAGACGTATACACGCATATAATAAGTGTATATACACACATACATATACGGGTATACATGAGTTAATTCGCGGATACATCCAATGCGTGTTTGTACGTGTCTACTCCCACATATATATATATTGTGAAGCACGAGTATTATACGTATGTATACGTGCAAACACGATTATATACCTGTATAGACGTATATAGGGACATTTACGTGCATACACCAGTACACTCTCAATAATGGACTTTCAAATTTGACGAAATTTTCTTCGTTTTTGACGAAACCACTTCCAGGGATATGCTCCGAGCGAACATTTCTTCAAATTGAAGAAACTGCTTTTGTTAGTAGTTTGAGGATGCGAATTTCGTCAAATGTAATGAAATATTTCTTCATTCTAGTTTCGTCAAATTAACAATCATTTTCGTAGTTTTGAGAGCATTAGTTTCGTCAAATTAATTTCGTCATATATAAGGACGTTAATTTCGTAATTTTTTAAGAAAATTTATTTCTTTTTTTTTTTCTTTGAGCACATTAGTTTTTTTTTTTTTATATTTGCGAATACAGTCGAACCTCGTTAATTCGAACACGCTTAAAACAAATAACTGCTGAAATGAACTTTTTTTGCAATCCTTGTCTTATTGTTTATTGTTTTTTGGATAAAGCGAACCACGTTTTATAATAATCGATTTTAATGGTCCCTTTAAGTTCGTTATAACGAGGTTTGACTGTATTTTATAAGATTTGTGTGCGTGTGATCAAATTCTAACTTCAGAATCTTACCACCGTAGTTTCCCCACTTTATTGCGTATAGTTACTTTCACAGGCCCGTCATTTACGGGGTGAGGGGATCAATTGAACCCCCCCCCCCTCCAGTCTTTATTTTTGAACATTCATGTTTTTACACATGACTGGCCGTTGTTTTAGTTCGTGTTCTGTAAAATTTTTATTGAGTACAGACTCTTTGTCATATTTGGGAAAAAATTGAAACAACGGGGCCTGCAGCCCCCCCCCCATAAAAAAAAAGACAAGTAATTGTTAAAAAATGAGGCACATAGCATATGTCAAGCAAATTTTTATTTATTTAAAATTGCAAACAAACAACTTCTTAAAAAAGGTAAAACAGAATCATTGCAGATTAAACTCCCCATGGTATCTAATTAAACCCCCCATAATGGGGGTTTTCCTTCAAAAAATCTAATTTTTGTCGGATATTTTCCAAATTTGGCACAGAGGTTCGTTATTGGAGGCTCGGGAATTCACACAAGGTCGTTTATGTCCCTCTATGGGGGGCGGGCGGGGGGGGGCAGACAACCCCGCATTGGGGGCTCTCCGTATTAAAAAAAGTTTTTGTCCGATCTTTCCAAAATTTGACACATAGGCTCTTTGATGCACGGAGATTCACGCAGGGTAGTTTTCGGCCTTCTATGGGGGGGGGGGTTAACCCCTACGGTAGTTTTCCTACAAGAAATCCAGTTTTTGTTGCATCTTTCCGAATTTGCCAGAGGTTTGTTATTTGATGCTTAGGAATTCTCATAGGGTGGTTTTCTTTTCGCTATGGGGGGCAATCCCCATACGGGAGGGGTTCTTATAAAAAAAACAGTTTTTATCATATCTTTTCCAAATTTGGAACAGAGGTCCTCTGATGCTCGGGAATTCACACATGGTAGTTTTCAACCCTCCATGATGGGGGGGGGGAGCAACCCCGCATTGGAAGTTCTCCTTATATATATAAAAAAAGTTTTTGTCTGATCTTTTCTAAATTTGCCATAGAGGTTCTTTGATGCTCAGGAATTCACGGAGGTTAGCTTTCGTCAATGTATGTGTGGGGGGGGGGGCAACCCCGATGGGGGTTTTCCTTGAAAAAAAATTCATTTTTTCGTCGGATCTTTTCCAGATTCGGCCCAGATATCCTTTGATGCTGGAAATCCACATAGGATAGTTTCCCATGGGGTAGTATTCATATGGGGCATATATCCCATGGGGTCCATCATGGGGTATATTCCATGTGATTAAAGAACCTATGTGCCCAAATTAGAAAAAGATCTGACAAAAGCCTGGATTTTTGTAAGGAAAACTCCCCTAATTGCGGAGAGGGATGCCCCTAAAGCGAAAAGAATATTTCAAACTGTTTGAATTACATCGCTACATCGCGATGTAAGGATGGCGATGCATCACGATGTAGAAATTCCTACATCGCTCTGCCCCTACTGGGAATATAAAAGTGCTACTCTCCTCAGCAGACATTGGGGTACTGGAAAAATAAATCATGTGCCACTTTTATGCACAGTTAGATTGATATATGCTAGGGAGAAAATTGCTGAGAAGTTTCTTCTTCATTGCATCGCATGAAAAAAATTCCAGAAAAAAAAAAAAGATTTTTATCCAATTTATACCAAATTTCAAAAAAAAAAAAAGTACGAATAAAATGGACAACTTTAAGTTAGTATATATTTGTTTGGAACCTAAGGCCTACGGCTAAGAGGTGGGGTGCGTGCGGAGAAAAGTATATATTTGTTCTAAAATTAGATACAGAAAATAAAATTAGATAATCTTAAGAAAAAGCTTACCTTTTTCTTTTTCCAATTAATTATTTGTTTTACTAATTTTGCTTGTATGTAGAATGTTTATTTGGCCAAATTTATGTTTAATACAGGAACTTTATTATTGCATGCATTTCATACTTCATACTTTGAAAACAATTCTCTGCCAAAATTGCAAAAGGTATTTGAATATATAAATTTTAAAAAAAATGCAGATGTGAAATAAATCTTTTGGTGAAATTAATTTAGTGTAATGTTTGTTAAATAATTATAAAAATATACCTTTGCTTTTTACCCCTAAGTTTCTATTTTTATTTCCAAACATGTGTAACATGAAATCAATGTATAATATACGAACATTTAGAATATTGTTATAATTATGAAAAAGTCTTCGTCTGTCCTTGTTCCGATTATCTCCGTGATGTTGGATCCATCCTAAAAAAGTTTTAAAAAGAGAATATATACATAATAAGAAAAGATTAAGTCCATGGGTGTATGCCCTCATGCACATGGATCTTTTTTCTATTCCGAGGAAAGTTTTACGATTAAATTCAGCAATTTATTTCTGAAATAAAACATGTTTTCACGATTTCTTTCAAAATCTGAGTTTTTTTTCCTTAAGTTAAAAAGCTACGATTCGCTTGTGACTTTGAAAAGCATCTGATTTAATTTTCATATTTTTCAAAATATATGATTATTTCGATGCTGACAGCTTTTTATCAAGCAGATTGAAGAATGAGTTATTTTTACAGCGGATGAACAAAATTTTTATTTAGGCAGTTAGACTCTCAGTTAGTTTCTGAAATTAATTTCTGAATAATATTCTAGAACTAAAGTTTCTTCAATTTATCGAGAATCAGCATTATTTGGCCATTAAACGAGTTAATTCTTTTGCACATCAAGTCGTAAATTTTCATTTTTTTGAGCTATAAAAAAATCAAAAGTGCGAAAATTGTTGATCTGTGATTTTTTTTTAAATTTTTTTTTTTAAACCGATAGCCAAAATACACCTTTTTTTTTAGATTTTCGTGTTTCGTTTTCTTCACGAATGTTTTCTGAAGTACTCCCCCCCCCCTACCCAAATTAGTTCCAATAAAGTAGTTATGAATTAAGTAGTACTGAAACTGGTGATTATGATTTTATTTGCACTTTTTTTCAGAGATTTTATTGTGCTATGTTATCAATAAACAACATTTACCTACCGAGCTTCACCTCCTTAAACCACTACCAAATTAAAGTCAAAAAACCCAGGGCTCCAACACTCGAAGCCACGCTCCATTTCATAAACTAACTAGTAATTACATAAAGCTACCTTCTAGCTGATGAATAGGGATTTAGTAGAAAAAAAAACTGATTTTTCTGAAATACTGGGGGTAGAGTATTTACAAAATGGGGCGTAGCTTAAGGGCGTGTGTACTTAGGATTTTTTTAACTCAGCTGGTAATGATTTTAAGAGGGAATGCTTGCCAAGTAAAGTTGTTAATTGATAGTATAGTATCTTGAAATTTTTAAAAAATATTCGAACAAAATCATAAAATCATCAGAACCAATCACTAGTACAAAAATATTCAAACGTAGCTCTACTTACTAGTTTGGGACGGAGACGAGGGGAGTATCACCTTTTAACTAAGCATATTTGATTTTTAAAATATGCAATTTTCACGCAGTAAATAAAAAACGCCAAGGGAGAAGAGCTGCCAAAGATAGGGGAAACCCAATAAAAAAAGTGCATTTTCTTGTTTGTTTGTGTCTTGAGAACTAATTGACTGATATCGATGGATTTTTTTTCAAAGGT
The DNA here is from genome assembly GCF_026930045.1 of Uloborus diversus. Lineage (NCBI taxonomy): Eukaryota > Metazoa > Arthropoda > Arachnida > Araneae > Uloboridae > Uloborus > Uloborus diversus. The sequence continues at coordinate 177,189,007 of NC_072732.1, read as the reverse complement.
ATATAATGAAAATAGGGATTAGTGTGGTGAGCAAAGCTTGTTACATATATAAAGCTTATCATATATTTTCATTATCCTTTTAATTTTTCATATATTTTCATTATCCTTTTAATTTTTCATATATTTTCATTATCCTTTTAATTTTTCATATATTTTCATTATCCTTTTAATTTTTCATACATTTTTCATTATCCTTTCAATTTTTCAATTGAAGTTCGGTTAAATTTTCAGACATTTTACTTTATATCCAGCAAAATCACAACTCCAACTAAAAGATTTAGATTTATTGGAAGTTCATCTATAAAATGCTTCTTAGTCTGATTTAATGTAGACCGGGATTTCTCACTTTTTGTTGTCAATATCTTGAGGCGGCAAATATGGCAATAAAATTAATGCTGCATTTATTTTAGCTGTAGAAACTATGTATAATGGAAAAATTCATAGTTATGACAAATCATGTAACACAAATTGACGTAGAAAAACTTATAAATTAATTGCATGAAGTGGGAGAATAAACAACAAAAAATGCTTATTATTGTTATTACAATTTTCAAACATGCTATACTATCTTTTCTTTTTAAATCGAGGTTAAACATTAAAATTTCACTTCAATAATTTATTTTAATTTGCGGAAAAATTGAAAAAATATTGAAAATATTCTGCTGAAATATCAAGCACAAAGATAGAGTTCTTTATGGAAATTAATATTTTTTCTATCTTAAAATGATTTTATCAAATTGATATTACTTCATGTTTTATGCAAGTAAAAAAAAAGGCTGCACAAATAATGAACATAAGCACCTATTGCTAGAAACATCTGCCGCAGGGAAAGAGATTATATAAACAACGTGGGGTAAGCTGGTAAGCATATTGGGGGATTGGTATATAGTATTTGTTTAAGAAAATAAAAATGCAGAATGAAACAAATTTGAACTATTAAACTAAAAAATACACTTCGTTTAACAGAATTATTTTTGTAAAATTTATGGAGAAGAATGAAAACTCATAACCATGTAATATATTCCATGGTGAAATTAAAAACTTCAAAGTTCTATACCTTTTATAAAAGCGCTGTATTTATCATCAGTGTTAGTTAAGCTACGGTGGAGGTTTTTTTTTTCTTCTCCCTGTAAGTTTAAATTCGTACAAACTCTTTAGTCATGATTGTAATTTTTTTAACGAAATAAAGGAAGTACGCTTTTGAAAACAAATGTCAACGAACCAACATTTTCTTTTACAAATAAAAAAAAAACAACACTAGCTAAGCCTAACGTGGAGATGACTCAAAGTTAACACACACAGAATTCTAAACCTAATCGAACCGTTCGTTTTCAATTTTAATGTGTTTTAAATACAACTATAAACACAACACTAAACAAAAATGTAACAATACATAAAAGAAGGCACATTGCACATACAAATTTCAATAAATACTAACCTTTTTTATGAATCCTTTAGAATAATTGAAGTAAGATAATTTAACGAGCAAGTACAAGATTGAAACGAAAACTCCCAGAATGCACTGCAATGTGACGAAATCGAGACGAAATAATTTCGTGAAAAATTTGAGATTTCTGGTTTCGTCAAATATCACGTGATTCAGTGGCAAAAAGATCGTCGAAAATAACGAAATAGTGCTCGAGGATTGCCGAATCGTCAAAATTGAGCGTTTCATTTTTGACAGTGTAGATGTATGTATACACGAGTGTATAACTTATGTACATGTATGCCTACAGAATAAATCCAAACTCTTGGGTAAAATCTAAGGAGTGTGATAAGAAGCAAAGAATTATAAAGAACTTACGTTCGCTGACGCACTACATGCACAAAAAGCCAGAAACTGATGGATGCAAACAAATCGCCATTTTATTACACAAAGATGATTTTACCCAACATTTAAGTTTTTAAGAAATATTTAGAGCAGTTGTTAAAAGTTACGGCTTGTAGACGCAACAAAGGCGCAGCTACAGTTGAAATTTTTTTAAATGGCTCGTTATTGCAACAGAGAGTGCTTTGTGATTGCGGCGCACATGTATTACAGCTGCAGGCCACAAAATTTCATCAATCGCTTTAAAACGTTCTTGAGACCTAAAATTTTGTGCAAAATTTTCTGTGTGTAATAACTTTGTGACCTGTTTTGCATCAATCAGTTTCTGGTTTTGTGTGCATGTAGCGCATCAGCATTGTGTTTGTGACCATATGTTCCTTATGTGATTCTTGCTTCTTATCCTCCCCTCTAACTCATTTTAATAATTTGCCCAAAAGTTTAAACTCACCCTGTTTACTTGTATATCATATGCTTGCATGTAAGCGTCTACTCGAGTACATACGCGTATATTTGTGTCTACCTGAGTATGCACGTGTTTATATATATACGAGTATAATAAGCGAGTATATACGTGTATAGTTGAATGTATATCTGTATTGATTAAAAATACTTGCAGATACCCATATACGTATTTATTGGTGCATTTATGTGAATACGTTCATATACGTGCCTACACGAGTATATGCACATGCTCGTATATTTAAACCCGTTTACTGTAAAAAAGAATACATAGTAAGTGAAATTAATATTTAATTTATATCTGCCTTACACTTAACGATTAAATGACATTAGAGCAATCTTTGTTAAGCCTAATATTGTGACCACTTTACTATCTTAAATTGTTCTAAAAAATTATCTAAAAACGATTCAGCTAACTGCTAATGAGTAAGAGTTCTTGTGACATGTAGGAAGCTTCCTATGCTGTCACTCTGTTCATAATTCTAACAAACAAAATTTCCCAAGTTAAAAGAGGTGTTTAGTTTTAAAAACTTTTCATATTCACACAAAATATTTTTCTTTACCAAATAAAATTTTTCCAGTTGTAAAATTTTGTATTCAAAATGTAGTTCTAACTGCCCTACTCTATAATAAAATTTTCACATTCATTCAAACATTAATTTCCAAGCTATAGCCATTTATTTGAAGAATAACCACTTTACCCCATTGAACACCCCACTTGACCCTACGTTTTTTGATAAGTAAAATCAGTATTTTTAAAAAGTATCTTCAAATGTCAAATTTACGCCCTATTCGTAGTCTTGTTCTGAAAACCTTTGACATTACACTTCCGATTCTGAATGAAAAGTTTCAAAACTCCGTGCTCTTAAAAGGGCAAAATGTTCTTCCCTTTACATAACTGATGCAATTTGCTGTGAAAGGCATACAACAAAATAAATAAAAAGAATTTTCAAAGACGAACACTGATTTTAGTCCTGTTGTTTTACTTATATACCTGAAAACGGATTTAGATAAGAAGCCGACTTGGAAAGAAAAAACAACTAGTTAGATTATATATTTATTTCAATTCGAAACCTCAAAGATTTCATTTCGGACGGAAGGAAACTTGAATTTGAAATTGTCTTTTGGAAGAAATTCCTTCAATATAGCTGGTTTTTCTTCCTCTCTTTTTTCTTTAAATAACAGAAATAAAGTTACGAAAATAACTATACATTGGCATCTTTACAAATTAACACGTGAAGGGATTCTTTTCGGTACCATTTTTTAATTCTAAATCAAATTGCAAATGAGACTATAATCTTTATATATTAATAGGCAAGAGGTATCGTTTTCACTTCTGTATGTCAACCGATTTTCATCATTATCTTTTTGTTTAGTAGCTATTGCCCAGTTTTAGTGTAATCAATAAAAAAAATTGAAATCAGAAGATAATTAATGAACAACTTAATTAAAAATTCATTTTAGCCTTATGTGGTTCTTTTTAAACGGATAGATGGTTCAGTATTTTTAACATTGATACAATGGGGCTGTTTCCTTCAGTCAAAAGTACTACTTTTAGTCACTGAAATTGATAGAATGAGTAAAAAAAAATAACATGAACCCAAAGAATATTTTTATTTTCCCAACAGTTATTTTTTAATTAATTTTTTAAAATGTCCGATTTCGAAAACAAGGCGTGGTCTTTATGACGTTACAAATGATGCAATTTGGCGCATCTTTCTACAGTTTTTCCACGTTATCATAATCAAGAAGCGAATTAAATATTGCGCTGCGTGCTTGCTATCAACTATATCGTTTCCAGTACACGTGAGTAAAGATGCGAATTAAATATTTTGCTGTATGAATGGCATCAGTGAATGGCATTTCATCATTTCATTCATCGGCAGAAGCGTAAACAATGAAAGCGCACCGATTAAAGTATTTTATTTTTTTCAAAATATTAAACTTAAACAAATTATTTTTAAAATGGTCTGATCCTATGTTCTTAAGCATGCTCATTCAGAAAAAAAATTCTTTTAAAATTTTGGAAACGACCCCATTGAAAAGGTATTAAAAAAAGTACCCCAAAAGCAGTTTTTTACAAAGCGTCAAAGGTCCAATAACCTGAATTCACCAGGAAAAAAAGTTATTTGCGATTTTTAAGTAGCGAAACTCGTGATTTTCAAATTTAACTCGTTTTTCATTGTTTACGCGAGCTATAAGTTCCGTAGAACATAAGGTTTTAATTGATTTTTGAAATCGCTCTTTTTGCATGATTAAGTCAATTTATTGCTTCGAACTTGATATGGTTAAAAAGTCCGCAATGAATACCCATTCAGACATTTACCTCCGTATACATTCAAAAACGCGAAGCTCCGAAATTGAATAGTAAAAGGGCTAGAAGCAATTTTAAATACGTGAACATTAACTTTATTTGCTTTTTCACGCGAGATAGTATGAAGCAATTGTTGAATAATATTACGGCGCTATATATAACTTGAGGGTTATGAAATAAAATTCTTGTAGGGACTTTTAGTTTCGATTAAATGACCTTCTTTTAAAGAACACCATTTCTACACTGTTAAAACTACAGGATGCATTCGGCACCTTTCAGGGGAGAAACGCTTGTTCACCAGCGTCACCCAATACGGAGCCGAAATCGCACCTCTAAATAGGGTGAAAAACAGGCACCTTTTAAAAACTAGACAGATGGAGTGAAAAAAAAGGAACCTTCGGAGAGAGAAATGGCACCCTTACTATAGATCCTCCTCCCCCCTCCCCCGTATTGTGTGCGTTTTTGAATACAGTTGTGTATTTTTTTTTTCTTTTTTTAAGTTTTGTTTTGATTTATGATATTCTACGCTTTGGACATTTTCACATTGAACTCGGTATTGGGAATGATTAAAACATGTAATTACAGCATTTGATCATATTTCAGAGCTTTCAACATAGTTAAGAAGTGCTCATAGCTTTAATTCATCTGATCGTGCTCTAACTCAGTGTTTCTCAACCTCTTTTGACCCACGGGAGCGGTATTGTGCGTTCATGAGGAGAAGAGACTTCGGAACGCCTTCCCGAAAGCAAAGCAAAGTTTAGCGCGGGGGTGATCGCTACCGCTTTCAATTGAGACAACCCTAAATTTGGCGGGCATTTAAATTTGTAAAAATGTCTTTGTGTTCTTTCCTTTCGTTTCTAGCTTCGCGTAATTGTCGTCTACGGGGAATCTATACTTTTTAAACTGAAAATTTCAGAACAAAAATATTGTATTTACAAAAAAAAGTAAGGTATTTTGTTTTCCGAATGAAACATTTCTATTAAGGATAGGTTTTTTGAATTTTGAACGATATCCTTTTAAACACTAACACGTCCTATATTCGAAATTGCAAGTGCGCTGATGAAAAAAAAAGGGGGGGGGACAGGAAAACTTCATTGCCACACAGACTGTGGCATTGAAATGCTTAAGGGTTGCGTTCGTTTTGAAGACTTAATATCTCTCTCCATCTCCCTCTCCCTTTTCTTGAGGGGGGGGGGGGTGACTCAGTAGCTCTTACGGGTTGGGTCTTTTTGATGCATCTGTATGGATTGTACAAAATTTCAGATCATATAGAGCGGATATACAGTCAGTAGATCTACAGTAGCAGTTATTTTTGAAAAATCATGAAAACATTATTCGAACAAAAGTTGCCCCCCCTCCCCCCCCAAAAAAAAAAAACTTGGTTGAACCAAAGGCGGGGACTGGGCAATTGTTCCAGAAAGGATTTACATGTGAGAAATAAAAGTAAATGAGAAAACAATAAAAAATCAATCTGAAATATTTAAAGCAATTGACTATTAAAATCAAGGCTATTTCTCTAAGTATTGCATGAATATTAATGTTTAGAAATATGTAATAATTTGCGATGCGTTATAAAAAGTGTCTTTGGTTTGAATACTGTTTTAAAATTATAGGTTTATCGGTTGGGTCCGGCTTAAGAGATGACGACTACCCCCAGGGCGAGTATTTTCAAGGCGGGGGGGGGGGAGGGTAACCAACTTCGTTTCTGGGGGGGGGAGGCAGAAACGAAGTTAGTTATAACACTTTAGTACGCAGTAGCCTAACGTAAACACGGATTGTCCATAAAGGACGTTACACTTCACCTTAGCCTCTCCCCTCGTCACATCTCACGCAATGTTCGATGAACATATTGCTATAACGAACGCTTTTATTTGGACCAAAATATGTGAAGTCATATTTCTTATAATCCCCTCCTTCCACCTTGAGACTAACTGTCCGAAGTTCATGAACCCCGAACCCTCTCTCCCTACCCCTTTCAAGCGTGACATCATTTGTGAACGACTCCTTAGGTTTGCTCTAAGTCACCAAAATCGCAGTAACAATTGTTTTAAGGGAAAAGACCGGCTCCCCCCCTCCTTCCTGGATAGCTCTAGTCACAATTTGTTTATGATCATGTATGTTTTTAATAAAGAATCATATCGCACTCCGGCAAGGAAAGTGACACAATTCAAAATCTGGGAAAACCGTACCGGCTATTGATTTAAAATCTAAATTTAGTGCTTTTTCTCGACACAAAAACCGCAAAGTTAGCTCACCTAAATGGTGCGGGGGGGGGGGGCGTAGAAACGATTTCATCAATAATGACACATCATTAAAATTTCACAATTTGGAAGAATATTTTTCGAGCTTAAAGTATGCATTATGTATCTATACTTCAAAAACTAATTAATAAACATCACATAATAAGTTGACTGCGCATATTGTAATGTTTGAGACTAAATCACTTAAAATTACTATTGTGTCAAACCTTAATTTTCTCCATTGCTGTTTTTTTTTCTTGTGGTTGAGTCAGTTTCCTTGCCAGTGTGGGATATGTTGAACAACTGAATAGGTTGACTATAGCAAAGTTTCTTGATAAAAATAACGCATTTTACATTCAGAGCCAAGGACGGATCCAGAAACTATTCAAGGAGGGGGCGATTGATTTCTTTTTTATAAATTTCCTCCTTTTATTTATAAATTTTATTATAAAATTCCTCCCTTTTATAAATTCGCAAACCTCCACCCCCCCCCTTTCCAAACACCATTAAAGATCATCTCATTTCAGTTATTTTGGGAAGGGGAGGGACTTCCTTTTCTACAAAATTGCGGAGGAGTGTACCAAACCCCATCCCTTACCTTAACGCCATCAAAGGTGTCCCATTAAAGTTCCTCTTTTTTTGGGGGGGAGGGGGGACTTCAATTTTGAGAAGAGCCCTTGAACCCTATAACCCTATTTAATATCATCTAAAATCTTCTAAAATTGAGTTTTTGGAACTTTGAAATACTTCCTATACAAAGTTCAGATCTCCATCAGTAATGTGTTAAGAATAAGATATGTGCTACACTTTCATTTTCCAGACAGCAAGAGCTTCGTCAAACTATTGAAGATAGGCTAAAACAATTTTCAACTTCAGTATCAAAGACATGCCGTGGAAGAGTTCTGCATCTCGACTCAAGGAAGGGGCGGTCGCCCCATCGCCCCTCCCTTGTGTCCGTCCTTGTTCGGATCTGTATTAGAATACGGACAACAAACTTTTGCCTATTTTATGATCCCCACACGTAACGCTGTTCCCTAAAAGTACTGGAAGAACTGAATTACTTTTAGAGTAATCGAAAAAACTTGAATAAAAAAAGCATGTATATTTTTTCGTATTTACAAAAATAAATAGGTTAAAACAGAAACATAAAACGTTGTTTCAGGCACTTATTCAATTATTCTGTAGATAACCATATTGGTATGTGAAAAGCTTTAATTTTTGTTCTGTTTTCTGAAGAATAAAAGCCATATTGGAAAAAAAAAAATAGTACTAAAGTATTGAAATGTGTCACACAGAGTGCAACTTACCTACTGAGGCTTCCAAAATTGTTCGTAGGCTTTAAATGTGTATGGTTAAAAATGAAGTGCCTAGGAATCGAAATAGTAGTTCAATACTTTTTCATACTGTCTCTACATGATTACATCAATTCAACATTTTTTTTTTACAAAATATTGACTGTTTGAAATGGGCCAAAAATGAGGTGACAGAGAAATATTTTCAAAAAAATTCGAAATTAAAGTTATCGTCTGTCGTTTTCTTTCTTTCTTTTTTTTTTTTTTTTTGTTATTTTTTCAATGCGGTGATAGTTAAAAAATCTTTTGGCATTAAACTTTACAAATCTACGTATTATTTTAAAAATGACTCGTATTCGCAAAGTAACAACAAACACAATTCGAAAACGCATTAATTCTTCATTATATTCGAAGTAAAACAGTTCGAAATATTGCAAAAGTAGTTCATTTATCCCTAAGCACTGTGTAATATTTAATAAACGCTTTAAAGAAAAAATCGGATCGAAAATTAGGTGAGAAATGGTTGACCAGCAAAGTTAACAATATGCGATTAGAGATTTATAATTAGAATACCTATGAAAAACCCACGTTTGAGAGCTGTGAAAGTTTCAGCAGAATAGAAGGAAAAATTTTCCTTCCAATTTCACCTGCAACTGTTCACCGTGTTTTCAGAAAATGTTTACTTAGCGTGAAAGACAGAAAGTTTAGGATTTCCTTCGCAAAATCAATGATAAATTAACCCAAAACGTATAGAAATACACTGCAAATCTTAAAATACTTTAAGTCGAACAATTGTCTTAGTAGCACACCTTTTTTCGGGAAAGAAGGTGGGAGGTAATTTCTTAGAAAATTATAGAACACTCGTCTTCCTACAGCGCGATAACGATGGCCAATTGCAACCTTTCTCAGTGTTGGTCTGAAGCCTCATCCCCAAAAGACGCATATAGAATCTTCCGATACCACGTGTTGGGGGCGTGGCCAAGTCTCAACTAGTGAAAAACGGACAATAAAAGCAAATGAAAAACTTTGCGGACCGGTGAAATCTTTATCGTTTTCTTAAAAATTCATAAAATAAATAATATGAATAATAACTCTGGGGCCGTTAAAAAACATGTGAAAAAATTCAGGGTTCTGATGGTTTTTTTAACAAAAAGTAATGTTAAAAATTAATAAAACAATAAATATCTACCCCTCCACTTGGTATCAAAGATCTGTCCCAAATACGTTATAATTTAAAAACGAGTAATTATTTAAAACATGTGAAAAATTATACATTTACTAAAACATGACGTATTCCGAAAATGAAGCATAGCTGTACTTATGGATTATTTACATGATGAGCCAAAAATATTCAGGGATATTACAATTACGGAAGAACAAAATCGTTTCATAAACGTTAATCAAGAGTAACAATATAAAATGCACATAAAGTTTTTCAACCAGTTAAATAAAAAACCAAAAGGAATTTCTAACGTTATCGAGCATCAACCGCTAACAGGAAATGATTCTAACACTTGAATGAGAAAGCAAAAAAAAAAAAGAGCTAGACTGAGAGAGATTTTTTTTCTCTCGCTAGCTTTCTGTTATAATTACGAAGCACAAGAAACATTTTTATTAAGGTTCTTTTGGTGATTAATAAAAGCTGCTTATCGAGTATTCAAGAAAGTAATGACAGATATTTTTAGTAGCGTTTTGAATGATGGAAATTTCACGATAGTAACGGTAAACGGGAACTAGAAGACTAACGGTTACTGAAAAGCAATAAATGCACTTTTAAACACTTAACTATATTTGAAAGCCCTAAAAGCTACAAAGTGATCAAAAGCTGTACTTACTTGTAATTTCGGATAATTAATCCTAGAAAAGTTGTGTTTTAATCCAATAGTGTACTTCATTCAATGTGAGAGACACACAAACGCAATCATTATTTGTCCGCCATATTGAGGTGGTTGAATGTATGTCTAAGGAAAAAAGCGCATGCGCAATGAGTCTTTCTGCGATTGCATGCTGTTTTGGCTCCTCTGCTCTATTTTCTGGCCTGCATTGCTCCTTCAGGCACTATGCTTTCACCTTAGAGGGAATATTTTCACTCGTCTGGAACCCCTGGTTATAACAGTGTAGTAATGCCAGCATTTTCAATCACCATAAACAAATCACAAGGTGAAAGTTTTGATAAAATTGGCTTATTATTGCAACGTCCAGTGCTTTCGAGTGGACAATCATATGTTGCCGCAAGTTCAGTTCAATCATCTTGATAGTCAGTGCCTGATTAACGCACGGTCCGGCGGGTCCACGGACCTGGGCACCACAAATTTAGGAGCACTAAAATAGCCTAAATTAACTTACTTCCTTTCTTTTTTTTCTGTTAAAGTGAACGTTCCTTTTCAGCTTTGAAAATAATCAAAAATCGTTTGAGAAGCTGCGTTTCACAGGATAATTCACAGGCGTTTTTCATATTGACCATTGAAAATTCTGTGACATCAAAATTAGATTTCGATGATGTGATCGACGAATTTACATATGTTAAAGCCAGAAAGAAGCTCTTTTAAAGCTTAATGTCAGAATTAGTTCTTTATTTTTTGCTATTTTTGTAGTTTTAAATTGTTTTTTAATTCATTTTCACCTTAAGGTAAGGCAGTTTTAACTATGATCAAGTGTTTGGTATTCAAATCCCAAGTTTCTGTAGTAATGTGTAGGTTTCTAGTGTATTAGGTTTCTAGTATGAAACATTGACTTTGAAATTGTGCTGATTTTCTCATGGGGCGGGGGCAGGGGCGGCATTTCAGCATTTCATTTGGGGGGTCGAGTTTCTTAAATATGTATTATCATAGTGCGGTAACAAGAAGTGGTCATAAAATCGGTTTAATATGAATAAAAATTAGTGCTTAGACGCAATTAAAATTCTGATTCATTTTCTAATAAGTTATCATACAAAACATCTCGATACTGAAGTTTTTATACCTTTTGGAAAAGTTTTAATGCATGTTTTTTGGAATTCGGAAGAGCAGGGAATCGTCTTACTATCAGTACCCAGTGTCGTGCTGTTTTGCCAGTACAGCTAAATAGAAAAGGTTTTTTCTTTCTTTTTTTTTTCTTTTGCTCATTGTGCTTCGAAAATATTTCTCTAACCTAACAAAAAAACTTCTCTACCAGCTGAGCTGATTGGAATAGTTAAAAAATAATTGAAGTAACAAAGTTATGTATGAAAACACTTTTTATGTCTTGCTCTTCAAAATCACACAGGCAACTTAAAAAATTGCAAGGAGCTTAATTTTCATCATTGAATAATCTAGTCTCGTGGGCACTCTCAGCTTCAATGAGATGTCATCTACCACCAGCTCTGTTATTCACTATTCCAGACTGAAGAGTCCACAACAAGGACGGAACTGCAGTCTCTGGATGTGATAACTGGTCTGTCGGTATATTGCCTGTAATTTTTCTTGCCTAGTGCTAAAAATTTTACTCATAATTGAAACATTTTATTTTTAGTTTTCAAAAAATCCAATCCAGATAATATAGATCCAACCATGCAGAAAAATAATTATCATCAAATCTTGTGTTAATTTTATTCGAAAAACAATCTATTACTTCATACAAAATATTAAAAAAATCAGTGTTTGACTTCACATCATCATGTGAACTTTTCTTTTTTTAGCGCCTTTTTCAAATTGGCTCGGAGGAAGAATTTTTTTTGAAAACGTTTCACCATTGATTGAAATATGCATCTATGTAAAATCTATTTTCAATTTCAATTGCAGATTGAACAATGGTAGTATGAACGCACAGATCAATTGTAGATTGATCTGTGGCTTGAATAGTCCGAAAATTAAGTGTGGCGGATTGAAGATGTTTTGATAGAGTAAAGCATTTTTAAAACACTTTCCGCAATAGAAACAAATTGAATAAAAATTCAAACGAAGTCATACATGCTTTGAAGGGCATGAGCTTTTGAAAGAATCGTTTTGCAATAATTCTCACAGTCGTCAAATCACTGCTTTGAAGTTATAGAGAAAGATTTTTATGATTTTAACTCTTGAAGACCATCTTGTGTCACTTCGAGATTGCATAACTATAGAGTCCCATAAAAGGTATTTGTTGATATGTTTTTTTTTTTTTTTAAATTCAATAAGCACATGCATTTTTAAGAAGTTTCTATGAAAGCAGATAATGCATTGAGCAGCTAAAACGTGTTTCTAGCAAAAGAAAGCGATGAACACTCATTAAATAAATATACACTTAAAAAATGAGCTTAAAAGTGAATGTAAAATATCAAGGAATTTTCTTGAGAAAACCATTCAGCCACACCACTTTGCACGAGCCTCTCATATTGGACATACCATCGTTACACTGGGCACACAAGTATGAAATATTTAGCCGAGAAAAGGCCGAAAAATACTTCTTGAATTTCTAAGTTATCATCCAAATAACGAAAAACCCTTTTTCTAGTCTGGGAATATGTCGAGCTTCATCAAATAGTTACTGAGAACCAGCGAGATTTTTTTTAATGAACATTGATTTCCGACTTACATAAATTGAATTCACCCATTTTCTATCATTCTGCTTAAAAAATTTGGGGGTGCGACCGCCCCCTCCCAACCCCCCTATTTGCCGCCCCTGGGCGGGGGCACCAATTTTTACTCAGGACTTGGGCACCAGTTGGTCTTGATCGGGCCCTGTTGATAGTAGGGAATATATCATTTCTAATGGAAAAGGTCAAGTCAACTTTCTCAATAATTAATAGCGACTATTGACTAAGAACATTTTTAAAACAGAAGTTTTACGTATTTACTGACTTTTGCTGATCATTTCACACACAGAAGATTTCGATAATTGGGAAATTGGCTATCTTTATCCATTGGAGCCAAATTTTTTGGCACCAATGCCTGCGCGAGAAATCATTTCCTTCGCACACGTGGACATAAAGTAGGAAAATATCTATTTGCATATTGCTATTATAAAGCAACGTAGAAATCTATACAAACTTATTCACGCCTTAAATTTGAGTACTGCGACAATTTCCCAGTTATGGGATATCTTCTTTTATTCGTTTATTTCTTTTATTCGTTAAGCAAAATTGGAATAAATTATTACTGTTTGGTATTGTAAGTACATATAAAACTGTAGTTCCCAAGACGTGCAATGGACAAATGTATACGAGTAGAAACTCAAGGTTGGAAACAGGAAAATTTATATTAATTTTCCTCAAATTTTCAGTTATGATCATAGTTGAACTTTGACCACTAGGCGGGCACTAGTAAACATAACTGTACTTATTTTGCTACTGTGTGAAAAAGTATCCCTCAAGGTAGAAATTAAAAAAACTGAACTTTTCGGATTAAAAATCAGAAGTGTATGAAATTAAATTTAAATCGACGGAAAAGAAAAGCTGAACTATCAGATTTAATCATAAATATATCGTCAGACACTTCGTTGTATAGAAGGGTGAGCATTCCCAACACCTAGATATGACACTTGTTTTTTTTTTGGATCATTGACAAAGACATTCCTTACAAATCCTCTCACTAAAACAGTTTTATGTTTCATTGGAAGTAACATAACTCATTTTCTGAAGTACAAAAGTTGCACAGTATGGGGTATAAGCGTTTTAAAAATGTTTGTGTCGGGCGAATATTTTTACATGGCTTAGGTCTCGGTTATATATAAATCCAAGTACGCAACCAGACAAAGTTATGGTAAATCAATCACAGACTGTTAATGTAACTGTTAAAATAACAAACTGTATTGGGACATCAGCTATAAAATGTTTACGTAACACAAAACAGAGATATAAATCTACGAGTAAGTGCAATACATAAACTACTTTTAAAAGGAAATTTCATTCCCGGAAGGGAAAAAGGGGACGTTCTTTCTTATTTAAATACATTTCCGTTACAGACAAAATGAGCCAATTTATCAGAAATAATAAGTTCTGTAAAACACCAAAATGAGAAATTCTACGGCATCTTCTTCATAACAAAATAAACATCGAATTTCGACGTCATTAATGGAATCAAATTTGACATCCAGAACATTTTTAGCACTTTGAATTTAATCAGAATTCGAAAATAAAACGTTAAATTTATTGTCAGTGCGACCATTTTACAAAGTTTTATTCAAATAACTTCAAAAAAGACTTTAACCGACGTCTATTTGTATATTAATTGCATTCAAAAAACGCATAAATGTTGAACAACTACTCAAGAATTTTTTTCGTGTTTTGTTTAAATATATTTTGATTTAAACAAGATATTGTGAATGGTTCTCGCATAAAGCCTGAGGTAACAAGACGAAACCTCTTGAAATAGAATATTTACAACAAAGAAAAGAAAAATCTATGCAAATGGTCTTTCAGTTCACTTTGCAGTTCTTATCGTATACTCTAAATCCATTAACGATGGTACATTTTATCGTCCATAGAACTTGATAAAAATGAAAAGTGTCAGGATGATGAATTATCGGAAAAGTGGGTAAAATCGATCACAATGTTTGACAATATATGAAAGCAAACCGAAAAAAAATAATGATTCTACAAAAGAAACAGCCGAAACACTTTTCTTGAAGTATAAAAATGGACACTTGTCCGTTTACAAAGGAGCATTGTTAGCCGTAATATTTCTCTTGAACAAGTAAAGTAAAATAAGAGTTGAATATAAAAAACATCAGCCTTTAAGATCTATATGTTTTTTAATCTTTTTTGAATGTCTTAAATAGAGAATTCCATCCATATATATTCCATCCAAATGTTCTTATGTCCAAATTACGTTGTATTATGTCTTACATCCAAATGTAATGTCGTGATTTTTCAAGCAATAGATTTAAATGCTATTTTTTGCCAGTCAAAAGGTACAAATCATGACTTTAAAATGTTACAGAATTACCTACGTTTGTAACTAACGGATTTCCGGATGTTACTTAGTTATCCTGTATTTGTTTGTACCAGCGGTGCCCAACCCTTTTCCTCCTGCGGGCAGTACCTCATATTAAGGTGAATATACGGTAAATTATTTTTTCACGTTCCCAAAAAAAAATTTTCAGTTTAGTTTAACATTCATTATTTTACTAGTAGTCGTTATTTTTGTATTTGCAAACATAAAGGTCAGATGATGTTTGAACTTTTTTGAGTTTTATAGGCACCCAGGGGAAAATATGCCTTAAGGGGGCTACACTATTGGCTTTCAAACTGCCAGATGAGTAGCGCCAGAGAAGTGAAAAATTCCCACATAATCTACAAAAACATCACGCTTTCTTTTTACCAGAACGTAAACGTAATCCCTGAAGTTTACACCCGATAAACATTGCATTGTTCAAACGCACATTTTAGGCAACCAAAAATTTTTAAAACATATACTTACCAGGTAAAATATCGAAACGACTGGCACAAGCACGCATTGTAGCAGTGCAAATATAATTGCTGCAATATTATTTGAATTTTGCTCAACCCCACTTGCTTGCTTCTAACTTTAGTCTGTATTACGCTGGTTATTCATAGTCAAGTACATCTTTTAGCAATTTTAATGCTAAACTAGAGTCGTAATTTCGCCAGGTGAGGGTGACATAATTATTATGTCACGTCGAAATTAATTATTTTTTGTGTGTTAATAAATATTTTTACAATGCTTTTTGAGAAAATATGTTTTGATGTTTATTTAGGTGTGTGATAATATAAAAAAACCTTATGTCAGGTTATTTAAAAAAGAACGCTGAACGTGTTTGTACAAAAATTCGAAACAAAGGAGTCCTGGGGAGTATACATTTTTAACTATTTTCAACTATAAATGTTAAAATAAAACAGTTATCGAGAATTGACTGTGTGAGCCACATAAAATACAATATTCTTCATCAAAAAAGCGTATAGTATAATTTCTTTTACAAAAACATTTCTATGCGCCAATGAATTTCAAATAGTATTTTCGCCCATTAAGATGAATCTCGCGGGCCAGATCACAAATAAACATATTATAATCTTATTCATATTTCTTTAAATATTGTTATGAAATATTATTTTAATGACGTTGGAAAGGGCAGAATAGGAAATAAATTTATAAACTAAGAATTGTTGTTATCTTTAGTGCATCATTGTTTTATTAATGAGAATGTTTCCAATGGGGTTTTTAAGAAACCAATCTCTTACTATTTGATTTCGAAACTGTCATTTGTAATACCGAATGAAGATGAGAGGATGTTTTGGAAGGTAACAGTTTTGCGATACTATTCCAACGGATCTCATGGATCATTTTTGCAGGCCACATACGGACTACTGGCTTTAGGTTGAGCACCACTGGTTTTATATATTTCAGTGCAATGGTTGCGCAGATCTTAGAGAGATGACCACTGAATTGGCCAGTAGTCGTACATTCAGTGATGGTTCCAATAGGAATCACAGAGTCAAAGAATTTTTACGAATATTGTTCTTTTCAACCACTTCCTAGTTAATAATTGTGGGATATATTCCTGATCAAAAAAAAATGGAAAAACGTGTTGAAGTAATAAGCAGCTATTTCGATAACGAACTACAAAAACTCGTTCATGATTTCTTGGTTCAGCGTTACTTTTTTTTATAAGTGGAACCCTTTTCGCTATCCTTTTTTCCCCGTGGAACCCCAGGTTTTTCTTCAATAATCTAGTTAGAGTTCGATTTTCTGAAAACGTTTTATGTACTATAAAAATAAAAATTATTTTATGTAATATATTTATTGTCATTAAAAAGTAACTTCAGAAATTCGTTCAAAACTCCTTTAAAAAAGCTTTAAAAAACTGGTTCCAGAAAAAAAAAGTTTAGATTTCAGTGAGAAAAGAGGTTTTTTATTATATTATCACATATATGTTTTATATTAGACTTTACGTGTAAAAATAAAATTTTCATGCCAGACTCAGCTTTTCAAGTATGCTGCAAAATTGATTTTTCTTAACCAACAAACAAATTTCTGTTTCACACGTATAGTAGTTATAAGTACTAAAAGTTTTCAACACCGCTTTTAGTGACAGTAGACTTCTACGCTGCATCAAAATTTCATCAACGACATAAATTTAAATTTTTATTGCGTTAATAAAACAGATGACATTTTAATAAAAGTTTCATATTCTTGTCATGACATAGTCTGATTTCATGCACAAAAATAAATTGGTTATGAATCTGAAATTCATTTCGATATTTTTCTGCTGTTTATTCGGAAAGCACTGATTAAAAGCTTAACCGAAGTCTTTTTTTTATCGATTTTTTTAAGTGACTATTTTGAATTAAAAGGAAGAAAGGAACTCATGAGTGATCTCTATGGAATCTTGAGGTTCCGCGGAACATAATTTAAGAAACTGTCTTAGTTAATGACATAACTAAGATGTTTCCATTTATTTAAAAAATAATCAGGATTGGTCTATAAATATATATATTTTTTTTCTTTTTCTTTTTTATGGGCGTGTAAGTTTTGACAGATTTAACTTCAAGGTTTCATGTCCAATAATTATTTTACCGTACCAAGCGAAATAAACTTATCTAATATAATAAAAGAACCTATTTTGCACTTTTTCATCCACCCATGCCACTACAATAAAAAATATTCTGTTTCCAACCACAGTTTTGCGTAGCAAATGTGGTTGTGAAACTAACTCTTGCTTTAACCACAGTATTTATTTTTTCTATTCAGACAGTTGTTTTTCTCTAACTCGATTGTCCCTTCCTTGCCTCATATTTTGCTTTAAAAAAGAATTTATGACAAGGTTCTAAGATTTAGTTTTTAAAGCTTTTATCTAAACTAAATAAAGTGCGTTAATGTGACTACACTTTCAAAAATTTTCGCGTCGAAAAACAAATTCTATAGTAAGCTTTTAAAGCAACCAATTTTAGTACAGCTACAAATTTCAATGCAAGGAGTTTTTTCACTTACATTTTACGTGTAGAAGTATTTTCAAGTTGGGACAGAGCATAAGGTATTCATGAAAATGAATAAATTCTTCCAAAATTCATGTTATGAATTTTTATCACTTTGAAACAGTGAAACACAGTTAATACGATTTTAGATAAGTTAATTATTTCGATGCAAAACTCAATATTAATTAAAAACAACAGATTTTCATTGCATAAAATTTTCTATCTTTGTAAGATAAAATTTTTTTCCATTAATTCAGAAAATATTCACGATTGGTCAATTCATTTTATTTTGTTGTCTTCCTATGGGCGTGTAAGTTTTGAAAAATTATTTAAGGTTTCAAGGCCCAACAATCGGTAAGAGTACTTCGAGTACTTCTCTAAATCTTCCATGTAAGTAGTTAGATAAATTTCAAAAATTGGATCTTCAGAAGTTTAATATCGGCAGTATAAAGGAAATGATCAAACTTTCCATTTTGAACGAAGCAATTCCATTTTCAATAGCCTGTCCCAATGTCCCGAGGAAACGGGACACAGTGTAAGTGTCCTGTTTCCTGGAATGATAAAATAGAAGATTGGAAATAGTCCTTCCGAAGAGTCGTTGGGCGGAATTGTTTAAGAATTTTTATACCAATACTACTTTGAATGATGCAAATTTGCAAGCAAATATAATATTCAACCGGCCTAAATCATGCATAAAAGGGCATTTTCGCTTATAAATAAATTTTGGACTAACTAAAAAGCGTAGTTACAAATCGCAGCTATTAAAACATTGGTGATTGTAAAAATAAAAGGTGTTAATTCCTCCCCTGCCCGTCCCATTCGCATTTAAAATTGACACCAAATGTACTCGAGCAAACTTATCTATTAGAAAATACAATAATATATCGATTTCTCATTAAGTGTTCATTTTCTGTCATTTCTGCAATAGCTGCAAATTGTAGAAAATATGCATTTTCTTTTAATGCAAGTACAGCTGCTTAAATGTGTAAGTGTTCTGTTTTTGAGGGGAAAACAAGTGATCGTCTTAAATTAAAAATTAAAAAAAAAAAAAGACCGAGTCGCAAATGTAGAATTAAGAGAGAAAATTGAAAATCCTTTTAAAAGCCTTCTACTATTAAAAAACAATTACAAGTATTTTATTTGTTAACAAATCGAAACTGGCAACAGACAAACATTTTAAATCATTGCTTTTAACTTCCTTGGCGGCCAACAATGAATTCGGTTACCAACCAGTCTTAGCTGTATTTAAAATCTGCTTTAAAAACGCGTTATAATTCGAATTCTATACCGCATGTTAGTTCCAAACACATTCTATCAGATGCAGTTAAAAATACTCTTTATTTTGGTACTTAATTTTTAAATATGTTTTCACTGCAAAAATCGCAAAAAACTTTTTTTTTTAATTAATATCTTCGTTAATTAATGTCATCCAAAGACGCAACCTAGCTAAGAACACTCTCTATCAACTCTCCTTTCGGACCTTTTTTTTTTTTTTCAAAATCGGTCCATCTGTTTAGGCGCTAGAGTGCCACAGACAGATACACAGATACGTCAAACTTATAATCATATTCCTTTGTGTGTCGGGGGTTTAAAAAAAAAGGTTACCTTTAGTATAAACAGATGCTTTTCGTCAATAGAGCACAGTGCTACAAGACCACTCTTATTCGTATTGAACATATTTACAGTGTAAGTCTTATTCTATCATTCATCTTTAATGATTTTTCGAGTAAAAAATAAATAAATTACACGACTTCGGTGGAAACAGAACAGCCCCCGACTGGTCATTTAACACTCTCAATTCTAAGGTCAGATGTAACCGGCCTCTTGCATATCATCAACCGATTTCTCCATACACGTTCATACACACACACAGCTCTATATTAACGTAAAACACTCTTAAAGAGATATGGGTCGAACTTATTCAGTCAAAACTAATTCAGTTAAAAAATCTACAAAAAACGTACTGGCTTTCGAGCCCGTATTAATTGGGGGATGGGGGGCAGAAAAAAACATTTTTTTCTTTAATTTTGATAATGGGTAGTGCGTAAAATGATGCCATTGATAAAACTAAGTGCACGTTTTTTTTTTTTTTAGTTTTTTGGATCGTTTTTAGATTAGCCGCAATTGCGTTGAAGTTTCGATCAAATGCTTTTCTTTGCTGCTTTTAGCAAAATTAGTATTTTGTTTGTTTTTTTTATAATGGATTAGTGCGGATTACTTATTGATATACATTTATACCTCCTTTCTCTTTCTCTCCGTATACCTAAGTCACTGACTGGCCTCTAAGACATGACCAATGCAACTGTTTTTCTCAAATAACGTAACTTTAAAGCAAAGCTTGTTGTGTGCTGCAAATTGTAATTTGCAATTAGTAAGATTAAGAGGCAAACGCAAAGAACATGCTTTGATTGCACCCTCCCCTCCCTTATCTATAAAATGAATCCTACGCAAGTACTTCAAACAGAAGTTATATATCATCGATTTGAAAACAAAATTTCCCCTCGACATCAGATGCCTAAAAACAGAGAAAATAAAATATAACCGGGCTCTCCTCTGATATGCCCCCCTCTTGGCGAGATTTTAATTTTTCGCTCGATACGAAAATCGCCAATAAGGCGATAACTTGGCAACCCTGGTTTTGCAACTTGAACGCTGGAAAGTAGTTTCTCGAAGTCTGTCTTTTTGCACGTGTGTGTGTGGTAGGAGGTAGGTGCTCATATGTTCCGCTCTTAGGGAGATTTTAAGTTGAATACTCTAAAATAAAGTTTCAATTCAAACTTTATTTTAGAGTATTCTTTTTCTTGTTGTTTTTTAATGTTAATTTAGTTGAATTTTCTATTTTAATTATGAGTTCGGTTTGTGATGTTGTCCAAATGTATCAATTGAAATTTTTGAATGAATCTTCTTTTTCTTTTTCGTCAGGTCGTCCAACGTTTGGACGTACCGGAGTCCTAAATAGATTTTTTATATATATATTATATATTTAAATATTTTTGTAAAGTAATGATAATAAAAAATGGGATAATTTCCCTAAGAGCGGAACATATGTGCAGTGCCTCACGTGAGGAAGTAAAAGAAAAGTAAAAAAGGTAAGTGAACATATTTTGAATTATTGTGTTTCTAGTGTGTTTCTGGTAGTTTGTATTTTGGTCTGGTTGGCATTTTTGTAGCACAAAAATGGTGTTAATTTCACATAAAATCTGTGACTTTATTGTATACTGAACGGAGGAGATCTGTGACTTATATCCGACTGTGATGTATATTAAAAGTCGGAGGGATAACGGACCGAGCGGCAGCGATGTCCTGGCGAGCCCGAGGTCTCATAGTACTTTCGTAATGAGACCGAGGCAGGGCCGGCGAGCCGAGGTCTCATTACGAAAGTACTATGAGACCGAGGGCTCGTATCCCGGAGAAACAACGGAAAAAAATTAATGCATTAACTTCATTAAATAATTAATGACATAATTTGAATTTTTCGTGTTGGCGCTAAAAAAGCATCGCTAAGAACGATGTATGACATATGACGTCATACATAGTTTTCTTGGCGACGCTTTTTTGGCACCAACAGGAAAAAGTCGCCAAGAGGGGAGTATATCAGATTTGTTCCTATAACCGTTCATTTTAACGAAGTTATTCTTCAATTACACTCCCCTCAATATTAAACTTACACAATATGCTATAAACTGCATAAAATACATTAATGGCACACCAGAAATTAATACGGGCAGCGGAAGGGGGTTCTTTCTAGGAATAGCATACACTGAGAAAAATGAAGTTTCAAAAATAAGTTCATTCATGCTTTCAAATTCTCTTGAAACCTTCTGTTTCAAATATAGTACCCATCTTTTTAAATAGTGTACTGAATTATTTAATACCAAAAAAGGAGCACATAACTCGATTAATACTCAATTTTAAAATTATTACATTCAAAAATGAGCACAAATACCTCAAAAATGAACACGTGATGATTTCAGTATTTGATGAGTATTTGAATATTTCAAATTTGAATACCACATAGTCGGAGCCATTTTGACTCGCGATTTGCTCAAATTTGAGTACTTTTTTGTCATTGTTGAAATTGTTATTTTTCGAGTATAGCTTAAAATCAAAATTATGGGTTCACACTTACGCAGCAGTAAACCGTATGAAGTATATTTAATTACACTTCTTTTCTCACCATATCAATATTTTTCATTTTATACCAGCTGCTAATATATTTCCCCCGTGACAATAGTGGCACAAACAAACTTGAAGGGGAAAACAACCAATACATTATTTATTACTTCAAAATTCGCAAAGTATTTTTTACATAACTGCGGGCGGTGGCATAAAAACAATGCAACCAATATTGACAAATTATTTAAAATTTCGTAATTTAAATGCCTCAATTTTTAACAATACACTGACTATGAAACCAACCAGTAAGCGTAACATAATAAATATCTTGAGCGTAGTGCAGTATTTGAGAATAAATCAGTTATAAGTAGCATTGAAAAAGTCCTTAGTTTTCTTAAATGTTTTTTTAATTAAGTTATTTACTTATTTATTTTATTTTTTTATTTATTTATTCGGACGTGTGATTGTTGTTGCAGGTGAACGATATATTACTTAAATTGTAAAGGTTTTGGAAGATTATTTGTCAAACCTGTTTCTTCGAACATTACAGTATTCATAGCTAATCTAGGTAATTCAATCATATAAGAAGAATCACATTTTTTAAAGCTTCATGAAAAATTACCTAAATGAACTACTTAAAATCAATCAATCAATCTGATAAGACATATGTAAAAGGAGACTAAAACAGTATCTAAATAAAATAGTCTATCAAAATGATACTCACGTCGTCAAGTCTTCATTCATCGGTAACTTAATGTACAGCCTAAATTCTGAAGAGGAACATGTTGCGCGAAATCTTGAAGCTTAGCCGATTTTGTCCACAATAAACCACAGACTGCTGAAGCTTGTTTCTTACTACAGTTAAGAGTCAAAGCATTATTTTCTTCAATGCTCATGCACAGATGGTACCAGTCTGTTTGAAAACAGTTTTACACAAACTCTCTGAATCGCACGCGATATTTTCGTAAACTAATTGCAGTCGTCTTTATAAACTTGAATTCACTTTGTTTCAAGATATATGTTCTACTGCAAGTGATAATATGACAACGAATCAATAAAGCTACGAAAAAGCACACTTACAAGCACCCGAACTTCAAAAAAAAATTTCATCACTTCCTCTTCCTATTCAGAGTCACAACTGACTACAACTGTATTTATGTCGAGGACTGCATACTAAGTGCCTTGCCTCCATTATTTTTTATATACCGATAGATGGCAGCACCATCACTGGATCGAACAGTTAATGAGAATTTAGAACTAGTCCAGGAGCTAATAGCTACCTGGTCCTAGCACCCCCAGAGGTATCGTTTCACTTGGAGGACATTGAGACCACGAGCATATTTAACGTCGCCCAGTCCCCTTTAATGACGATGGTGGGTCTTCGACCATCGAGGTTCGAACTCAGGACCCTCCGGCCCCGAATCCGACACTCTACCGATCGGGCTACCACGGCCCCTTCTTCACTTCCTGCTCATGCACTACAAACTTTTCAAATTCTTCTTCTTCCAGGCGCTTATTGCTCAGGTTTCCCTTT
This sequence comes from Uloborus diversus, assembly GCF_026930045.1. Classification (NCBI taxonomy): domain Eukaryota; kingdom Metazoa; phylum Arthropoda; class Arachnida; order Araneae; family Uloboridae; genus Uloborus; species Uloborus diversus. The sequence goes on along the minus strand of NC_072732.1, from coordinate 177,165,359 downwards.
TGCGGACCACGTGGACGAGTGGTCGTGCTTGCCCGTGTGCGGTTCATGAGGGTCGTGACTTCGGTTCTTTTTGGAGCCCTGTGTGTGAATTCCTTTCGTTCTGTTGTAAACAAGCATGGATTGATTACCCCCTCCTTTACCTGAAAAACAGGATCTCTTCTTCTTCATATTTTCGACATTGAAGTTCCAAAACGCAGTTTTAGACGATCATCAATAATGTTAGCAGAAAAAGGGCTCTCACCAAAATTTTTCTCAGAGTTGAAGTCTTGAAAACGCGATTGTAGCCCATTTTAAAATGCCGTAGGAATAAGGATTGGAGTTTTCTAACGGAGTTTTCTCAAAGTTTGAGCTCCTAAAATTTAATTTTAGACGATTTTAAACGATATTAAACTGTTTTCGGGGGTTCTCCTCAAGAAATTTTTCCAAAGTTTGAGCTCCTAAAATTTAATTTTAGACGATTTTAAACGATATTAAACTGTTTTCGGGGGTTCTCCTCAAGAAATTTTTCCAAATTGAAACTCAGAAAATTTAATTGAAGGACACCTTTGATGAAATCCCCCCCTCCCAAACACCCTTCCAGAAATTTTTAGTAATTGAAGTCTTAACTAACCCCCCCCCCCCCCCCACTTCCCGAATTTTAGACGGTCTTGCATGAGGTTAGACGTTGGAGGTTCTAAAACATACAAAAGAATAAGTAATTGAAATCAATCGCCACCTTTTTACACATTCTCTCGATCCGCCCTTGGTTGTAAATCTTTTTTGTGTTTTCTTGTTGTTGTTTTCGTGTCATAATAATCACTACGAAGACATGGAGTGCCTTGAACTTCTTTACTAATATAAGAAAACACGAGAAAAATTTACCGTACAAAGAGAGAAATCAACACCCCGAGTTCCGGCGGAAGTCAAACCCACGACTTTCAGCATCTAATTTCTAACTCAGAGCTAGGAGGTCCCCGTGTGTTCTTGTCTGATAAACAATTAAAATTTGGAAAACATTTTGCTATCAAATGTAAAAAGGGAGGCGAGGCGCTTAGCATTTAGTGCTCTTCAAATTAAGTGAGCGAATGTTCCCGTATGGAATCTGAAAAAAAAAGTCTGAAGTTAGGATCATTTGGTCAGGACACCGACCTGATTGTTTCACCTTCCATACATGTGATATATTTTCATTCCTTATAGTACAGAACACATATTACTAATATATGAATGTATTTACAAAACAAAGAAAAGGGAAAGTATATCCGGAACGAGGGTGGGATTCGAACCCGCCACCTCAAGTGTGCCAAACAATCACACAAACCACTCTACCATTAAGGCCTCAATTTGCTGAATTCAACATATTGAAAACCACGGAAAGTTCGGGATGATCACCGTTCTTCTAAGAGCATAGCGTTCAGGTTTATTGAACAAGGACTACAATACGCACGTTTCACCTCCCACATAATGTGATATATTTTCATAATGTGTAGTACAGAACACATTAAGGGAAATGTATGAAAGAATTTACAGCTAAAAGAGAAGGGACGTTATATCCAGAGCGAGGGTGGGAATCGAACCCACCACTTCTTCCCCACCACCCAATTGTGTCAAGCAATCTCTCATACGCCTAGACCGCTCGCTTTGGCTATTACAACTGTTATTGTAACAACTAGAATGGGGCCTCTGTGGCTCTGTGGTAGAATCTTCGTCTTCTAAGACGGAGGTTGCGGGTTCGATTTCCGCCGGTGCCCTGGGTGTTATTTTCTTCTCTTGTGATGTCGACCCTTCCTGCGTACGTCCTGAGGCAAGGCGCAGTGTACGCAGTCCTCAATGTATGTGAAACATTAGTTTATAAATAAACAATTAAAACCAAGTTTAGCAATCAAATATAAATATTTATAGCCGTACGGTTAGTAACTTAGCAAAAAATGCAGTTTTTTAAGCAACAGAAAAGCCACGCTATGAACACATCCTATTTTCAAACTAAAACCAGAAAATGGATTATTTTTTCCGTTCTGTGCTTATTTGTTATTTTCCGTGTATTTTCCTTAGCTATAATATCAACTTGGACATAAATAATTTCAAAAACATACTTTTTGCATCAAGAGATATTTTCCAAAAAAAGCTTAGACCTTCATTCTAGAAAATAATAAACTATTTTATGTATTTTTTGTATGTTTCTGACCCGTTCGTGCAAAATAAATTTCTATTAAATCTTCCTTAAAATATAAAACAATCTTTCTGGCAAGTAATATTCGAGACGATGCAATGGAGTAAAAACAGGAAGGAAAATGAAGGAAGGCTCAACAGAAGGTGCAGTTACCAGGTTTTATGATTTTCCATAATGTGTTTTTGCACATCAGTAAGATTTAAAAATACCATTAAACGTGGATAAGAATACTCGTTTTCTTTGCCTATGAAACAAAACAAGTTGAATATTTTTTCTGTATCAACAAAAGCAGATGGGGGCTAATCTTTATTAGTATAAATGTTTTGCTGTTGCAGTTATAGTTAAATGATCATTATTAGATACATTTTTATGAACAGTTTATTTTTATACATAAATGGCTACTTCTGTGTTTACGTGTACATGTTCGGGGTAAACCTCAAAACTATTGGACCGATTTCAACCCTTTTTTCAACATAGATAGCTACATTATCAGGGAGCAACTTAGGCTATAATTTATTCCTAAAAAACATAGTTTAAAAACGTTATGATGGAAAACAGTAAATGTCATGTAATTTCCACATTAAATGATTAAATATAAAACCCATTGTTACAAAAATTCGTTGCCTTACAACAGCAATATTAAAAGAAATCATAATGAAAATTTTGAATCAAGGCTTCTCCGGAGCAAACATGAGTTTAAAGTCATTTTAACGTTTGGAAACTCTACTTTTGTGCACTTAGAGAAACATAGTAGAGTGTCTTTTTTTTTCTTTTTGTGTGTGTGTGTGTACTATTTTAATTAAATAAAGCGCACGTTTTTTTTTTTTTTTTTTTTTTTTTTTTTTTTATAGCGATCTTTGTTTTTTCTAGTTCATATTTTGGAAATTCTTCAAATTTTTATATGCTTCAATTCGTGCTTTTGTTTCTAAATGAATACTCACTCGTTCTTTATACTTATTGCTATTTTACTTTTATGGGTAAGGAAGAAGCTCGATTTTTAATCACGTCAAAGCGGTGTGTTGAAAGTTCTTTCAGTTAAAACAGAAAACGAAAGAAAGCAGTGATTACGTGAAATACACCGCCAGCTCAGTCATTTCCAGCCGAGAACTGCAGTTTCGTGCTTATTAGCACTCATCAGCCTGGCATAGGAAAGTGGCTGAGCTGGAGATGGAAAACCTCTTAAGGAAGCCAAGAGTGCGAAACAAACTAGTAGCTAATATGGAATTAGCAGACCAGACGAGTGACCGAAGCAATGGTTCGGTTCAACTCGAAGATTGAACGCGAGGCAAGGTATATTCAGTAAATTACCGCCCATTAGCCAGGGCTAAAGCAGAAATACGTGAAATACACCGCCAGCTCAGTCATTTCCAGCCGAGGACTGCAGTTTCGTGCTTATTAGCACTCATCAGCCCGGCATAGGAAAGTGACTGAGCTGGAGATGGAAAACCTCTTAAGGAAGCCAAGAGTGCGAAACAAACTGGTAACTAATATAGAATTAGCAGACCAGGCGAGTGACCGAAGCAATAGTTCGGTTCAACTCGAAGATTGAACGCGAGGCAAGGTATATTCAGTCTATAAAAATAACCCAACTCAATTCAGCACCAATTACCCTTCCCCGCTGCCCTAAAACAAAACACGCCTACTGGTTCGGAGGGAAAATTTCCAACTCCGTGAAATTTAGAGATTTCGCTTCCGACCTTAACTGAAAACTCTGTCCTAACTCCGCAGCACTGGCAGAGTGGCGGACTCAGAAAGAAAGTAACCGACTCTTGGTATTTTAAACCTTCGACTCCCGACACTTTTATCCCAATATCTTTGCCATTCCAACTCCGCCGAAATTTCAAAAAAAAAAAAGTAAACATTGTTAATGTTTACCTCTCCAAGTCCATATCGCAAACAATTCCATATCGCCCAATAGTACGACAGAATGAGCAGAGGCTCCTGCGTCAACTGCTTGGCTATCCTCAAATCACCCCTTGGACAGGCCCTTGAATTAAACAGCTTACAAAATCAATATCATACTCATACAAATACATTAACAACCTAAGCATGGTTGTGAATCAACTGATACACTCTTCCATAGAAAACGATAGCTTGACTTTGAATATTATTGAAGCATTTTATTGGATTTGAGAGTGAAAATCTCTTCTATCTAGACTAACTGCGACCAAAGACCCTATCAGGATAAACAAAAATCTTCATAATTCAGGAAGTAGGGTAATGAGTAAAACAATTCTTACATAAGCAGCAATGGCGCCCATATGCAAAGTTTTAAGGGGGGGGGGGGATCTCAAACATTTTCCCCATGGTTAAGCAGAACATTTTCCCCATGGAAACCGATTTCAGTATAGAGTAGAGATATTAAAATTTGACATTTTTAATACGCTTTTATTAACTTCACCTGTATGTATGTATGTATGTATGTATGTATCTTGTAACGGAATCTTGCAGCTCAAATTTCGCCCACTTCTTGCGATCGTATTCTTTTGAAATTTGGCACGCAGCCTCAAACCCGATGACAATGCAATATTCTATAATCAAATTAATTAATTAACTGTTTTAATTGTTAGTTTCCACCAATTTTAATCAATATTTTGGCATAAATCCAACAATGTGAAAAAGAGAAAATTTAAAAAAATACATTATAAAATGCTCGCAGAAATTATTTAAAAATATTGTTACAAATCCTGTAAATAGTAATTATTCTAGTAACGTAACCTGTAAATAGTTTCCCGTAATGAATATACAACTCCTATACATATGGCTAAAGTATAAAACCCCCCTATTTCTTTTTTGTTCATTGATAAAATTTGATAACGGTCTACTATTTTCCAGAAGCGTTTGGAATATTTGAGAGATTTCTTTCGATGTTTATAAAGGCGTCCCGCGTGATAAAAAGTTCAGTTTCGATTGAGAATTCAAACTGAGAGCGTATTTGCTGTTTATTGCGAGGCATTTCGCTGTGTTGTTTTCGTATTTGGAAGTAAATACGTGTGTAACCGTTGAGTTTACGGTGTGGTGTGATATTTGCTTAATTGCTGATGATTAATTTAGCAGTTGTTGACGATCTTTCCTGTATATAGTGTAAATAAATTCTTTGTGTTTTTAATCAAGAACTGTGTCATCCTTTCAAGAAAGTTGGAAGTCTCGCCGCATCCGTTACAATTGGCGCCCAACGTGGGGCTTCTTCTGGACTTTCTTGGCGTAAGTGTGACTTTGGACATTTTTTCATAAAGACTGTTTGAATTTATAGACTTTGTTTTTATGGTGATTACTCGCGCAATGGATGATCAATGAAAACAACTTCTTGACGCAATCAATGCTGTGAAAAGTGACTTGACTGAAAGTTTTGCGGCTAATCAAGAACAATTGAAAAATGAATTGGCGACTAACCAAGAACTGTTAAATAGGGATTTAACTGCTAAAATTACTACAAGTCAAGATGAAATGAAAAGTGACCTAACGTCGATGAAAACCATGATGGAGAATCAACTAACCGCCATGAGAGATAAAGTCGATGCTCTGGAAGAAAAATTTGATACTGTGGAAGAGCGCATCGCCAATGTGGAAAATAAGTAGGAAGAAGAGGACAAGAAATTGACTTCATTTAAGGAAGAAATAATTAAGGACGTGAAAAGGATATTGGCGACCGCGGAAAGCAGCTCTGTACAGTTTGGCGCTCCCACATCGGTTGCTCGGCCGTCCATTAAACTTGTCACATTTGATGGGAAAACTTCGTGGCAGGTTTACAAAACGCAATTCATGATAGTGGCGGAAGCGAACGGATGGGACTCTGCTACCAAGGCCTGCCATCTTTCAGCATCCCTGAGAGGTGACGCAGCGGACATTCTTGAGATCCTTCCGGACAGCCAGCGCCTGGATTTCGCCGCCCTCACATCTGAGTTGGAGCTTCGCTTCGGTGAGAAGTGCCAGAAAGATTTCAGCCGACTCCAGTTGAAGTCCCGTTTCCAGAAAACCGGGGAAAGCCTGCAAGAGCTAGCGGCGGACGTCGAGAGACTGTCTCATCTTGCTTTTTGCGACTGCCCTGCGGATGTTCGAGACAACCTGGCACTCAACTACTACATCGACGGCGTTCGAGATCCGGAAATCCAGAAAGCTCTACGGATAGCTTATGTCAAAGACCTGAGTTCTGCTGTTGTGTATGCGATGAAGTTGGAAGCCGCCCAGCAAGCAACCCGTGTGAATCGCCATCCCATCCGAACTCTGGAAGCTGATGAGTCTGATTCCAGGTCGTCCCATCTCGCTGAACTTGAGAGACAACTCGGTGACTTGGCAAGACATCTGAACAGCATAACAGCCCAAAAGAAACAAGAGCAGAAGTGCTGGAAATGCGGTAGTGAAGGGCACCTGCGAAGGAGTTGTCCGGCTCGCCAAGCTACGCGAGGGAAAGAAATCACCTCCACCAGAGCTCTGCAGATTTCCTCTACTAGTAGTGGCAGTGATGGACTTTTCATTTACGCACATGTAAATGGGAATCCTTGCAAACTGATTATCGACACTGGAGCCAATGTGACAATCGTTAGGACAGATGTGGCTCGTGAATTTGGATTGAAACTGTTGTGGACATCGCCACGCGTAAGTCTCCAGACTGTGACAGGTGACAAAGTTGAGATTGAGGGTAAAGTGGATTTGGAAATAGTGTTTGGGAATGCCACCTACCATCATACGGCTTTCGTTGCTGATATCACGGACCCCTTCATTCTCGGATTAGACTTTTTAAAGAAATACGACTTCACCCTTGACTTCAAGACTAATGAACTGCACTCGATGACAGAAGACATAGCCATCTTCAACGTTGAAAATGATGTAAAATCCGCTCATCAAATAATAGCCCAAACAGATTTATCAATTCCCTCAAGGTCAGAATCATTAATACCTGGCTCCATTGAAGAAAGCAATAGTTTTCGATTTGGACTCATTGAATACCCTAACCTAAGCAATAGCCTAAAAGGAGGTCTGGTAGCATCTACGCTTGTGGACCTTTCTAAGGATGTAATTCCTGTGAGAGTCGCCAACGTGAGTGAAAGGCCAAGGAATATCCGAAAACGTGAAGTGTTGGCAACTTGTACTCCAGTAAACTGCATCATTAGAAGAATCAATTCCCCCGAGACTGTGTCTTCTGAGTCCTTGACAGCGAAGTTAATTGGGAGTGCGCCATTATAGAAAGATCAAAGAACTGCTGCGGAACAATTGGTGGACGACTTCAAGCATCTGTTTTCATCTACATCGGAGGATGTTGGCCGTACGAATTTAACGCAGCATAGGATTTACACTGGAGAACACCCCCCTATTAAACAGCATCCAAGACGACTACCGTTCGCCAAGAAGGAAGAGGTTGAAACTCTCCTGAAAGAGATGAAGGAGAACGATGTAATCGAACCTTCATCCAGTCCTTGGGCCTCTCCCATCGTCTTGGTCCGAAAGAAAGATGGCTCCACCAGATTTTGTGTCGATTACCGACGGCTGAATGAAATCACCAAGAAAGACAGTAACCCTCTTCCACGGATAGACGACACCTTGGACACTCTTTCCGGACACAAGTGGTTTTCGACCCTGGGCTTGAAGAGCGGCTACTGGCAGGTTGAGATACACCCTGATGACCGAGAAAAGACAGCGTTTACAACTGGACAAGGCTTATGGCAGTTTAAAGTGATGCCCTTCGGCCTCTGCAATGCACCAGCTACGTTCGAGCGTCTTATGGAAACAGTGTTAAGAGGACTTTCCTACAAATCTTGTCTGGTCTACTTAGACGATATCATCATTGTGGGACGCAGTTTCGAAGAACATCTGGCTAATCTTAGGAAAGTGCTGCAAAAGCTTAAGGAAGCCAATCTGAAGTTAAGCCCGTCCAAATGTAATTTGTTCCGCCGGGAAGTGAACTACCTTGGTCACATCATCTCTTCTGAGGGTGTACAAACCGATCCAGAGAAGGTATCTGCGGTCAAGAGTTGGAGTCGTCCCGAAAACATCTATCAGCTGCGAAGTTTCCTGGGGCTCTGCGCGTACTACAGGAAGTTTGTGAAGGGTTTTTCCAACATTGCACGACCTTTGCATAAGCTGACGGAGTGCTAGCAAAAGTTTGAATGGTCCAAAGAATGCGAAGATGCATTTCTACGACTGAAGGAGGCTTTAACATCAACGCCTATCCTCGCCTATCCTCAGCCTGAAAAATCCTTCATCCTGGACACTGATGCGAGCAACGAGGGCATTGGAGCTGTTTTATCCCAAGAAATTGACGGCAATGAACATGCCATCGCTTACTGGAGCAAATGCTTATCAAAGTTGGAGCGAAATTACTGCGTCACCAGAAAGGAGTTACTGGCCATAGTGAAAGCTGTAGAACACTTCCATCATTACCTCCACGGCCGAAAATTTCTACTTCGGACAGATCATGCCTTATTAACTTGGCTTTTGAACTTCAAAAATCCGGAAGGCCAGATAGCCAGATGGATACAGTGGCTCCAGGAATATGACATGGAGATCAAGCATCGAAAAGGGTTATCTCACGGTAATGCTGACGCTTTATCAAGGAGACCCTGTCCTGAGAACTGCCACTATTGTTCCCGAATCGAGAAAAAGTATGGAACGACTTGCCTTACCGCCTATCAGGTGACAGTGACTCCAACATCATCAGAACCTGATCCATGGAGTGATGACCAAGTTCGAAAAGATCAACTTGAAGACCACGACATAAAACCAATTTTGGAGTTCATGGAAAGTGACAGTCGACGCCCTAGCTGGCAGGACGTTTCCATCTTCAGTCCTGCAACAAAAAGATACTGGGCTTTATGGAACTCACTCCATTTACGGAACGGCGTACTGTACCGAAAATGGGAATCTGATGACGGCAAAACATCTAGGTGGCAGTTACTACTTTCCCTATCAAGGATTTCAGATGTTCTGAAAGAAATACATAGTAGTGCGACTGGAGGAAATTTTGGTGTCTTGAAAACCCTCAATAAATTTCGGGAGCGCTTCTTCTGGAGCAAGGCAAAGGATGACGTGGAGAAGTGGTGCCATTCTTGTGGCGCCTGTGCTGCTCGTAAAGGACCGAAGAAAAGAAGCAGATGGAAGCTACATCTGTACAACGTTGGAGCTCTTTTCGAACGAATTGGGATCGACATCCTGGGTCCTCTACCAAGAACTGCTGATGGGAACAAATACATTCTTGTTTCCATCGACTATTTCACCAAATGGCCCGAAGCGTATCCCATTCCAGATCAAAAAGCTACCACCGTAGCAGAGACTCTAGTCCAACATTGGATCTCCCGATATGGAACACCTTTGCAGATTCATTCCGATCAAGGGAGGAATTTCACCTCTGCTGTGTTTAAGGGCCTATGTCAAATTTTCGGAATTGAGAAAACTAGGACAACACCACTACACCCACAATCGGACGGCATGGTGGAGAGATTTAACCACACAATCCTGAATAATCTCTCGCTTATGGTATCCAAAAATCAACAGGATTGGAACAAGAAGCTACCTTTGTTCCTGCTGGCCTACCGCAGTGCTGTCCACGAGACTACCGGATATGCCCCATCTCAGATGCTCTTCGGACGAGAGCTTCGGCTACCTTGTGATCTCGTCTTCGGTCGTCCTCCGGATGCGCCTTCATCGCCTGAGGAGTACATGTTGGAAGACGTTCATAACTTCGCACGAGAGCGAATCAGCATCGCGGCGGAGAAGATGAAGACCCGATACGACACAAGGTCTACTGGACATGAATTCAACGAAGGCAACAAGGTTTGGTTATGGAATCCCATCCGACGGAAAGGTCTGTCACCCAAATTACAGTCGCATTGGGATGGACCCTACAAAGTCCTTAACCGACTGAATGACGTCGTAGTGAGGATTCAAAAATCACCTAATGCAAAACCTAGGGTTGTACATTATGATCGGTTAGCCCCATACTATGGCCATAGTTCATGAGTATTACGTAAACAACCATGGTTGATAACATAAAAGTTGTAGATATTTTTTTTGCTTTTAATGTTTAGTAATATTTCTTGTTATTATTGTGTTTCCTATGCACTATTGGTTATTATTTAATGTGTGTATTTGTGAACTTGTGATAGAAGTTTGGCACCCTTTCTGGAGATTGTACTGCCCGTGACGTGCAGTCCTTGGGAAGGAGGCAATGTTACAAATCCTGTAAATAGTAATTGTTGTAGTAACGTAACCTGTAAATAGTTTCCCGTAATGAATATACAACCCCTATACATATGGCTAAAGAATACAATCCCCTATTTCTTTTTTGTTCATTGATAAAATTTGATAACGGTCTACTATTTTCCAGAAGCGTTTGGAATATTTGAGAGATTTCTTTCGATGTTTATAAAGGCGTCCCGCGTGATAAAAAGTTCAGTTTCTATTGAGAATTCGAACTGAGAGCGTATCTGCTGTTTATTGCGTGGCATTTCGCTGTGTTGTTTTTGTATTTAGAAGTAAATACGTGTGTAACCGTTGAGTTTACGGTGTGGTGTGATATTTGCTTAACTGCTGATGATTAATTTAGCAGTTGTTGACGATCTTTCCTGTACATAGTGTAAATTAATTCTTTGTGTTTTTAATCAAGAACTGTGTCATCCTTTCAAGAAAGTTGGAAGTCTCGCCGGATCCGTTACAATATCTACAAAAACCTTTAATTTTTCTGCATCAGACAAAATTTTTTCCAATGTTCCAAGGTAATTAGAACATGAAATATAATTGTTTTTAACTAATTTCATGCTAAAATTTAGGTGATCCTTCAATTGGAAATTCATTGCTGATCAGACCATTGTTGAACAAAACTTTTATTCAAATGCATCTCAAATTATCAAAGTAATATAAATATGATTTACGCAAACATACATTGATGACTCACAGTAGCTTTGCATCGGTGTGCCCTTGTCTTAATTTTAAGATATTACCTTGCACTCGTTTATAAATAATTTCGTCCCCTGATAATTCTCCAACATAAGACTAAAAAACAGAAAAATAAAAAAATAGTTTAAAAAACAAAAAAAACACGCTTTCGTATCAAAATAAACTAAAAAGTGAAAAATAATCTTTGGATGATAGTAGTTGACCAAACACTTAATTTTAATGTAATACAAAAAAGCGTGGGGGGCTTCTTATCAGTTGTCTTGAACTTCTTCCATTTGTTATCCAAGCAAAAATGTAAATAGATAGCACCCCACGCTTTTTTGTATTACATTAAAATTAAGTGTTTGGTCAACTACTATCATCCAAAGATTATTTTTCACTTTTTAGTTCATTTTGATACGAAAGCGTGTTTTTTTAGTTTTTTAAACTATTATTTTTAATAACTTATTCCTTAATGGCTGGAAAAGAAATTTTTATACATTTTTGCAAAGAAAAAAGCACTAAAAGCAAAGAAGTTTTCATTTCTAAGGGGGGTGCTCACGCCCCACCCCTTGCCCCCGCATATGGGCGTCCTTGATAAGCAGTGTTATCTTTTACCACAGCAACGCTCGATGCTTTGTAACGAAACTACACAGGATTGTCTCGCGCAAACATTTTAATTTACACAGAGTGGCCAGTCATTAACACGTTGAAAAGAAATGTCAATTTCTCGGGAACTGTTTGGTGTATCAAGTCCAAACTTCGCGGTTAGATTCAGTACGTTGTCGGATATTTTTGCATAGTCTCATTGTGTTGACCTTCGTTGTTTATTTTTCAGTAAAAATATCGAGATATAGCGTTTGTCATTGTTCGAACGTATTCTTCGAATAAGACCCAAATTGTGACTCCAAGAAAGTTTGCGACTGAGTTTAAACTTTAGACAACGAACTTTAATATATCGTCGCCTCAGAGCAACAGAAAGACATGTAATCTCAGGAATAACAGTAAGATATCCAAACCTGCAAAACCACCATTTTCCCAACCGCTTGTCCTAGATGCATTCTTCCAATTACCAAAAAATGGTCAAACTAAGATGCAGTGTTAAGATATAAAAAGTCTGAAGCGTAAAAAATGAAATCTTACATTTTATATGGTCTTATCCCCCCCCCCTATTTATATTAAGGGAAATACAGCACATAAAAACAATTCAAGCCCAAAAAACTCGAAGAATTCACGACCAAAATTCAAGGAGATATTCAAGTTCCAAGTTGTGAGGGACCGTGCTGAAAATGAGATGGGAAGATTTCGCCCTACTAGAAGACTGATTATCGTAATTACGGAAGCAAAATAACGGCACATATTTGTCAATTTAATTGCCATTGAAAAACAAAAGGAAATACATAAAAACCCACTACAAACGTTCCTAGAGGTTGAGAAAAAAATCATTTTCAGTAAGCCGCTACATGGTCCCTGAAAACCATGAGAGTAAAGTGGTATAAGTCACAAAATGCGAGTTTCATTTGTCAGTGAATATTGGTCGATGGTCGCGTTAAGGACATATTTTTGTGTTCGAACTGTTTATTTGTGACTGCGATTTTCTTAAATATGAATGGGAGGACATAGGGACTGTATAAAATTTAGATTTCGTAATTTTTCATTATATTTTTCACCTTAATTCTACATCTTATCTTGACCATTTTTGCAATTTGAAGCATATATCTAATTAACGGTTATAGAAATAAATATGTTTCGGGTTAAACGAGATAAGCTGTAGATTACTTTCATAATTACGTATGCTACTTATTGCCTTTGCTTTTGATAGTAACTAAATTTCCTATACCCGTTCCGCTATTGTTTGGAAATCTTTTTTTTAACGTGATTTGTAGAGTATTTGGCGTAATTAAACTTTTTATTTTAGGTTACTGATTTCTATTATGAAATTTTATTTTTATTCAAATAATGTTTAATAAATAGAGATGTCAAGTGCAAAATCGAATGGATGTTTAAAATTCGGTAGCATTAAGTTTTTCCCTAATCGTTTGCAAATAAGTAATCCATTTACTAAAAGTTCAATTTTAAAACAACAGAAATTCCAACCAGCTGACATTTTCCATAACATTCATAAATTTTCAAAGAAGGAGTTATTTAATTCTGTACAAAATGCGCAATGCAGCTTTTTGGTACCCACCAAAGCTTTTTATGCTTTTCCCCCACAAAGGCTTAAACATGAAAAGTTCGACAACGCCGTGCACATAAGCTACAGCCAATACATAAATATGCATAAAGTATCCGAGCCAAGCAATAAATTCCACAGCAGCAAAAAATAAGGGCGCGCTAAGCCCACTTCAAACTCATATTTTTCTCTTAACAGCATGTGAATATCACCTCAAGAGCAGGTGTTCAGAATGCATTGATAAAGAGGAAAAGATTTCTCTCAAACATACAAATATTTTAAGTAACAAAAGAGAGGCTTGAAGTTTTATGTGGTCTTAAGTATATTTCTGCGCCGTAAAACTGCAAAAATATATTTTAATGGCACCTGAAGGTGACAGAATTAGCTTGGTCAAAGAGATATTTTTCTTTATGTGTAGAAACTCTGAAATTTTGTTAAGTGGCTCATTGATCGCTCTCTTTTTCTTTCTCTCTCGATCCTTCCCGTATTATAAGAATGGGGTTGTTTCCTTCAGTCAAAAGTACTACTTTTACTCACTAAAATTGATAGAATATGCAAAAAAAAAAACAGGAACCCAGAAAATACTTTCATTTTTCCCAACAGTTATTTTTAACTATTTTTTTTTTAATTTCCGATTTTTCAAACAAGGCGTGCTCTTCATGACGTCACCAATGATGCACGTTGGCGCATCTTTCTACAGCGTTTCCACGTTATGATAATAAAGAAGCAAATTAAATATTGCGCTCTACGCTTGCTATCAACCGTATCGTTGTCAGTACACGTGAATAAAGATGCGAATTAAATATTTTGCTCTGTGAATGGCATCAGTGAATGAAATTTCATCATTTGTGATGTCATCGGCAGAAGCGTAAACAATGAAAGCGCACCGATTAAAGTATTTTTAAAAAAAATTAAACTTAAACAAATTGTTTAAAAAATGGTCAGATCCCATGTTTTTAAGTATACTCTTTCAGAAAAAAATACTTTTACAATTTTAAAAACGACCCCATTCCAACATTTTTCTATTGTTAGTATGAAATTCGAAAAGTGTTCCTTCAAATATCTTGAAAACTTATTTCGGCAGACTTGAAAACTTATTTGCCTGCCCACGGCAGTATGTAGATATATATGTATGAATATACAGGATGTCCTGAAAAAGACTGACTGTTTTCAAAAATTGATAACAGGAGAATGGTTAACAATAAAAAAGAAATTCTTACAGAAAATTCATGTGGTGGGCGCTAATTTTTTTCCCCTCAGAGTTCCAAATTTTAGTTCAAAAATGTTTCAATAGATGGCGTTGCACATAGCAAGCCGGTGAGTCAAAAAAGATTAATTAAAATTCACCAATTTTTCCTCCGATTGCGACATGGGAACACAGCCGACGATTGTTTGAAAATGTTGTTTTGTTCTTTTGTTCATTTTTTTCGAAAAATTATGTTGCAATTTTCCATCTTATTTTTTATTTACGGGTTTACTATCTATTGCAAAAAATTTTCAACTAAAATTTTGAAACTCAGGGGGGGGGGGATTTACGGCCCACCACACGAATTTTCAGCAAGAATTATTTCTTTATCATTTACCGTTTCCCAGCTATAAAGTTTTAAAAACAGTCTTTTTCAGGAGACCCTGTATATGCATTTATTAATTTTTTTAAGTGAACCATAAACTTCAGAGACACATATTGTGAAACCCTGACTTTACGTCCCCAGAATCCGCGTTCATCAGGTCCTAGTTCACTCGTATACTAACAGCATTAATTTAACCCGGATGGAAAGTTTGTTGTTTATGAATTTCCCGCATTTTACGTTTTCCCTGGGAAGTTGAAAGAAATGTTATAAAACAAGCAATATGTTTCCTTTTGCGATTTTTAAAAGTTAATCCACGCTGTTGAAAGTTTTATCTATGAAAACAGAAATGCTACTGCTCTACCCGTAGACGAACTTATGAAGTTTTCGTCCACCAATGAAGATGAACCGAAAGCACAACTCGTCCCTTCTTTCAATATTGCACTTGAGAGCTTACAAATAGAGAATTTTCTTTCTCATTAAGACCAGAAAAAAAACTTGCGAAGTGTTTCAATCTTGGAAGATGCTGCATTTATACTTTTAACTCAATGACGATAAAGCAATCCATTATTACGAACCATTTTCAACCTAAACGCCCCCAGGACACATTTCGAAGAAAACATTATTGAACGGTTTAGAGTTTCGAAATTTTTTTGCTCTGATTCACCATCTATTTAATAAGCAAAATCATAAAAAAATGAAATATTTATGTTATTTAAATTTAATTTATTTTAAACCAATTCTCTAAATTTCTAAAACTCAAAATATTCTTGGTCAATTGTCAATTTTTTTTTCAGAACATTATGCACAAATATCTAAGCTTTAATTTTTATTTGTCGATTTAAAAAATATTTATTCAATTAAAAATAAAAAATATTTGAAGAAAAATTCCGAAAAATTCGAAGATACTTGTTTTTTAAAAAGTCACATTTTTTGCAGTAAACGTTTTTTTTAACTTTGCCTAATAAAAACTAAAGTAAACTGTTTGAAAAAGATATGCTCCAAATATCATTACTTTATCTTTATCAGTTCTTGACTTATAAGAGTTTGAATGCAAAAAAATCGGGAAAAATTGCATCATGGAGATGAATGCGTTATATGTTTTCAAGTTAAATATGATATTAGTTAAATGGATGCAATAAAAATAATTACATATTTCGTTCTAGGAAACGATGTTTAAACGTCCTTTAAAGCAGAAAAAACCGAGAGAAGTTTTTAAAATGATTTTTAAACATTTTATGGTTTTTGTGTCCCGGACCCCTTTAAAAGAGTCACCTTTACTTTCTTTTTGTTTTTTTTCTGTGTAATTTTTGCTTTCTATGTATTTCCCGTATTTTACGTTTTTTTAACCCAGTCCCTTGAGAAACGTAAAATCAGGGTTTCACTGCATGCCTCATGGTCCTTAAAGACTAATGTCATTTAGAACACACAAAATTCGATTTCAACGGCCAAAATTTTCCTTCGCGTGATTGTAGAAGAAATTCCGCATTGCAAAAATAATGCCCCATGCAATTTAAATCCCGCTCTAAGTAACTTACCAACATTGAATATTTACTTTTCAGAATCAGATTATTACCGGCATGGCGTTCTGGATTATTAATATGAAGCTTATGCACCATATTCTTTTAATACCCGATATTCTTTTAATGGCTGAGACGTCCTTCGGGTTATTTATACCCTTTCTATAATCGATTGATTGCTTCCTGTATCTTTTCCGTGACAAATCGTCTGTGTTCGAAGAATCGATGGTGGCACTCGAATCGGATTATTTATCAGAGTGCAACAAATGATCTTTTAAACGTCTGAAATTTTCACTGTTGTACGGTCATCATTTCATTTCGATTCACCGCATGAAGAGAAGAATATTAAGGCATTATGGGGAGGGGCAGTTTAATTTCTGTGAAAGCATTACTTAAGGAATTCCAGAAAAAGGCACCACCATTCTAGATATAATGACCTTTTGTTTTTCCAGATGTGGTTAATGTTCTTTTTAAAGAGTCAAATATATTTACGCACACACTAACACACTATATATATATATATATATATATATATATATATATATATATATATATATATATATATATATATATATATATATATATATATATATATATATATATATATATATATATATATATATATATATATATATATATATATATATATATATATATATATATATATATATATATATATATATATATGCTCGTTGCAATTCATCGAATGGTAAAAGCAATCGAATTGACCAATGATTGCAGCTAAAAGAGTCACGTATTAGATCTAGCTAATGTGACTCGACGTATGGCGCTTTCAAAGACAAAAAATGAAATAGTAACTGAGAAAACTGATCCGCAGATGAAGCCATAAACATTTTTTAATGACTGACGTATTTCAGTTTCAAAAAGTATATGTAACTTTCAAAATTAGTGTATTTTTCTTAACTTCACAAAGTTGTTTAAAAAGTAACCGATTGAACGACACTTGATTAGAGCAGAATAGGCGGATAGAAACGTATAAATTTCAGTTTGTTTATATCACATTTTTAAAGTGTATTTTCGAAGTATTCAATTAGATGTAACATACTTTTGTTCAAGCCCTATTGATTAACCTTAGAATAATCTTTCCAATTTCGTAATTCCTCTATTAAAAAGTTCAGAAGAATTATTGGTACTAAACTTTAGTGACCAGGGAGCAAGCGCAACGAACTGAGATCGCGCAACGGTCTTTATGGGACTGCGTCAGCAGTTCGGGAGATTTACGAGTAGTGAGAAGAGATAGAAGGAAGGAGTGAAGATTTTTTTATTCGTGAAGGAAAGACTCCAAGTCACGTGATAGATTTTGAAGAAATCAGGTTTCTTTCGCTAGTTTCACGCAAAACTTGTCAACCATTCGTCGTTGTTGAGTAACGTGACTTGAGCTCTTTGCCCAAAATTTTGCTCAACCAGTGATTGGACTGGTTCCCTACGCGTTAACGAACAGGGGGTGGAACCCACTAGTTACAAGTTACATAATAGTTATCGTCTGATATGTTTATTGAAAAACTAACTGACTTATTTTTCGCAGTGACAGAACATGTCGTTGAAGCATAGCGCCCCCACGCTGCAAGGCCGAGTTCTATTCTCGAGTCGGGCATGGTCGCCTAAACGCTTCATCCCTTCAGTGCGTCGATAAAATGAGTACCAATCGTGCTTTGGAACTAAACCCTGGGGGGTTCCGGGTTCCGCGTTCGTCTATCCGCCTAACCGAAACATCTGCCTAGCACCCCAGAGCCCTTGGTCAGGAGGACTGAGGTAGGCCCAGTAGGCCTTGGGCCCCCATGGGATGTCGTGCCACTGGGGGAGAACATGTTGTTGGGTAAGTACTACTAGTAGGTAAATTCAAATTTTGAAAAAATAGAATGTTGCATTTTCGTTGAAAAGTTTTGTTCGAAAGAAATACGTCTAGAAATACAAATTAACTACAGTATAGATAACGGATAGCCCATTTAACGTTTTTCGCATTTAACGTTTTCCCACTTTTAAAGTTTTTTTTTTTTTTCCCCTCGTTGGTCCCGATTTTCTTTAGTGCTGTTAGTGTTATTTCTTACCGCATATTACATTTATCAATCCACTGTCTTCTCGCTTTTAATTTTTTTAAATAAATAATGCTAACCTGATTTTGATCGTTTTTTTTTTGGGGGGGGGACAAGTTACTCATTGTCTTTTAAAAGCAGAAACATTATTTAAAGCAGTTTTAACAACTTATTTCCCCTCAGTCTACTATAAAATAATAGGAAATAAGATTAATGCATTAGCGTTATTGCATTTCATTATTCTGCCTAAGAAAATTTAACACAACTAATTTTGAAAGTTTTTTTTTTTTTTGAGCAATCACGATTGCTTATTGTTCTCACTTGACCGTCCTTAATGTTGTGGTTCCTTTTTCAGCTTGGACCAGGCACACCAGCACCGCCGCCCGCCGTCCTCCAGGCGCGGCTGTCCCCCGGTCCTGAGCTACCTGCTTCTCCAAGTCGGAGGCGTCCATGTCCTACACACACGCACGCTCACACACATACAAAACACGACTTCACACACTCCTACACACACACATACACACACTCATGCCCGCATACAGACACAAACACACATGCCTACATACAGGAACGCCTACACACACACACACGAACGCCTACACGCAAACGCACGTACACAACACTCACTTACACACATGCATACATACACTTACACACACGCGCACCCACACACATGCGCCTACACAAACACACACGCGCATACACACGCTCGTGATTGCGAAAAACATAATTTGAATTCAAGATGCCAAAAATTCAAATTAATATATTTTATTTTTTTTTTTTGTCAAATTGGGTATGAAATTGGGTCCTTCTCACTGAAACGGTCATTTTCACGTCCCTGTAATAATTAACGAATGCTTTATGACTCATGCATATTTTTAGGAGTTCAAATACTTTTCAGGATAGAGTTTAACAAGTTCATTGAAAGTAGAATTTCTATATTTATTTTAAATGTCTTTAATGCAAGGCTAAAGTACCCAAATGTAATTCTCTCACTTGTCCCCTCAGTTAGTAAAAAATAAACAAAAATTATTTCTAATTAAGCAAACAATGAGTTCACTTTTTCATGGTTTTTATTTCAAAATATTGAAGCAGTTAAGTAAAAAAAAGTTAAAATTAAATTTTTATTAAAAATTAGTTCACGTAATTATTTTTAAGCTTGTCACCAACGGCTGATGTCATTCCCTCACAACAATCAATTTCCTTCCCAGAATAGTAACGAAATAATATTTTTTTTTCCAGCAAAAACTAGTAATTTAGAGATGGAAACTCAGAAAAATATTGCAGCACATTTGCATCTTTAAGTTGCTGGAAATTCGCTATTGGAATCGATATGAAAACATAAAATTAGAGAAGAGCTTTTGCATCCGTCATTCCCTCACACCTGTTTTAAAGCCCCGACACACAAAGGAAGGGGGTTATAAGTTTGACGTGTCTGTGTATCTGTGTATGTGTCTGTAGCACTTAAGCGCCGAAACGGGAGAACTGATTTTGGAAAATAATAATAATAATAATCGAAAGGAGAGTTTATCAAGTGTTCTTAGGTAGGTAGCGTCTTTGTATGACATTAATTAACGAAGATATTGATTAAAAACCTCTAAAAAAATTTCCACGATTTTTGCAGTTGAAAACATATTTAAAATTTTAAAAATTTAGTACCAAAATAAAGAGGATTTTTTTATGTGCTTGGAACGTCAATGCTTTATAGAATACGAATTATAACTTTTTTTAAACCAGGTTTTAAACACGGTTAAATTACGACTTTATTCACGCGATTGGTAACGGAATTCATTGTTGGCCGACAAAAAAAGAAAACGTAATGATTATTTTTAAAAAATATGTTGCCAGTTTCTGTTTCTTAACAAGTAAAATACCTGCAATTGATTTTTAATAGTATAAAGCTTTTTAAAAGATTTTTAATTTTCCTTCTCAACTTTAAATTTGCGACTCTGTCGTTTTTTTTTTTTTTTTTTAATTTTTAATTTTTTACAGAAAAATAAAATAAAATAATGCATTAAAACTGCATGATCATAAGTTGCTTCCCAATTTGAAAATATTTGTATGCAAATCAACTTAAATATCAGTCAGGCATAACAACTAGAATCTAATTTCAATGAATTCGTCATTCCCTCACTAGTGAAGGAATGACGCTTAAGTGAATTATAATGCTATTCAAAAAATATATTTTTGTTTAAAAGGACGAACATTTTTTCTATAAAGCCCTTACCTATGCCTATCTCTATAAAAGGTTTCATCAGATTTCATCCCCTTCAATTTTTCTGAACTTAATAAGCTCAAAATGACTGTTTTTATTAAAATGACCCAATTGATTTTACATACAGTGTTCTAAAATATTTTTACTGAGTGCATCTACTTCTATTCAAATTATTTTATAGTATTTAATGAAAATTGGGTCAACCCCCCCACCCCCCGTATAACTTTTTCCCGCTCATTACGTTCTTCTCCGTCAGTCCCACAGAAAACGGCAAATCGGGATTTCACTGTATAACAGGAACGCAAGTATGTATCGGGTGAGTGCAAAAGTTCGTGCGGAGTTAGTGAAAGAAAGTCATACAGTGATTAGGCAAGCAAAACTCTTTATTCAATCAATGATATATTCTCCATCGTTGTCTATAATCTTCTTCCAACGTTCTGGCAGCATACGGATGCCCCAATCATAAAAACTGCGTGGTTTAGATTCGATGAACGAAGACATGACGTTTTGTAAGGCATTCAAGAGTCAAGTTTTTTAACATTTAAATGATTTTGCAGTGACCGGAATAAGTGATATTCCGATGGTGCGATATCAAGAGAATACGGTGGATGAGTTAGGACATCCCATTTAAGGCTGTTCAGTTTGCGTAGCGTCGGTCTTGAAACGTGTGGTCTAGCGTTATCGTGATGAAAGACTACGCCTTTGCGATTTGACAAACTCGGACGTTTATGTTTGATTTCTCGGTTCAGATTAGTTAATTGACAACAGTACTTGTCCGAATCAATCGTTTGGCCGGCCGGGAGAAACTCAAAATAAATTATACCCTTGCAATCAGGGCCGCGCCGTCCCTATGTGCAAGGTCGTGCGGCGCACGACGGCGCCAGAGTCAAAAAGGCGCTGAGCTCTACCGATCAAAAGTGTTCCAAATAGGGGAAAACATCTCCAACAAAAAAAATTGAACTTTTCATCGTATAAATGGTGACGGTGAAATTATACTGCTTATTGAAACAAACAATCTGTCTCGCTGACTAACTTAAAAGGACAATTATTGCCTTGTTGGTGTCAAAACATGCTATTCTAAAGCGGAAGCTTTTACATTGAAAACACTTGACGCTAACTAATGCGTAAATTAGCATTTTTCTTCGTAATGTGCAACCGTGAATGCTTTTTCGGTGATATCTCTGGGTGAACACACGAAGCGGCGCGGCGTAACGAATTTGCTATTCCTCATTTTGGTTACTGAACTCGAAATAACTTTGAGACATGAAGTAAAAATTTCACTGTTCTATAAAATTAAATATTTGCCATCTTATGATTTTCGTGTATATACGGAAAACTAGAGGAAAATGTTTCATTCGTTTTTTTTTTTTTCCTTAAATGTATTTTTCTAATTAGATTAATTTTTTTAAATAAAAAATGTACGTTGGTACCACAACCATCTTGAGCTACATTTTGATAGGTATTAATAGTTCCTATGTTTTACTTTAACGATTTAAGATGTAAAAAACTATGTAATGTCAACAAAGTGTAGAGGTGCGCCTCGCACTGAAACCAAAGGAATACTCCAAAGTGATTTAAAAGCACATAAAATAATGATCTTGAGTAGTATTAATCAATTAATGAAGATTTTAAATTCCTGTTTTTTCTTCGTGAAATATTTTATGACATTCTTAATCACTTAAACAGGAAAATGTAGAAACATTTCATTTTTAGTCAAACTTCCGCTTATGAAATGTCGGAGTAAAATCCTATTTCTTTTTAAAATAAATTTTTAAATTCAAAATTTCCATGTTGCAGATTATTTGTCAGCTAATTTCGCTGCAACCACTTTTCTTTTTCTTTCATTCCCCCCCCCCCTCTTTTTGCCATTTTTATTCTGTATCGAGATGAAAATATTTCCAAAATGCCTACCCCTGGAACCCCCCCTCCCCCCCCCCCAAAAAAAAACTCCACAATTAGAGGAAAGCCACCAAACACATCGTGCTCTAACAACATTAAAGATAGTATTAGATTGCGTTTCTGGAGCTTCTATTTCGAAAAATTGTGGAGACCGTATCGTTACTAGAAAATATTCAACGAATGCGTTTTTTATTCTTTAATTTCAAAAAAATTTTGTAAAGGTGTTTTTTCACCATAAAAACGACGAAAATTGAGCTTTTATAATTCTAATTTTAAAAAAATTAAGAGCATCTGGTCCTTTCTTCCTAATACCCTTATGAGTGTCTAAAACCAATCGTTTTGAGCACTTTTATTTCGAAACATTGGGAGGGAAAGTTTAATCGACTAGAAACTCCCTTAGTCCTATTACGTTCCCTAACAGCAACAAGAATGGTATATAATAGCGTTTTTAAGACATCTATGTCGGAAAATATTGGAGAGATTTCCGGAACTTTTTTTCCCCTTATATCTCTTAAGATCGAAAAAATTGCGTGTTTAGGCTGATGAAGAATTGAAGCTAAGTTCATATGGGAAAAAATAGGTGTCCTACTGCCTTTCAACCCCCACTCCTTCCCTGTTCACTGCTTCGTAACTCTCAGCCGATAGTGTGTATCAGTTTTTTCGTATAAGATGTCTTCAGCATTATACATATGTATATATTTGCTTTTAATGCTATTTTTTAAAAAAAAAGTAATAATTTATGTTTTAATAAATGTATTTAGTGTACATTTTAACAAACCAAAATTGTTTCCAAATTGTTTTTTTTTTATTATTATTATTTAAATGAATTAAATGCCTAAGGTATTTTTCCCCACATTATATTTGTCTACAAAACCTCACTAAAGGTGTTAAGTATATTTTCTCTGAACACCACTCGATGAAGGCGCGCAAAAGACATTTGCGCGACGGCGCCGATCAGGCTTGGCGCGGCCCTGCTTGCAATTCCACCAAACACAGAGCATCACCCTCATCGGGTGCAAACTGGCCTTTGCCATTGCGTCACCACGTTCACCTGCCTGTTTTCATGTGCGTTTGCGCTGACCGTTGTTGTACAGGACCCATTTTTCATCGCCCGTCACTAATCGATCCAAAAACGGCTCGTTTAGCCGCCCGAGTAAAGATACGGCAGCAGAAATTCGCTGGATTTTGTTGCTCTCGGTCAACAAATGGCGCGCCCATATATCGAACTTTAAATCAAATCCGATTTTTTTTAAACGCCTAAAAGCGGTTGATCGGTCAACGTTAAGTGCTGCAGCAACTTCCTCTGTTGAAATTCGGGGAGTATTCTAAACTAGAGAACGCAAAACGTCGTCATCAATGTCGGACGGTCGACCTGAGCGCGGCTCGTCTTCCAGCTTAAAATCTCCGCAACGAAATTTTGCAAACCATTTTTCCACAGTTCGCTTAGCTGGTGCTTGATCTTGATAAACGTCTTGAATGTTTTTTACGGCTGCTGCAACGTTTATTCCCTTCCGAAACTCGTAAAGCATAACATGCCGTAAATGCACTTCATCAACACTCATTTTAAAAGTAATCTTTCTCAAAGCAGTTTGTATCTGCACAAATTATTTTGATTGGAATGAAAGCTGCACACGTCATCTTTCCAACGATCTGACTTACGTAGATAGTGGTATTAATGACAACACGTTACGCCCGTTCTAACGCCATCTATTGCAACTCCGCACGAACTTTTGCAAGTGAGATTTTTGGATTGGAATAGAGGCTCAAAGTTGATCCAGTTTTAGTGACTGTTCAGAAGTTTCATGCCACTTTCAAAGTTCTCGTCATTAAGCGTTTTTTTTTTTTTTTTTAATTTGATGGACATGTTTGAAAATAATTGTGTCTCGATTTCGCACTGCAACATCACACATCTGCATGTATGCAAGGCATCATCAAAAAATTTTTATCAAATAGCAATATTGCTGGTAATTATCAATATTATTTAAACTTTAAAATAAATTTTGTTTTTACTACACAAAAGTAAACAACCATCTCACCAAACGAAACAATCGCTACACATGTAGTAGTACAGTCAACTCCCGCTACAACGCGATCCGACTTACGCGAAATGGCTATAACGCGAGTTTTTCAGGAGTAACGAATTTTAGAGCTAAAGCAAAATTTTCGCTCTCAACACGAAAATATTTGGAAAGGAATGGTGATGCTAAGTTTCGGCTTTGTTATTGACTACTAAACATTGACTTGGGGAACGTACTTTCATCCTTTCAGTATCACTGACTGCGCAAGTTCCCACACATTGCAATATAAACAGAGTTTTATTAGTTGCTTAGTGTGTACATGTCACCACTCCTCATTTTTCATTTATTTATTCTAAATGTGAAACGTGATGAAATATTATGGCACCTATAGGCACGCTGTTTCATCTAAAGTTTGAAGATGGAAACAAAAAGCGAAAGTTTGTGGCAATTTAAGAAAAGGTAAAGATTCTTGATACGCACAGACCTTAGTTTTAATATGAAGCTCGCAGAGCAGTGTTTAAGCAAAATGCAAACAATATGAAATTCAAGTCTGCTCTTGTATTGTATATTATAGAGATCCTGAAAGAGGGGTGTTACCGTAGGTGTAAATGTTATTAAAGTAAATGCGAAGCTACTGCATTTAAAATTATATTAGAATGACGATCAGATTGCGCAGTATAAATCACCATCTTCAATTTGTAAGTTACAAATGTAACTTATTGTATCTCATGTCTAATACTCTTACAGTGCTGTCTTTTATTATTACTGCATACTGTACGTACCGTAGTGTTTTATTTTTATGTCTCTCTCTCTCCCGTTGATCACTGATTTTGTGTATCGTAACAGTATTTTATGTTGAATTGCAGTTTTTTTAAAAAATACGGAAAAACTTCAGCTCTTTATGTAAGAAACTGTAACATATAGTTAAAAATGATCTAAAATGATTTAAAAGGTGTTATAAAAAATGTCTAAAATGATTGGGTATGTTAATAAAAAAACAAATACACAACACTTTTCCACAACGCGAAATTTCGACTTACGCGAGGAGTCTTGGAACACATCCCTCGCATAAGTCGGGACTCGACTGTAATGCAATTTTTAAAAAAATAAGAATTTAAAAAACACTTTCATAATTGTTATCCTCTCCTGTTAATCCTATTTCATAATTGTGTTGCCTCTTTTCATTTGGCATGCTTTCACTCTTTTAAGATTTTTCAAAAATTTCCTTTGGAAGTTACTATTGGTAGTTTTGACTTCCAATTGACTTACTTGCTGTATAATGGTTTAGATAAAATTTGATAGATTTAAATCTCTTTTTAGAGTAAGTGCTCAGAAATATTATGATTTTTAAGCATTTCTGGAAAAAAAGACACAATATTTCAGTTAAAAAGCCTTTTTTTAATTCGTGACTGTAGATGACTTTTAAAAATTTTGTTGTGAGTAGGTTTAATGACATCTGTCCATATTTCGAACTAGCAGTACCCGCACGGCTTTGCCCGTAGTAGAAAAATTAAAAGGTTATTTGGTTCGCCAGTATATTTACAAATAATGGATGATGAATTTCTCGCCAATTTGCTATGTTAATTTGCTTGCCCATGTTATGGTAATTTGCTCGTCCACGTTATGGTAGTTTGATCGTCCATGTTATGGTGATTTACTCGTCCATGTTATGATAATTTGTTCGGTAAAACGTTCTTAAAATTAGAATAGAAAAATAACAAAATCGAATTTTCGAAAAATCGTTTCGAGGTGCTCACCCCTATGCTACGAACTAATTCTGTGCCAAATTTCATGAAAATCGGCCGAACAGTTTTGGCGCTATATGCGTAACAGACATTCAGACATCCAGAGACAGACTTTCAGATTTATTATTAGTGAAGATAAAGATAAAACTTCTTCAAGATATTACATCTCATTACAATTAAATTACAACGAAAGTGAACAATTAGAAAATTTACTCCAGATTTTTAATCGCAGCATTAATGAGGAAATGGAATAAAAGAATTATTCTCAGAAGTTAGAACATTTATCACGCATGTAGCCAATGGCCTTCCCAAGGTGACGTCTAACCGTTTCCGGTCCAGCAGCGGAAGTTTCCAAGAAAAGTACTTTTTCATTTTTAGTTAATACCGGAAGTAAACAAACAAAGCTTTCATCTTGAGTAACATCACTTTAGTGCATGAGAAAAAATCCGCAAAGACCATTTGCTGTGCAATCTCAAGAGACACAAGTAAGTTTTGAATTTTTTTTCCTGTTTTTTTTTTTCTGCATTCCCTTCCTAAAAAATGACATTGGTGCAGTTTGCGCCATGACCCCTCCTAGGTGCGCACCTTTAATTGTACTACTGTATTTCCCTCAATAAACAAAGTTAAGGTATAGTGCCTAGAAAGCCTTTCGAGGCACTATAGTTAAGTATTCACCATCCTTAAGGTACGAGATGTAGTGGTACGAGATTAAAAATATCATAACAAATGTTTCATTTGTATATATTTTTTTCCTTGAATTAGAAAAGTTTTACAAAGCAGATGGGTAAAATTATGAAAATCGTAGGAAAGCCCCCCGCCCCTTCCAGATATTTTTTGCACCCCTAAACTCAAAACGGTTACCCCTGGAATACTAATACCCTGCACACGCCAGTGATTATTTCTTTTGTCGATCGTTGCTATCTGGACTACATTTTGTCATCAGTTGTCGCCAAGTTTGGCAACCATAGCAACACTTTACTCACACAGAAATTTCATTCTGGAAGTATGCCAGATCATAAAATTGGCACGCAAATAAAGGGAAAACGGAACAACGCGGCAGTAAGACAGTAGAACCACTCAAAGAAAGATCCAAAAACCCTTCCACTCCCCGCCAAAGCTGCACAAATGTCATTAAACAAAATATTAAGGAAAAGAAAACATTAAAATGTCCCCGTTGGCTTAGTGCCTGAGTTTCTTATAGACATGGAGTTATTCAGTGTGACATGGTTATTTTTGCGGTGCCTCACTTAAGCAAAAATGTGCAGTTCCACTTCATTCAAGCGTTTTGTCCTGTGAATAATTGAAGGAGAGAAGAGCTTACTACTACATTAAGGGAAGCACATTGCTCCCTCTCAGATTTAAATCGAGGAGGGGTGGGGGAGGGGTGGATCAAGATTGTCTATTGTCCTCACTTTCAACATTCCGATCCATTTTCGTGATAAAGAAACATATAAGGTAAATGCACCAGTAGTGGCCACTTTAAGGTTTATATTTTAAAAATAAGGATTCTAGGGGTCCCAGTGGATTCAAACTTGCAGGAGGTAGACCTCAGGCTGTAGTGTAGTGGGCAGTTCAAGGAGGAGCAGGTAGAGCATCATGGAAAATTGTTATCAACTATTTAATACGGTCGCCTGGATTGTCGATGTTTTTTCAGCTGTCTTCTAACGCTTCTCCGTAACGAGGTATATAAACATTGTGTCGTATTATGAATAGAACAATGCTAAAAAAATAATATTTTTAGAACTGTAACTTTGTGATGAAATGTGAAAGATCATGTTTGCAACGTTTTCAACTCGAAATAGTTGCTTTCTTGACTGACAATTTACTTGGCCACTACTGGTACCAAAAAAGTTGGGAAGTTCAAAAGTGGCCACCGAGTGGCCACTACTGAACCAGGAAGATTTTTCACAAATCAACTCAATTTTCCTTTTAATATGTTGTAATCTCTTTACATAAAAACCTGCCTCATTTCTGACATAATATTATTGTGTGATCTAGTAGTGGCCACCTGGTGGCCACTTCTAAACAGCAATATGGCCACTACTGACTCATGTACATTATATAATGGCCACTGATGGATTAAATTTGAGGTTTGAAAAAAATTGAACAAATTGACATTCTGGCATTTCTAAAAAATGGGACCATTAAGGAAGAGAAGGGCTATAATATGCTCATTGAGTTTTAAATATGGTAATTGATAGTGTAGGCCCACAGTTTAAAAAAGTTATAAAAATATGCTTCACTGTGGCGACTGCTAGTGCGTTTACCTGTTCTACGGACAGGCCCGGATTACTCAACAGACCATCCCCTAGGCCCATACACCCTGGCCTAGGGGGCGCATATCACGGGGGGGGGGGATTATTAAATAGTTTGTTGGTAAAAAAAAAACGGGAATTTGGCGCGCTAGTACAAAAAGAGGAGAAACATTCTACTAGAACCGAGAGAGAGATTGCAACCTGCTTGCTGAGCAGGTAAAAAAAATGAAGGGGGAAGGGCATAATGCTTCATCGAAGTTATCCCTTTTCTAAGCAAAGCAGATAATTTTTAATTTTTTAGATTTAAGCAATCATTTCTTGAAAATACAGATTTTTTTAAGGTAAAATACTTGTTAGAAGTAAGTCACACACAGTAAAATTAGAAAAAGCCATGATATATAAAATTCCCAGTTATAACACTTGTTTATGGAACAATTTTTCTCTTTGATAGTCTAAATCATGTCAGTAAGTATGTGTTTTGCAATTTATAATCTATTGATTCATATTTATTTATGACTGCTAATAGTCAGGGACGCCCAAAATTCAAATTTTTGGAAAGGGGGAAATTATCAGTTTACCGGACAAAACTTCAAAGCTTACCGAATATAAAATAGTAGCATGGTACTACTAGTAGTTTTCTAAATTATCTGTCATTAGCAATAATTTAGTAGTTACTAAAATTATGTTTACAATAAATAGCATAAATAACCAGAAAAAAATAGAATATTCAAGTACTTAAAAAAAAAATTTCAGACAATACCAGAAATTTACCGCCAAAGTTTTATGATAAGTTACAAATGTTGTAAAATTTCCGAAGTTATAAAATATGTAACATTTACGGACTTTTTAAAAAAAATTTCCTTTGAAAATTCCCTGATTTTTGTATTTTATCCTTGTACAAAACGTCCGTAATTAATTCTTCAGACCAATTTTATTTTCTAAAATCTTCGTTAACTTAAGACATAGCTGAGAATTAATGATAATTTTTATGAGTCTCTTGAATCAACACGGATGACTCAAAATTTTTGCATCGAATGCGATCGGCAAAATTAGAAGTCTAAAAGTCTTCAACTACACAATAAGACATATAAGGAGGGTTAAAAATAATGCTAAATACATAATTATAAATGTCCAAAAGGTAAAATCACAAGGAAAAGAAAAATAAGCGAGTATTAAAGAAGCGGATGCGATCGGATTGAGAAATGTGTGAAAAATTGGGATTAACACGTAATAGCGTAAAAAATGGCCAAGATGCGTAAGTTTAAGCTAATGTGTAGAATTCGATGAATATGCATGTTCTTGAACTCAAAATCCATGACCAATTGTCAATTTCCATGATTTTTGAGCACCGTTTGCCGAAAATCATGACTTTCCATGACCATTTTTGATCATAGCCGAAATCCGTGACTTTCTAGGTGCATGGACACCATGCCTTTAGTAGTATTGAAAACTTATGTTACCAATTTCCTATATCCATTGGTATACCTTAGTAAGTTGTAGGAAACAAATTGTCCTATAATTATTTTGAATTTTGTACTTACTATTTTCTTATGTACTAGTGGTACCCGCATGGCTTTGCCCGTTGTAGAAAAATTAAAAGGTCTTTTGATTCGCCTATGTATTTACAAATAATGTATGGTGACTTTTTCACCAATTGGCTTGCCCATGTTACGGTTTCACGTTATGATAACTTGGTAATGTATTCGTCCATCTTATAATTTTGCTCGCGATAATGTTCTTAAAATTTTAATAGAAAACGAACAAAATAGAATTTTTGGAAAATCGCTTCGAGGTGCACACCCCCATGCTACAAACTAACTTTGTGCCTAATTTCATGAAAATCGGGCGAACGGTCTAGGTGCTATGCGCGTCAAAGACATCCAGACAGACAGAGATCCAGATATACAGACAGACTTTCAGCTTTTTTATTAGTAAAGATTTCGTAGTGATAATAATTATTCAGTTCATACTTACCAAAGTTCATATGTAGAATACTTATATAAGTACATTCATTTTCTTTTACTTTATTTTTTAGATTAGCGTACAAAAAATACAAATACAAATTTTCTACTAAAAACTTTTTATTTTATCCTAAGTACGTATGTACTTTGAAGAAAGAAATGTACAATAAAAATGTGATTAACATATTGGTACTTAATGTAACTATCATAATGAATCAATTTTATCCATCAGTTATTTGAATTTAAAGTGAGTAATGTGAATTCTAAGGAAAGGATGTCAAATGGCCACTACTGACTCATGCATGTGGCCACAACTGAAAATTTCAGATTTCGGAGTGGCCACTATTGGATCAAATTAAAAAATCGCACAATATAAATTAGGAAAACTTATAGGAGTAGTAAAAGAGTTAGTACGGGTATTTCTTAAAAATTCCAATTCGAGTCAGGTCAACAATCCTTAAATAAAATCCATTTCTCTTATAATCCCGATCCCCGTCAAATGGTGTCCAGCGATATTCCGGCTGTCTAAATTATTGCATAGTTTCTTGCCGGAGAAAGGAACGGAGCGTTATCGTAACTCTGCCCATCAAATAAGTTTTTAAAATGACATTTTATTCAATTTAATGCTTTATTTTTGCAACTGGAGGCAGCGTTAAAATGTAAAGTAATAAATCAAAACCCATTATTTATCGCAAAAAGACCACATTACTATACATTCGCCAGAGAATTGCCGAGTTCATGAAACTGCGTAAAATTTTTGCTTAATCTAATTCATAAGATAAGATTTTTAATTTCGAACAGGAGATGCTATTAAAAAATGTTCTGCATATATTTGGCCGTTCCTGTCGAGAAATAAATATTTCTTCGACAGTAATTAGAGGGGGGGGAGACTCGATTTAATGGCTTTCTTTACTTAGTTGCCAGATTATTGTACACTTTATCGAAAGTTTTAAGCTTGTCCACATGGGATGTTTGAAATCCATCGAAAATTTTTAAAAATACCAGTTTTAGTTTTCACATTCTATTTTGAGCAATCACAATTGCTTATTTTTCTCAGCTGAGCGTCTTTGATGTCCGGTTCCTTTCTCAGCTTGGACCTGGGGCCTCTGCAGCACCACTGCATACCGGCCTCAGCAAGCGTGGCTCCTCCGGTCCTGAGCGCTGTCCCCCAGAATCCGCTTTTCCTGGGCGGTGGCGCCCATGTCCTACACACACCACGCTCATACACATACGCACTCACACACCATACAAAGTCACACACACGCGCGCGCCTTTACACACATACACGGCAAGTGCATTCACACAGGTCTACGCACACACACAAGCCTACACATACACATAAACAACTATACACATGTAACCGCCCAAGAAGAGGGGCAGGTTTGGGGGGACATGAGCCGTTTCTACAAACAATAACTCCAATGAGTAGGGTTCTGTCGCAGCTCGTGATTGCGAAAAACATAATTTGAATTCAAAATTTCAGAATTCAAATTAATTATAGATATTTTTTATTATGCTTTAACTTTAGGAATGCATTTCGATATTTGAGACTTTAGTTGGCGAATTATGCACAATTAATATTTTTTGATGCATTGATGATTGGTGTCAAAAAACGTGCGACGATTGAAAAAAAAAATTAAGAGTATTTGAGATCTTCCTGTCGAAGTTCAGGGTTAGCTGAGTAATAAATACGTAAGGGCCTAGAAGTAAAAGCTGTTAATATATATATATGTGTATGTTTTTTTTTTTTTTTTTTTTTTTTTTTTTTTTTGTAATATTAACTTAATCTGAAGACCTCACCTTCTTTAAAGCGCTTCAACAATTGGCCTGTTCTGGTCTTTTAAATTGCCGTTTAAAGGTTTAAAGAAATTGCCGTCAGTAACTATGAATCTGGTTCAAGACAAACTTAGCAGCTTCTTTTTTGAGCTATCACGATTGCTTATTGCTTTCATTTGACTGTTTTGATGTCCTATGATTTTTTTTCCCCACCAGCACCTTCTGCAGCACCACCGTCGACCGGGTGTCGCACCTCCTGATGCTGTTCCTCTAGCGAAAGCCGTCTCCAGGTTGCGTCAATATCCTATACTTACACGCATACACAGACGCACGTACACACACACAAACACATATACACACGTACATACACCTACACACACATACACACACATACACATATACACACGTACATACACCTACACACATACACATATACACACGTACATACACCTACACACACATACATACACCTACACGCACATACACACACATACATACACCTACACACATACACAAACACACACTCAAGCACATACACACATGCGCATACATACAGACACCTACACATACACACACAACTACCACACTCTCATGCCTGGACACAGACACAAACACATATGCCTACACACACATACACCCCCCCCCACACACACAAACACTCATACACACCACTACCCACACACTCATACCTGCACGCAGACACAAACACACATGCCTACACACACACGTACATACACCTACACACACATACACACACATACATACACCTACACACATACACAAACACACACACAAGCACATACACACACACGCATACATACAGACACCTACACATACACACACAACTACCCACACTGTCATGCCTGGACACAGACACAAACACATATGCCTACACACACATACACTTCCCCCCTACACACACACAAACACTCATACACACCACAACCCACACACTCATACCTGCACGCAGACACAAACACACATGCCTACACATACACATACTCCCTACACACAAACACACATGCCCCCCCCCACACACACATACACACTCGTGATTGCAAAAAACATAATTTGAATTCAAGATGTCAAAATTCAAATTAATTTTTTTTTTTCAAGCAGATTTATTTTTTCCAAAATGGCTGCGGTTCGATCCTAAATTATATTGCTGTTGCATGCAATTAATCCTTTTAAGGTAAAAAACGGTTTGTACCAGACTCATGGATTTAATTCTAAACGAATTGTCATGCATTTGTTTTAGCAAAATATATATCACTTCGGCGAAGAAATGACTATATGTCTTGGAAAAAACATTTTGCAATATAAACTCTTAAGAACTCAAGAAAAGCCATGTTTTATAATATGAAAATAATACTACTTCCTGCTTTTGCGGGAAGCACGTCGCAATATAAGTGTTGCGACTCGTAAATACTGAAAACAGACAAAGGAATTTGAATGTATATTTTCAGATGAGAATATGTACGTTGACATTTCGATAATTGGGAATCTTGCGCGGTCGTCAAATTGGCGATAAATATTTTATTTTAGTAACCCTTTCTTTGTTATGATAACCCTACGTATCTTGATATTTCCCTGCTATTTTTTCCCTACTAATTTTGAAAAACTGTGGATAAATTTTATAGAGGTCACGAGGATTTAAACTCGCAAAATGGTTATCAAGTTTTGTGTGAGCATTCCTTGAATTTGTGTTTACTCTGAATGCTCTAATGTTGAATAAGTACCTAAAGCTATTAAATGAATTCCTTCACTTAATTTTAAAGATCTCGATTGCTGTGAGTTAACATTTTTTATCCCTATAATTTATTTTGAAAACTTCCACATAGCTCTTAGCGTAAATGTTAGTGAAAAGATTTAAAAAACTGGGATTCTTGGCAATGTTTTTTAACCGTCGCTATATTGTCGAATGCGAAAGACTGAGTTAATAAAATTCAGAATCCTCATATAAATAATAGCCGATGATAAAGTAACCCGCGTGTTTCAACAATGAAACTTGCGCCATGGCATGATAAATTGATAATATGTTTTGGTTATGTTTAACCAATGTTTCACTTGATACGCGTCTTATCAGGCTCAGTCATTACTCAAAAGATTAAAGGTGCCGACTTGCCCGTACGAGAGCGCTTAGTATAACCGGGGGAAATCATTTGTTTATATTAGTTAACGTATTATTTCTGCTGTAAAAAGTAATGCTTTTTCAATCTTTAACGTAAAATTTCATTGATATGGTTAATCGATGTGTAGTACATGGTGAATTGATGCCGGAACGTCGTACCAGGTCTATTTTTCAGGGAAAATAAATTCTTTTTTAAGGTAAAGCTGGTCCCAACTCGGGATTCAACTATTTCTCATTGGCGTTCACTTCTGGTAAAATGCATCCCTGAAGCACAGGGGACTCCAAAGCATTGTAGGCCTTGGATCTCACTTTTAGTAAATCGAGTCTAGGGATCACGTATAAAATTTTTGAGACATTTAATGCGAGTTGTTATCGAGAAGGGTTCAAACATTCCTCTAAATTCAAAAAAAAATGTCATACTATATAATGTTTATAAATTATATAGTATTTTACTGCATATTTAAAGGAGGTATTTAATGGCGCAATCGTCAAGATTTCGACAATAATCGTTTTACTCTCACACTATCGGTAAGACTGCAATACATATTTTCTCTTTTGATATTTTTTTCGTTATAAGTACGTCGCTTGACTTGGTGAGTTTTCTCTTTACCTTGGCGAAAACTGAAAAATTGCACTTACATCATCGTCGGCGAAAATCGAAAAATAAAGCTTACATCGTCGTACTGTCCAACCACGGATTGTATGGAATTTTCAAACGTCCAGATAAGACGAATCTATCTGAATGAGAGGGAAAAGTAAAAATTTGATGCCGGTATTCCGCTCATTTGAATGAGACTCTGCTTCTGCAAAAGCTGGCATCGGTAAAAAATAATAGATTCGTCCATTTCCGGCTGTAAAACTGATGTTTGTCTTTCCATACAATCCGTGGTCAGACAGTATGTTTGCTTCGTTTTCTAATTTTACAAAATTTACACTCTTTCAAATTTTTTTTTTATGACTCGGTTAATTTATTCAGCTGATAATGTCACATAATAATGGAGAAATGAAATTGATTTAGCGAAATATTTTAACGAGTTTTCTCATGTTATTTTAATAGCTCGTTTTTTGTTTGGCGAATTATTTTACTTCGTTTTGATTAACAAGAAGTTCTGTCTAGAACTAAACGAACCTACTTTCCCATATTCCAATATCGACTTTCTAGTATCTGATCGTATTCTCAAAATTTGCTAAAATCCTAAATTATTTCAAATGTTTTTTTTTTTAAATATTTTAAGCTAATTTCGAGAAATAAAATATGCCTCGCTCATCTAAAGAATTAGATACGAAAAAAATAAATAAAAGAACAAATAAAATAGCAGCACCTTTTAAACAAAGCAGCTAAATACATTTTTTGCATCAAAAAAAAAAAAAAATCTTCAACCGCTTTCAAAAAGGAAAAAAAAAAATTCAAATTAAAAGATCATTAAAATAAATACATCATATCAAAAAAAAAAAAAAAATCGTTTGTTTTTCCCGTTGCCAATTTTTTTTTAAGAATTAATTAATGTACTTTCAAAAATAAATAAAAACAATAAAATGTCAACTGAAAGAAATAACTTTCATTGTCGAAAAAAAAATCGTCTGCGCACATCTTATGTAGAAACATAAAGGACTCCGAATTTCTCCGCCCAAAACTGAATACATAAATTAAAACTTTAGCTTGAAAATAAAATCAAAAAATATTAAAAACGATTATTTCACCGTAAAAAACCATGGCTGCGGATTCAGAGTCGGAGTCCATCTGATTTTGGGACAAAAGAGTTAGATTCGAGAGCCGAAAATTTTAAATTCAAAGACTCGAAGTTGGAATCGGTCATTTCCCCATAAAATCCGCAAGTCTGCCAATATTTGCAGAGTTGGAGTCAGAGTCGAATTTCCAAGAGTCGGAGTCAGTCATTTTTCCTCCGTGCATAAATTTTTGTCAAAAACTACAAAGTCGGGGAGTCGGAGTCCGAGTAATTTTCGGGCACAGGAATCGGAGTCGGAATCAGGAGCCCCAAAATTATCGGAGTTGGAGTCGGGAGTAGGTCACCAAGAGCTATTTCCAACAAAGTTTGTTTGAAGTAAATCCGCCTTTAAGTTCGGAATCTATATTGACTTTCAGTTTCTCCGTAGGTGCTAATGTTAAAAGATTTGAACTGTTTAAAATTGAACGAAACTTGTTCAAATCAACAAGAAGTTCCGTCTAGAACTAGACGAGCCTACTTTCCCGTATACCCATACTACTTTCTAGTACCTGATCAATATTCTCAAAAATAGCTAAAATCGCAAATTTTTTCAAACATATTTTTTTAAATATTTTAAGCTGATTTCTAGGAATAAAATATTCCTTACTTTTCTTCAAAAAACGAACAAATAAAATAGCAGCACCTTTTAAACAAAGCAGCTAATACACTTCTTTCCATTAAAAATTTTTTTAACAGCTTTCAAAACGAAAAAATAATAATAATAAGTTCATTAAAATAAATACATCATATAAAAAAAAATCGTTTCTTTTTCCCCTGTTGCCAAAAATATTTTTTTAAATGAATTAATGCACTTACCAAAATAAAAAAAAACGATAAAATGTCAACTTAAAGAAATAATTTTCATTGTCAAAAAAAAAAAAAAAAAAAAATCGTCTGCGCATATTTTTCGAGTTTATTCACCGAAAACTAAATACCTAAATTAAAACTTTAGCGTGAAAATAAAAACAAATCATATCAACAATAATTATTTCACAGTTAAAACCACAGCAGCGGAGTCGGAGTCGGAGTCAATCTCATTTTGGAATAAAAGAGTCGGAGTCGAATATCCAAGAATCGGAGTCAGTCATTTGTCCTCCGTGTATAAATGTTTGCCAAAGCTACGAAGTCAGAGTCGAAGTCGGGGAGTCGGAGTCCGATTAATTGTCGGGAACAGGAGTCAGAGTCGGTGTCAGGTGCCCCTAAATTCTCGGAGTCGGGAGTAGGTCGTCAAGAGCTATTTCCAACAAAGTTTGTTTGAAGTAAATCCGCCTTTAAGTTCGGAATCTATATTGACTTTCAGTTTCCCCTTAGGCGCTAATGTTAAGAGATTTGAACTGTTCAAAATTGAACGAAAACTTGTTCAAATCAAAAAGATATTTTCGATACATGTTTTTTATCGAAAGTTTTTCCCTACAAAGTTTGTTTGAAGCCACTTCGCTTCTAAGTTCAAGATTTATTTTTGATTTGAATTTCCCCGTAGGCGCTAATGTTAAGTTTTTTTGAACTGTTCAAAATTGAACGAAAAATTGTTCAAATCAAAAAATGAATTATGGGAATGAGATGTCCTCGCCGAGATCTTTCTAACAAAAAAAATTTGTTCGAATCGGACTATTCATTCAAAAGTTATTAGGGGGGGACAGACAGACAGACCGACAGACAGACAGACCGACAGACAGACAGACCGACAGACATTTTCCCCATCTCAATACCCTACTTTCCAATTTTTAATTTTTCAATATTTATCTAACTATTTTATTTATTTTTGACTTTTTTTTGTTTTTCGGGATATTTTTAAGATGTATTAAGCCTTCTTTCATGCTTTTTTCTTCTTTCTCTGATTTTTACTGGGAAAGTAGGCTAAAAAGATACTTTCGATACATGGTTTTTCATCAAAAGCTTTTCCCTACAAAGTTTGTTTGGAGCCACTTCGCCTCTAAGTTCAATATTTATTTTTGCTTTGAATTTCCCCGTGGGCGCTAATGTTAAGTTTTTTTGAACTGTTCAAAATTGAACGAAAAATTGTTCAAATGAAAATTGAATTATAGGAATGAGATGTCCTTGCCGAGATCTTTCTAACAAAAAAAAATTTGTTCGAATCGGACTATTCATTCAAAAGTTATTAGGGGGGACAGACAGACCGACAGACATTTTTCCCCATCTCAATACCCTACTTTCCAATTTTTAATTTTTCAATATTTATCTAACTATTTTATTTATTTTTAACTTTTTTTTTTTTTTGGATATTTTTAAGATGCATTAAGCCTTTCATGCTTTTTTCTTCTTTCTCTGACTTTTACTGGGAAAGTAGGCTAAATCCACGAAAAGGACAAAATAACCTACTGTTTCGACAAATAAATAAATTAGATCATCGAAAGCATTTAAAGTTTTATTACATATAGTTTTATTACCTATATATTTATTAAAAGTTTCAATAATCTTCACAGTAAATGAAAACACCCACGAAACGACGAAGTTTCAGTAAAATATAAAAAAAAAAATCCGCTAAACACAAACTATATTTGACAACAATAAAATGAAAAATAATCGCCAAGATTTGAAATGAATCGTTACGCACACATATGTAATCCTTTGGCGTCACAAAATTTGACACCATTATATTTCTTGCCATTTAAAATTCACATAAAAATCATGGGGAATTATCTCCTCGTGAAACATGTGAAACTGGCAAAAACTTTTTCTATTGCTAAAATTGCTGCCGCCAATGTTTGTTCTTCTGATACTTTGATGGAACTTTCATTGTTTTTTAATTAATTGATATATTTATTTGGCGAATTATTTTACACTTGAATTAGTCTTTGGCTGGATCATAGTAACGTGGTTGCTTCCTAATACTGTTTAGTTTTAATTTGGCAAATTACTAAATAGCTTTCATGTTTTTGTTTTTGTTTTTTTTTTTTTTTTTGTGGCATAATTTATTAAGTGGCAAAATTTCTCCCCTTTAAATTTCCTCACACCGTCGTCATTAAAGGGGACTGGGCGACGTTAAATATGCTCGTGGTCTCAATGTCCTCCAAGTGAAACGATACCTCTGGGGGTGCTAGTACCAGGTAGCTATTAGCTCTTGGACTAGTTCTAAATTCTCATTAACTGTTCGATCCGGTGATGGTGCTGCCATCTATCGGTATATAAAATAATGGAGGCAAGGCACTAGTATGCAGACCTCGACATAAATACAGTTGTAGTCAGTTGTGACTCTTGAATAGAATAGAAT
Organism: Uloborus diversus; assembly: GCF_026930045.1. Taxonomy (NCBI): domain Eukaryota; kingdom Metazoa; phylum Arthropoda; class Arachnida; order Araneae; family Uloboridae; genus Uloborus; species Uloborus diversus. The sequence continues at coordinate 177,126,071 of NC_072732.1, read as the reverse complement.
AGAATAGAATAAATTTCCTCACAATGCGTAAGCATTTGAATACCGTTTACCTTTTTAACAGGTTTGTTTTTATTTTTTTAATTGTTATTATTATTTTTATTTATTTAGTCTTTCAACAAGCAAAAGTTATGTTCTTAAAAATTTAAAAGGAATTTTTACTATTATTTTTTTTAAATGCTGGAATGCACGTTTATAAAAATCTTTAAATGAAAAGCTGCCATCTTTTCCTTTTTTGAAATTTTTATTGGCATGTTTTTCCTGGTGAACTCATTATTGTTTCAATGTACTTTTACATGATTTAAATTTCTTGACCTTTAACATACAACGCACTTCTTAATCATATAAATTGTAATGTATAATGATCGATACTAACGATCAGTTTCATGGAAAAAAATTCATTGAGCAATCACGATTGCTTATTGTTCTCACTTGACTGTTTTGATGTCCTATCATTTTATTTTCCCACCGCCACCCTCTGCAGCATCACCGTCCACCGGGTCCTCACGATGCTGCTCCTATAGCGAAAGCCGTCTCCAGGTTGCATTCATGTCCTACACACATGCGCATACATACACAACTACGCACACACGCCCGCACACACACACACAAACACATGCACACAAACACATACACAAACACACACAGACACACAAACACATACACACACACACACACACACACAACTACCCACACATTCATGCCAGCTCACAGACACAAACACATATGCCTACACACACATACACATACGCCCTACACACAAACACACATACCCCCCCCCACACACACACAAACACACACGCCTACATACACACTCGTGATTGCGAAAAACATAATTTGAATTCAAGATGTCAAAATTCAAATTAATTTTTTGATATGTTTTCTACATAATTTTCTTTAAAATAATTGTATCTCTATGCATTTTTTTGTGCATTTCATTAGTTCCTACTGTGAAAAAAAAAATCAAGATATCAAATTGAGCTATTCACCATTTTCAGAATCTGTCTTTAAAAATAACTAATTTTGAATCAAAATTTAAAGTAAGAAAAAAAAATTACTAAAAGCTTTTTGAATATTTCCATAAATATATTTATCAACTTGCAAAAACATCCGGCGTTGCCTGGGTCAGTAATGGTTATGAGAAACAACCGCTACTTTCATTTGTTTTCTGTTTTAACTGACAAATATATTTATGAATTGTGCTTGATGAAGCATATGTAATTAATTTTTGCATAATAAAACTTTTTTAAAAATATTTTTTCTTGATGCAAATTTTTTAGCATATTTCATATGTTTGCTAAGCAGTATGGTTTCGTTCATAAGATGTAATGTTTAATTTTATAGTATTACGTATAATTTCATTCAGAACCGAATTTCCAATATTTGTTTTTTATTAATTGGAAGCAGAAATCCTCCCCCCCCCCCCCTCCAAAAAAACAGTATTTCAAAAACATTTTATTCACGTACGTTTTCAAACAGAAAACTTCTTTTTAAGCTCGTTTGAAATTGTTATTTGGGATATTTCGATAACTGGGAATCTGGCGCGGTAGTCTCATTTTTGACGTAAATAATTTTATTTTGGTAACCCTGCTGATTTATAGTAACCCTATGTGAATAGATGTTTCCGATCTCTTTGTTTTGATTCGCAAAGAAAAATATCTCTCGCCCAGGCGCTGGAGCCAAGTAAGTGCATGTAATAACAATTCAGTCTGATGAGTTTTACAACGAACAGAATATTACAACAATTGCTTACAAAATTTGTTTTTGCACCATTATATTTACAAACAGAAGTGGCACATGAACAGATTAGCATCGTCACTTTAAAATCTTAAAATAAATAATTAGTGTTATCTAGTTTTCTAATTAGGGTTAATAGAAAACTAATTAATCTTATGTTTCTACGCGTGTTTTCATTAAAAAGAAGTTTTTGTGATATGTTTGAAATGCAGTGCAGTAAAAAAGTGACTTTTTTTAAAAAATTGAACCTCATTTCTTTCTCTGAAGTTAAGTTGAAATTAAATGTTTACCCATAGAGCTTTTAATAGCTATGCAAACGCCAAATGGCTGGAAAAATAGCCATTTTGAAAAGGAATAAACAAACCAGTCAAAAAATGTTTGACACAGATTTGCAATGAAAATTTAATAATGAGTCATCTGTAAATTATGTCGCGCTTTTAAAGGGGAAGGGATTCTGTATAATTGTGATTCCATTATCCCTGATTGAAAACGAGAAGTTTCAGCGAAACTACAACTTATTACATAAATTATTTTAACCGATGTTCTAGAAAATTTTGAAAAAAAAATAGAACCGACTTCAAAATTGCTCTAAAAATTGAAAAATAATTTTATTCTTTAAACACCATCGATAATGCTTTTAAACATATTTTTTGAAGTTGGCGCAAAAACAAAACGTAAAATCCAGTGTAACCATGCTTCGTTCATATTTTTTTCAGAAATGCATCCAAAGTTACGAACGAAACATTTATATCGTTATTCAAATATGCTGTCATCAATGCATAATGTATGTGATAGTGAAGAAACTGGGTCTGGTTAAATTTATAGTTGTATTTGAGTTATGGCTGTGAATGATTTTATCTATCGTTTTTGCGCCAACTTCAAAAATTATGTTTAAAAGCATTATCGATGGTGTTTAAAGAATAAAATTATTTTTCAATTTTTAGAGCAATTTTGAAGTCGGTTCTATTTTTTTTTTCAAAATTTTTTTATTCCATTCTTTTTAGTGTAAATGTAGGTATTTCAGAAATAGTAAGAAGTTACCATCACGAAACTTCACATTTTTTTTTTAAAAATGCTCCATACTAAAAAAAAAACTATTCACACGCGTTAAACTTAAAGCGATTGGCACTAAAAACTTATCTTTGTTCCTCTCTGGAAATCATGCGTAGTTAATTTAATTATAACCATTTAAGTATTGCGTTTTTCCTAACTAATTTACATCCCACAGCATCTAAGTTGCTCATGCTGCAATCCTGTATTTTCTTATTTAGCCCCCATCATCTGTTATCGGCATAGATGATAACGATAAAAATACTACAGAGTAGTTGAGGCAAACCTAATGGTAGCATTGTGAATGCTAAGCAGATCCTAATCACTGCATCACCTCGCTTCCAGGTTAGGTTTACCCCTACTATGGAGCAATAGCACTGAAGAAAGGAAGATTTTGATAATTCACATAGGGTTACTATAAATCAGCAGGGTTACTAAAATAAAATTATTTACGCCAAAAATGAGCCGATAGCCCCAGATTCCCCATTATCGAAATATTCCTTGAAGAAATTTGATGCTTGCTTCAGAGAAGCCTTCATTCAAAATTGTCATTACAATTACTATTAATGTGATATGGCACCAACCTTTTATAACAATGAGTTTCATATTGTCGCGTAGATGAAGCTAGCGAAGACAATGTGAAAGCCAAATGAAGTGAATACTCGTTAGGCTCAACTCGAGATCTTTATTCAGAACCACCAATGAACGTTACATCTCCTTATATACAACTTGAGAAAGTGCTGGAATTTTCCAGACTTGGAAAGATACAGAAATTAATAGAACATTCGAGAAAATACGGGAAACAGTAGAAACGAAATTTTAGTAAAATTCACCTTGTCCTAGTCGGGATTTGAACCCGGGTCGCTCGTGTGGGAGGCGAGAATTCTACCACTGAGCCACCGTTATCCACGGATGAAAAGTGCGAACTTCGCTACAATATCATTTAATAGGAAATTGCATAAAATTTACTGTTTTTTGCCCATAACTTTTTTTCTAAAGAACAAATATGGTCAAACAAAGTAATGGGACCTAAGTTGAGCCATCCTCTATCCATTAAAAAAAGAATCATCAAAATCGGTTCACTAGGTGAGACGCTATGAGTGGACAAACAAAAAAAAAAAACATACATACGGTATGAACTGATAACCGCCTCCTTTTTGAAGTCGGTTAAAAATGGGATAGACTTCTTTTAGGTATTGTCGATGAGAAACAGCTTCACGGTGGGGATAAAGTAACAGAGCTTTTTTAGTGGGGCCGTTTCCAAACTTTTAAAAGTACTTTTTCTGAAAGAGCATGCTTAGAAACATAGGATCTGACCATTTTTCAAATAATTTGTTTAAGTTTAATATTTTTAGAAAATTTAATTTAAAAAAAATACTTAAATTGGTGCGCTTTCATTGTTTACATTTCTAGCCGATGACATCACAAATGATGAAATGCCATTCCGTGTTGCCATTCACAGAGCAAAATATTAAATTCGCATCTTTACTCACGTGTATTGGCAACGCTATGGTTGATAGTAGGGCTCGACCGATGGCATTTTTTGGCCGATGGGCCGATGCCGATTGTTGGCCGATTGTTCAAAGATGGCCGATGGCCGATGCCGAAGGCCGATGGCAAAAAAGAAAAAATCAAACGGGAAAAAATTGCCAAGATTGTCAGGGATTTGAAGAATCCTTCCCCCTTTCTTTCTCACTCTTGCCATCATTTTCCTGATGCTAAAAAAGGGAAGTTTTTGTTTTATTAGGAGGTTTTCAAGAAACTCTCTTATAATCAAGTGCTAACTTTTTCTAAAAACGAAATTTAAGGAAAACTTCATTGTTTTCTTCCTCCTCGAGTTAACCTCTATAGTAGAAAAAAAATCCATGAATTTCCTTTGCCATCCCCTGACAGAAAAACAAGGAATTGTACGATATGCTATCAAGAAAAACTCTCTTGTTTGGTATCTAAGTAATTTCATTTTGGTAGTGATACGAAAGACTTACATTTCTAAGAGATTTTTTTTTTGTTTGCAAACATAGATTAAAAATATGCTATCCTTTTTGGGAAAATACGCTTGTTTTTCCAAAATATTGAGGGTAAATTTGACGCCACTAAAAAAAGTGCCGCCCGGGGCGAACCACCCCCTCCGCCCCACCCTAGCTACGCCACGGGTCTCACGCAGGGTTCGCACGCTCCTTCAAAACTCCTCCAATACTCCTTCATTTAGGACAAATTTTTTTGTAGGGCCCTTCAAACTCCTTCATTTTGGTTTCAACTCCTTCAAAATTCCTTCTTTTTTAGTTCAAGACTACTTAATCTTCCTCTATGACAGTAACTTATAATATTTTGATCCACAACTAACTTTGTCATAAGGGTGATTTTAATGTAGTAATTTCGTGCATTTATTTTTTTTCATAAAGATGTGATTTACAAATTGATCGTTGTCTTACTAATCTTAATATATAAAAATCAATGTCCTGAGATATATATATATATATATATATATATATATATATATATATATATATATATATATATATATATATATATATATATATATATATCAACGCACAGCCGAAACCGCTGAAGCTTCAGACTTGAAATTTGGCAGGCATGTCCGCATGATTACGAAAGTAACCACTAAGAAAGGATTTTTCGAAATCTCAATTAGTTCGGGAGAAATTAATTAAAACCCCTTAATTTCTGAGAAATTAAAAACCTGTCATTGAAATTCAAATCCCTTATTTTCGAAGGCTTTCCTCCATTCAAATCATTATTCAGTACTTCATCTTAACTTTTGGTCGATAGCGAACTATAAATTTGATATTGTTTTTGTTTCTCACGTGGTTCTTCGAGGGTTTTCTCAAGTCAAATCATAATGTTTCTGTCTATTGCTTTCATTTTTTCAAAACTAGAAACGAAGTTTTTAAGAACATCATCACAGGCGGACTATCCTTTTGAATTTAGAAGGGTGCAGTTTCCTGTTAAAGTTTGCTTTGCAATAACCATTAATAAGTCACAAGGACAGACATTAAAAGTAGCAGGGACCGATTTAAGAGAAGACTTTTTTTCACACGGCTAATTTTATGTAGCTTGCTCTAAAATCAGTTCATCAAGCAGCTTAATTATTATTTTAGCACCAGAAAAAAAAAGAAAAAATACAAAGAAGTTCTTGCTTAACCATAGGTATAACAATAAAATGTGGATGGCCTGTGTTTGCAAAGATAATAAATACTTTAAAAGGATCGTTAATAACAGTCAAAGATCGGCTAAGGACAAGGGCATATATATAAGGAGTCCAGGGGCCCCGGGATTCTCCCAAAATTAGAAAAAATTATAGGTAATAAGTAATTATTATAGGGGATTTTCGAAACTAGGTGCACTAAGCACTGTTAACCTCTGCTAATTCCATTACCCGAGCAATGTCGGGTACGGTAATGCTAGTATTATATATGCGAAAGTTTGTCTGTATGGATGTATGGATGTATGGATGTTTGTTACTCTTTCACGCAAAAACTACCGAACGGATTTTGATGAAACTTTACAATAATATAGCTTATGCATCAGAATAACACATAGGGTAGTTTTCGTCCCGTTATGGGGGGCAAAACCCCCTTAGGGGGGCAATAAAACACATTTTTTGTATAAATTCTCTAATATTGGGATGAAAAAATACTTGCACATATTTACACTATATGTCCATCGAAAGCTCTGATTTTTCTGCTGAAGATGGCACCTGTTCGAAATTTCTAAGTAGAATAAAAAACGAGTTATGAGCTTTTTAGATCCATGTTCGAAGGCTTTCCTCAACTCAATACAGTATTTAGTGTATCATCTCAACTCCCTGTCGATAGCGACAATTGTTGTATTGTTGACTTTCTTTGCTTTTCGTGATTGTTCAAGGCTTTTCTCAAGTCAAATCTTGAAGTAAGATTTTTGCACAAGATTGGCAAATAATACATGATTTGGCTGATGATTTTCCATTTAAACGGAACTTTAATGTAATTAATGGTTTTTATTATTATTTATGCTGATTGAACACTTACTCATTATCCAAACAACCAGCAGATCGCCAAAATTTTTGCAGAAAGATTTCCGTAGCTGATGCATTTGGCAGTTTTTTCAACGTTGCTGTTTTTGAAGCCGAAGACTACGTCATAATGTTTCTCAGCTTTCACCATGTAAACAAAATATCGCCAATCAAAGAATTTTCAAAAGACTTTTTTTACTGTGTTAAATAATCCAGCAACTAAATTAGGCAAATCCATAAACAGCACAAAAACTTCCATTAATTTTCCTTTTTGCACAATTTCAAACAATCACCAAATTGTATTACTTATTTTGGTAACATTTCGGATGAAACTGTTTAGCGCCATTTTATGGTGACCAAAAATATCTCAGCATCTGGCGACGATATCTCTGTAACGAAAATTAATATCATATCGTTTTACAAAGTAAGGAAAGAATGGGGGAGCATCATCGAAGGTACCCCGAAACGACTTTCGCAAATTCGGTAAAATCGCACCAAGAGCCACAATGATTGAAATTTCCCGAAATAACTAAAGCAAGTATAAGGGGATTACGAGCGCAGCTACTTTTTTTTAATCACTTCGTACTTCATTAGCCATACAGAGAAGGTTTTAGACTCCATGTTAAAAAAAAGTATCAACAGATTAATCTTTTTAAATATGAGAAGATTAATTTCATGTTTTTAAATTTGTATATGCTTAAATATAGTGCTTTCGTTTCTAAATCAATACTACTTTGTTCTTTATACTTATTGCTATTTTAATTTTATGGGTAAGGAAGAAACTCGATTTTTAATCACGTCAAAAAGATGTGTTTTAAATTCTTTCACTTAAAACAGAAAGCAAAAGCAAGTAACGATTTTTTCTAATAATTATTACTGACCCAGGCAACGCCGGGTATTTTTGCTAGTTAAGTCATAAAAGTTGAAGGTGAAAATTTTATTAGAAGACTAAAACATTTGATAAGTGATGTAAAAAATGCTTAAATGGTGCTTGGCTATTTTTTCAAGTTTTATGATTATTGTTTTTTCCTCTACCACACTCTCGGCAGCAAAAGGCAGGTTGTCTAATTATTATTTAAATATCTAAAACTACATAAGGAAATGTACTACATTAAGTGATTGTGCTGAAAAAACACTTGTTTAGTAAATCGCAGTTATGATATAATAAAAAGGGTCATCCACAAGTGATGACATGCCTTGAGGAGGAGACGGGTTCATGAAAGTGTGACAAGGGGAAGAGAGAGAGTGGCAAAAAATGACATCACACAGTTATTGTAACAATATGTTTATAAAAAATTTGACATGTGACAAGAGGAGGAGTTACGTAAATTGTGACACTTCGCAATAAAGGGGGAAGGGGGTCAAATATGTAGAAAAGAAGGGCGACATCATTTAATGGCAGCCCATTAGTGCTCCTTCAAAATCTCATTTTACTCCTTCAAAACTCTTCCAAAACTCCTTCATTTTATTTCTGAAATTGAGTCAAGTATCCCCCCCCCCTTCCCCACAATACCTCAAATGCAATGTATGTATGTATGTCCGGGGTAATCTGCAAAACTACTGGACCGATTTTAATCATTTTTTCACCGTAGATAGCTGCATTACCAGGGAGCAACATAGGCTGTAATTTGTTTCTAAAAAACTTAGTTTAAAAAGGTTATGATGGAAAACAGTAAATTTCATGTAATTTCTCCATTAAATGATTAAATATAAAACCCATTGTTACAAAAATTCGTTGCCTTACAACAGCAATATTAATAGTAATCATAATGAAAATTTTGAATCAAGGCTTCTCAGGAGCAAACATGTATTTAAAGTCATTTAAATGTTCGGAAACTCTACTTTTTCAACACTTAGGGAAACATAGTAGAGAGTTGTTTCTTCTTTTTTTTGTGTGTGTGTGTTTGTGTGTACTATTTTTTTAATAAATAAAGCGAACGGTTTTTTAGTGATCTTTGTTTTTGTTAGTTCATATTTTGGAAATTCTTCAAATTTTTATATGCTTAAATGTCGTGCTTTCGTTTCTGAGTACTATTTCGTTCTTTATACTTATTGCTATTTTACTTTTATGGGTAAGGAAGAAGCTCAATTTTTAATCACGTCAAAACGGTGTGTTTTGAGTTCTTTCAGTTAAAACAGAACCGGGGAGAAAGTAGCGATTGTTTCTCACAATTATTACTGACCCAGGCAACGCCGGGTATTTTGCTAGTAACTTCATATTTGATTGGCAAATGTGCCAAACAAATGTGGTTTTTCAAATGTTTGGAAAAATTGATAATAAATAAAATATTGGGTTTGAAATAATACAAAAATCACTTTTTATTTTGAAGTTCAAGAGCCCTGCTAGGAAATAAAACCGAAATTGTTGCAATAAAAATCCAAAAACTACAACTTTTGAGCGTTCTTCGAAAACCTACCCGCTTTGGACCACCCTCTCCTGTTTGTTTCCAAGTTGGTCTTCAGTTCGGCAATATACCACCAAATGATCAGTCTAAGACGCTATATTAGTTTTGCATTGAAATAAGTAATTGATAGCCACAAAAAATGAGTAAATAGGCCTTTTAGAACACCCGATCGAAACCAAAAAGGGAAGTGCACAACTGGAACGTACTCAGACCTCACATACGAAATTTTAACCTTCTACAGCTTACTATATTTGAGTTATGACTTATGAGAGATACATACGTGCATCCAGCTGCAAAACACAACGCAATAATTAACTTGTTTGTACCTGAATGCAGTATTAAAAATTCTTTCAGAGGTGACTAAAATAGAAATTCATAATGAAATTCAAGTAAAAAAAATTTGTATGAAAACAATAATTCCCTTTACTTTGTATCAAAAAGTAAAACAGCAAAGGTCATTTTTTTTTTCGAAAACATCGGCCAATTCCATCGGCTTTTCGATGTTTTTTAACGCCGATGGGCCGATGTTTAATCCAAGTTAGCATCGGCCGCCGATGCCGATGCCGATGGCTAAATTGTTGAACCATCGGCGCCGATGCATCGGCCACATCGGTCGAGTCCTAGTTGATAGCCAGCGTAGAGCCCAATTTTAATTCGCTTCTTGATTATCATAACGTGGAATCGCGGTACAAAGGTGCGCCAAAGAGCATCATTTGTGACGTCATCAAGACCACGCCTTGTTTAGAAAATCGGACATTCAAAAAAAATAATAAAAAATAACTGTTGGGAAAATGAAAGAATTTACCGGGTCCACGGTTTTTTTTTTTTTTTTTGCTTATTCTGTCACTTTTAGTGACTAAAAGTACTACTTTTGACTGAAGGAAACAACCCCTATATTCTCAAAACATTTAAGCTGCGAAAAAAAACTACCTCTTTTTTTTTCAAACCACCACTTCAATACATTATATCTAACTTAAATATCCAATATGTAGTAAATTTATAGATATCGTTTTCAATTGAGAAATTGCGTTCTTTCTGACACAACCTTCGATACCAATCATTTATTTATGATGTTTACATTCTGTGTAAAAACAATTCCGAAATCCATCTGCCACAACGAAAAACGCATCGTTCTTTTCTCTTCCACAACAGTTGGCGCGACTTTCAGAAGTTCGAGTCGAACAATCCCCGCCTCTCAACTTAATGGGTTCGCCGTTGCTACTGCTATTACCTGGCGACGAGCCGTTGTGGATTTTCGAAAACGCCTCTCGGTTTGTTTCCAGAGGTTGATTCCGGTCGAGAAACGATGTTGAGTCTATTTGAGGCTGAAGATCGATTCGGAAATCAAGACTACACGACGCAGTGCTGACAGGTGAGGCGCAAAACTCTAATTAATGCTGTATAAATTATTAACCCTTTTGCTTTTAAAACAGCTAATTGAAAAATTTGAGCGTGTAAAGTCCTTAAATTAAACTGGCAGGTGGTTGGAAGGGTCAAAAGCAGGCAATATCCCCAAAATCTGATCACGAAAAAACGCACATACATTGTGAGTTATATCTAGGTAACTGCAAATTTGCCAAAACAGAATGTTTCACTTTTGTTGAAAATTTTTGTGTCGAAAAGAGATAAAAAATACTTCTAATTAAATAAAATTTAGAAATACAGTTACCGCCTCTTATAAAATCACTGGATTTTAAATCAGCCGCTTTTTAAAATCAATGGGGTCGTTTCCGAAATTTTAAAAGATTTTTTTTCTAAAAGAGCATGTTTAAAGACATAGGATCTGACCATTTTTTAAGCAATTTGACAAAGTTTAACATTAAAAAAAAAATTTAAATCGTTGTGCAGATTCAATTTAATTTTTTACGCTTCCGCACATGACATTTACAAATGATGAAATACCATTCATTGATGGCATAGAGCGCAATATTTAATTCGCATCTTTACTCACATGTACTAAAAAGACACGGCTGATAGCAAGCCTAGAGCGCAATATTTAATTTGCTGCTGAATTATCATAACGTGGAAACGTGGTACACAGCAAGCGTAAGCATTCAGAGCACCAGGGTAATACGCGCCAAAGCGCATCACTTGTGACGCCATAAAGACCACGCCTTCTCTGAAAAATCAGACATTTTAGAAAATTAATGAAAAATTAGACCCTTTAAAAATAAAAAATTTTCCTCGCTCCATTTTTTTTTTTTTTTTTTGTCTCATTCTATCAATTTTAGTGACTAAAATTAGTACTTTTGACTGATGGAAACAACCCCATTCTGGAAGGACAGAATCATTACCATATCAAAACGTGTTAAAACCATCCTTTAATCAAATTGATATCGTCGTTTTATAAAATCAAGTATTTTGAAAGTATTTGATGGGAATTTGAAAAGACAATTATAATAATATTAAAATTGCAACAGACATAATTCCAAAGTAATGTTGCACCAAAAGTTGAAGGTATCGAAAAAAGAAAAAAGTTGAAGATGAGGAAATTGAACTGCCAAATTTGCCCTCTTCAATAGATGTCAGAAAAACCCGTATGCCATACGATGCAGTTTAGAACGAGGAGAAAGTAATGATAAAACTTTCATGCTATTTTATGAACTTTCAACTAATGTTAAATCTCTACTTTCAAACTTTGTTAATCAAATAAAAATAAGCCAATATTTTCAGAATAAACAAAAACACCTTATGTTTAGTCAAAATGTCAAGTGTTTTGAAACACTTGAAAGAAAATATAAATATAATAATTCATTTAATTTTTGGAGTATTTAAATTTTAAAACCTTTTACTTTTTTTTTAAGTTTATGTATGCTGGTTGTCCTCAGAACGAATGTGATTTTAATAAGCGGCGGGCACTGCAGTAGTCTAACATTTAAACCAAGTCTTCGCGCTCTCTAAAAATCTTTAAGAATCATGAATTTGTGAAGTTTTCCTCGAAGTTGTGGGAAAAAACTGAACTGATAGATAATAATACCTAGATGTAGTATTTACACCACGATCTGTGTAGGTTTGTGATTGCTGTGCGTACATTCTTTTGCCCCTTCCCCACTCCCAAAAAGGTGAATAGATAGAAAATTAATCGTTACACTTACAGAGGCTTATTTGTTCCCTACTATATTACAATCATTCAGAGTAACTTTCAGCCTTTTGGTTAATTTTTTGCCACTGAAGTGCATTTGACGTTTAAAAACGCTACAAGGCCGAGTGCTGCACTAGGTGTGCACATTTTGTTTATACGTTCTCAGGGGGTGCAGAATAGAACATTGGGTATCTTTTATCTGGAGAAAAAGTGACCCATGATTTTTATCCCAATGATTCCAAATTTATGATTTTTGAAGGAAATCATAAATTTGCAAGTATCAAATTGAAAAAAAAAGTCGCATTTATTCAACTTTTGCTGTATGTTTAAGCTCTTAAAAAGTTTCAGTCATGGAGGGGGTAGACGGGATTCGAACGCTAAAAAAAAATACTAAACCGTTCGAATTTTAATTTTAGGACCAGAAAATGCCGTAAAAGGACTCTTTCTGCTCGAAATAGTTATCGAATCGGATCGATTTTAATTTCATTGGAAACTGTAAAAAATACCCCGTTAGAAGAGGTTTCTTCCTGCGGATTTGAAAACTTCAAGGGCAATAATTAACCAGGAAAATATTTATAAAAATTTTTATAATTTTGAATTGGACATTTTACTGTCTGATCGAGCTCAATTTTAATAAGCGTGAAGAAATTACTGAGAAAAAAATATCTGTTGCGATTTTCTGCTCGAGTGTGAATAACAAAGTTTTTGCTTTTTGATTTTTTTGTGATGTGGAGAATGAAAATTTCCCTCTTTTAAATTCCCCCCCCCCGGATTTTTTTTTTTTTTTTTACTTTTTTTTGTATTGCCATGTCGGTTGAAGATAATCAGGAACTTGTGTTGATGGTAACTTTAACTATTGACTTTAAAGTAGTCAGGAGATTTCTAGATTTGTTGTTAACGTTATTTTAGAATGGTTGGTGTCGATGTGCATCTTGTTGGACAGACGTTATGTTTCTAATGAGGACTATTAGATAACTTATTCAAAGGGAAATGTTTTAAAGCTATAGTATATTGTTCCAGTTCTGATTGATGAGGTTTAAAAGAGAGAATGTTGATGTTATTTTGAATTTTTTTCTCATTCTGAAAAACGGTTTTGGAACTATTTTCCTTTACCAGATAAATATTTTTAGAGGGATTGTTGATGTTATTTGAAAACTGTAACCCTTTCTAACGGAGATTATCAGAAACAGATGTCTTTAAAATTATAGGGAGTGTTTTTCGTTTAGTTATGAAGAGTTTGGAGGGACTATTGTCTTCATTTTAATGGGCATTTTTAGCGACTATGTTCCTTACTCTAATGGGGATCTTTGAGGACTGTTGCCCTTGCTCAGTAAAATTTTATAAAGGACAAGGACTAATGTAGAGATTGTACTGGGGATTTTTGGAGGCTGTTGTCCTAATTCCAATGAGGATTTAAATGGTCTGTTGCCTTTGTCCTACTGACCGATATATAGCTATATTTCTTCTTCTTTATTTGGGAGAAAAAGACATGTTCACGTGACCTCAGTTTGATTTCTCGGCAGCTATTGATTAAACGATCCAAAATGCTTAAGCAGTACTACACGTAATCTGACAGAAATATGGATTTTTTGGGAAGTGTTCATTTTATTTACGAAGTTTCTTATTTCGAAAAAGAAATTTTAGGGACTAATATACAAATTTAAATGGAGATTTTATGAGACTCATTTCTTAGTATGACAGGAAACTTTACCCTATTTTTTTAACTTTGATTTAAGCCAGATTGTTGAACATGTGTCACTTGAAATAACTTTTATTTTGGAGGTAGACTGGGCAATGCCGAGCGACGCAGCTATTGAACATAAAGACAAATTTCGCCCCAGCACAAAATATTTAACAGTTGTAAATATTAATCACTCTCACAACTAAATCATCAAATTAAGCTAACATGCAAAACGTGATTAAATTTTGCATTCTCTTCAATTGAACTAATCTGTTAATCATTTTAATTCACTATAGCTTTTTTTAATCATTAATTAATGCCGAAATGTGTTAATGGACTTTATACAGTTATAAAAGGCATACATGTCTGAAGAAAATCCAAGTGATTATACAATACATCATCAAAGAGAGCTTAGCATATCTAATTTCCTTTTGTTAATAAAAGTTTTATTGCAATCAAAGTAATCCGTTTAGTAGCTCAAAGGAATATTTCCCCCTACTCTTATAAAAGGTTAATCGTTTAAAGAATAATTATTTTTCTTTCACATCTTTCATATTTTTATACCCTGCACAAACATTGAGATTAAATATAAGTTTATTCTGTTTGCATGAAAAATTTGTGGATTCTCTTGTAAAATAAATTTCTGACTTATAATCCTCATATATGTACTAGCCAACACACTGATTGAGTAACGCTCCACCACCAACCCGAAATAACCCCTAATTCACTGGATTTAGGGTTAAAATTTTCGCTATCGAAATATCACCAAACAGGCAATTGCTTAGTTCAAATGTAGAAGCAGTTTTACCCGTCATACCTTGACTAGCGATTTTCTAGAATCTTAAAAGATTTATGCTGAAAAAGTCGCTCTTATATTCTTCACAATTGTATGGTTTAGCAAACGTAGTAGGGTAATGTGGGATAAAATGAAGCAGCTGGACAAAGTGAAATCTTTTCTTTATTAATAATAAAGCTGAAAGTCTGTATATCTAGATCTCTGGATATCTCTATCTCTGGATGTCTGTTACACGCATAGCGCCTAGACCGTTCGGACGATTTTCCTGAAATTTATCAGATTTAGTTCGTAGCATAGAGGGAAGAATCTCGAAACGATTTTTAAAAATTCGATTTTGTTCTTTTTCTACTCCAATTTTAAGAACATTTTATCGAGCAAATTATCATAACATGGACGAGTAAATTATTATAACGTGTACGAGCAAATTACCATAACGTGGGCGAGAGAATGAACATAACAATTTGGCGAGAAATTCATCATCCATTATTTGTAAATACTATGCAGGCGAACCAAATGACTTTTTAATTTCAACTACGCGCAAAGTCGTGCGGGTACCGCTAGTGGTAAAATATTTTTAATTTGCAACGCCACTTATCTAGCAATGTTTTAACTACGTTCGTTAAATATAAAGATGATTTTTAGTCAAAAATATAAATACTTCTAAAGCTCAAGCACATTATTATACAAGTCACCTCAAAAATTGATAAAAATGTTGCAATATTTTGTAGTTTATCAAAAATAATTTTATTTTTATAAATTATAAAATTTTTGCACTTCACATTCTAAGTATTAGTTGAGATCTGCTGATGTTCAGCGCAGAACTTACTTGTTAATTTTAGGCCTGTTTGGATTTTAAATGTTTAACACAGTTTGTCAAGTGTACGCGGAGAAAAGTAAGTGTGGGTAAAGGAAGTGTACTTCACATTTCGTTTATTTCTTCAATCATTTATTAAATCACTTACGTAGTCATTGACTAAATAATTCATTTACATTCCTCTATTTATAAATTTTTCGATATTTATACATTCACTCACTTATTTTCTTATTCAACCCCTATTTTATTAGCACTTATAACTTTTTCTCGTATACTAATTAATTAATGTATTTATTCATTCGTTTATTGTTTCATTATTTGTTAATTCTGCCATTCATACGCTTATTTATTTATTCTGCCTGCCATCATTCACTTATTTATTCATTCATTTTACGAATCATATTTTTAATAACCAAATTGGGAATGTTTCATTAGAAAAGTATTTTATTTTTCACTTTTTTGAAGTCATAAATTTTCAGCCAAAAATGAAAAATAATATTTCAATGCAAATTTTCTGATGAAATACATTGTTCTTGCTTTACGTATACTGTAATTCTAAAATCAGATTTCCAATTTTGTTTGCTTGTTGCGAAAAAAGGAAGTCCTGCTCTTTACCAATCATTCCCCAACTAATCTGCAACCCTGGGGATAAATTTTTACATTACACGATTTTCTGAAACTACAGATATTTGAAGAAGTTTAATCCTAGTAAACTTTAAAATTCCTCAGTAATCAACTCCTAAAATTTTTAGCGATTCTGAATATGTATTCTGAATCGTGTCCTTCAGTTATTTATTCAGGAACACCTGTGCTGCGTCTATACTGTTTGTTTTTGGTATTTATTTATTTCACTAGCACGTCTACGATCTCCTGTTCCAGTCGTTAAAGATGAAGTTTTCAACATGACATGAAGCTTACCACAAGACAGCAATAAAACGCATGTGTTCAAAATGTGTTGCAATATTTTGACTCGTGGAGTTAGGGTTCTTTGCTGTAGTTTGTTGATTTATTTTCTACTTTACCACCTCAAGAAAAATGGTTCGTGCTTTCGGCAAAGTATTACACATCTCATTTTCCATGTTCCATTTAGTTTCAACTAGGGCCTTAAAAATTGTGCTGCCTACAACTACAGTAAAAATTTAGAATCGTCTGTTCTATCTTTTGAAATCGTTATTTTATTTTTTACTGTATTTCTGTGTTTGCAAAAATATTGATATTAGTTAAAACTGTAGTTCAATGTAAATATTCACTGTAAGAATTGCAGGTACGTTTTTCGAGGTTACGTGGATTACAGGTTAATCATAAGCGAAATCACCGGGAAAGCATGAAAAATTTTAAATAAGTATGCATGATTTAATTTATTGGTATGGAAATGTTTAAAACAGCTCCTTCCAGTGGCTTTTGGATGAAGTATTCGGTGTTCTGTCACTTCAAAAAAACAGGACATTTCAGTATGTTCGTGTACACCGAGCCTGTCTCGTTCAAAACGGGACGTATAGTCCTTAGAGCAGGAATTAGTAAATGGGGGGAGCAAGTCCAATTATTTGCTTAGCAAAATGTGACCCAAAGACCCCAAATCCCGTGACTCAACAACAACGAATGGTTGACACGTTTTGCGTGAAACTAGCGAGAGAAACCCGATTTCTTCCAAAGTTTTGCTTTAAAATATATCACGTAACTTGAGGTCTTTGCTTCACGAATAAAAGTTTTCACTCCCTCCATTTTATCTCTTTTCAATGGCATAGTCACTAATTATAGACTACTCTTCAAGGCCCTTAAGAGAAAAACATTTTAAAGCAGAAAGTTGAAGATTTTCAGGTCCAATCAGTACTTTTATACGCAACTCAGTCACTACATCATGCTCTTGGTTCTTTCTTGATCTTAGCAGAGCTCTGAATTGCTCGTTTATTTTCAGAATGACAGCCCCTGGAGACTGAATGGCTCTTGATCGTCGCCCGAGCATTAACCCAAACCAGAGAATTCGCTTGAGACGGCTGCTTCCGCTGTTCCTCTTCTTGGCGACGATCGTTGCTTTGCAGTTTTTCGTTCTCTTTTCCAAAAACGGATATTCCCTAAGAAAAGCGCTACCAGGTAAGTGGAACTGTCATAATATCTGTACCTCAGAGACAGAGTAACGCAAGTCCAAAAATTGCAATTTTCGGTTTATTAGTGCATTGTATGTGGAAGCATATTCCGCATCGAGCCATGTGAACGAAATTCTTTATAAAAAATCCTTTTCAATTTTTGACCAGGGTTAAAAGAGCGCGCTTCCCATTCTTTGCCTGTACCAGAAAAAGTTTTTCCTCTCTCCTGTAAAATTATCATAATGTGACTTACGTTCCTCTGGCTCTGAGGTACAGATATACGTGCCTTCTAGACAGAAGGACGTAAGTCGCATTATGGTAATTTTACAGGAGAGAGAATAAACTTTTTTTTTTTGTGCATACAAAGGATGATACGCTCACTCTTTTAACCCTGCTAAAAAATTGGAAAGGATTTTTTGTAAAGAATTTTGTTCACATGGCTTGATGCGGAAAGCGCTTCTACATACAATACACCAAAAACGGAAAATTGCAATTTTTGGACTCTGGCTCTGAGGTACAGATGTCATGGGCGCTCCGCTGGGTGGTCACAGGAGGTCACTGTGATCTTACTCTGCGAATCCTTAACTTTCTTTATTCGGCAAATTTCGTCTAACGATTCGGCAAAATTGTCATCATTCGGCAAAAATTTGGAGACCCATTCGGAAAACCTATTATCATTCGACAAATACGGAGTCCCATTCGGCAAATTGAGAATTTCTGCCCTCCCAAAAATTTAAGTTTGGGGCGCTCCAGCATAATGTGTTCAATTTTCGCTTTTGGAAACACCGTATTTAGCTGCTTGTACGCTCAAGAATTTTTACTCATAAAAAGGAAAAGGAATTTATTTCCTGTTCTATAAAGCATCCCTTTATGTCCCTGATAGAATAACCTGATGTCACTGCCAAGTTACAGTGTCGTCACTGGGGGGGGGGGGGGGGGGGTCATATTAATCATTGAACAACATGACAGAATCGTGACGCCTCACAGCAGTCACGCATTTGTTACATATTTAATGAGACTTCACTGCATTGTCACTGATACAATTAATTTATGCCCTGTCATTGTGCGACATTTTTTTTTTTTTCTAATGAGGCTGTGTTTGGCTCCTTAGCTGTTTTTCAGACCTAGTGCGATCCCCCAACACAGCATCCAGTCTCTCATGTGCCACCATTAAGGTGCGGATGTCAATACCACAGATAATTTTGACATCCAGTTTCTTGCAGATGGAGCCACCTAGGCTCTTTTTGTGCAAAACTGCTCTAAGGATTGAATTTTGCCGAGGGCATTCAAAACTAAATGGATACCCAAGTGATCTTTTATACGTGGCAGTATCAAACGACATGAGAGCTTTTCTGCACCTCGAAAATCCGGTCAGAACCCGGAACCGGCGCAGAAGGACAATGCCTTACCACCACAGCAACCAGCCAATTTTTGTGACGTCGCCTGAACTGACGGCTAAGTAAGCTGCCGCAAACGGTTACGTTTTCTGGCTATCATAAGACAGGAACTCTTGTTTAACCATCTCGTAACTTTTACATAAGGTCCACTTTGGTCACTGTACTTACAATTAGGGAGTTTTTTCCAATGCCTAGACCTTAGAGAAGGAATGAAAATGAAGGGAGCAAGTCCTATCATTGGCTTCGCAAAAGCTGACCCAAAGACCCCAAGTCCCGGGACTCAACAACGACGAATAGTTGGCACGTTTTGCGTGAAACAAGCGAATGCAACCTGATTTCTTCCAAAGCTTTGCTTTAACACTTATCACGTGACTTTGGGTCTTGGTTTCTTAAATGAAAGTCCTCACTCCCTCCATTTTATCTCTTCTCAATGGCATAGATTCCTTATTTTACCTACTGCACGAATGGGAAATCTCCTCAAACCTAATTTGTTCATTTAAAGCAACGGTACTCAAACCATAAAGTACTCTTGGGTCTGAAAGTGAGTTGCTAAAAATAGCGAATAGATTCAGTTAAATAGCATACATCATTGACAAACTGCTTTGAACGAAATAATTGCTTTTAACAATGCGGTTTTAAAAAAAATAAAAAAAGTTTTTTTTTTTTTTTTTTTTTTTTTTTTTTTTTTTTTTAAACAAATTACTGCAAAGAGTTGAAGTAAAGCCAAATGTGAAAAGGAAGAGGATAAAGCGTTGGAAATGAAAAGATCAAAGGGATTTTTTTCTTTTTCTTTTTTTTTAAATGTTGCAAATAAGAAAAATAGCTCCAGATTGTATTTTGTTTTCCTTGTAAAAATTAAAAATAGAAAGTAGCTTCAGAAGCTTATTCATTTATATAATGAATAGTGTTATATAGCAGCGTTTCTCCAACCTGTTTTCTATCCGACCGCGCGGCTAGTGCTTTTAAAAACTTCTTAGTGCTTCGGACCTATGATTTTCTTCCCTTCTTCTTCTTTTCTTTCTTTCTTTATCCTTTTTTTCTTTTTTCATCTTTTGCAAAAAAAAATTTTAAAAAGCCTTGCATTTCGGACCGTTAAAAACGTGTCAATGCTTTTTTTTTTTTTTTAATGGACAAGGGTGGTTAACTACTTGTGGAAAAAAATTGCGATTCACTGAGGAGGGCGGAGGTTCCCCTTTTTAAAAAAACTGAAAATAATAGTGAATGAATTTTTAAACACATTAATAAATACTTTACCTGGCGTTAAAGAACTACTACAAAAAAATTTTAAATAAAAGAATAAGATAACTATTTTAATAATTATACAGAAGTAATGAATATTGCTCAAAATTATAGAAAAGAACGGGGGGGGGGGACACAAAATTCTTGTAAAAATTGTAGAGGACATTATTTTTTATTAGTGTGGTGTTTTCTGTTTTTGAGCAAGGAATGTTTTTTATCGTGGGTGATATTTTATGTATTTTATCGTAGGGGTGAAAGAGCAAAAATCTCTGAGGATCAGTCATTGAAGAATCAGTACCGAATCACCCGACCACGGTTGCGTATCGATGTTCTATAGAGTATGCATCAATGCGAATATTACAATTAAAATCTTTTTTCCCGAAAAGGAAAAAAAGAAAAAAAACTCCTGCTTGTATCAATACTTATATGCTTCCATGAAAAAATGATTTTGGGAGATGATTTTTATTGCTCCAGTTAGTTTTTTTCTCTCCACGCTTGTTTGATTTACATCAGATAAGAGAAACCTTTTCTGTCAAATTATCTTTTTCGTCGGACAGAACACCCTTAGCAAAGTGCACTTCGGAAGCTTTTATACTCAAAGTGCTACTAATATCGGTTGTGTGGCACTCATCTTAAACGGTCTATTTCCGTATCCCAGGTTACGAAGAACGAAACAAACATTTCAGCTCGGCTTAGCTGGGAAAGTTTTTTCCATCAATATAAATTACATTCGAAACTGTCGGTGTGGTATTTTGCCAATCACAATAATTACGATTAATAATGATAACAACAGAGCTATGCAATAATAGGGCTGTTTCTGAAATTTTAAAAGTATTTTTTCCCGAAAGAGCATTTTTAAAAACGTTGGATTTAACCATTTTTTTAAATAATTTGACAAA
This sequence comes from Uloborus diversus, assembly GCF_026930045.1. NCBI lineage: Eukaryota > Metazoa > Arthropoda > Arachnida > Araneae > Uloboridae > Uloborus > Uloborus diversus. The sequence goes on along the minus strand of NC_072732.1, from coordinate 177,104,878 downwards.
GTTTAATATTTTTTAAAAGTTATTTTAATCTGTGCGCAAATTAAAATTATTTTTTAACGCTTCTGCACATCATATCACAAGTGACGAAATGCCATTCACTGATGCCATTAGCTCTCGGCGCTAATTATGATGTCCTGGCAACGCGGTTGTCAGCTAAGCCTAAAATTTTAGCGGTCAATGGAGTAGCGCGCCAAATTACATCACTTTTGACGTCATAAAGACCAAGCCTTACTTCCAAAATCGAACAGTTAAAAAAATTAAACAAAAAATAACTGTTGGGAAAATAAAAGTTTTTTCTGCCTTTATGTTGTTATTATATATATATATTTTTTATTCTATGAATTTCAGTCAATAAAGGGACCGCAGGAAACTACACCATTACATTCGAAACTATCGGTGTGGTATTTTGTCAATCACAATAATTACTATTCAATAATATTAATAATTAGAGATGCACCAAATCCGAATAATTGGCTAAAACTCGAACTGAATATTAAGCCGAATACCGAATATTTGTTCAAAAAATTTTAACTGAAAAATTTGATTTTTATGCCAAATTAAAATAGAAAATACTAAATATATTTTGTGGAATTTAAAATTAATTTTAATTTAACCTCGTAAATTTATCTACATTAAGTATACTTATAAAAATTGAAAATAAACCATTGTAAAAGCAAAAAAAAATTACTATAGCAAATGGCTAACTTGGTACATGTTTATCTGCAACTCTACATAAGTGGATAATTAATTTCTTTCCTAATCTATGATTTTGTGAAAATCGTGGTAACATGTTATGCCATTAATAAAGAATCTTGCTTTTCTTTTATATAGTATAAATACAAATCCAAGTTGCTTAAAATATCACTACAAATTACAATTCATTCAAGTGGTTATCTGTTATGTTAAGCTGCTTTGGTAACTGATAAAGAATTAAACAGCAGTGGCCGCCGCTTAAATGAATCACGTTTGTTCTAAACAGTTTGATTCCATAAAGCGGCTGAGTCAATAAAGCGGCAAATTCAGTAAAGCTGTATTTTATTCTGTTTTTGAAAATTTTATTTATTAAAGTGGGTTGATTCGATTTCCACTGATTCAATTAACCGGCGTCCACTGTATCAGTAAAACTGAAGAATAAAATTCAAACTTTGGAGGACATTTTTATTTTTTCTCTTTCAATGCAAAGGTTGTTCACCGAAAGGTTGATGGCACAAGCCTACCAGGGAAAGTGATATGTTTTTTTAACATTCAAAATAAAAATTGAAGTCACGGGACTGCCCGATAGAAGCTTTTATTGAATAACATCAGCTTACAATGTTGAATTGATAAACATAACGGTATTAATTGAAATTTTAAATTCAATTTGTTGTTTCAATGTACCTTAATCATTATAAGCTTATGTTATTCAATAAAAACGTATCATCTGCCTGTCCTGCGACTGCCCTCCTACCGCCCCCTTTTCTTTTTTAACAACCACTTATTCAGCTCACTTGACTGAGGTTGATGTTGCTCTGATTTTTCAGATTGCCATGCCGACGGGAATAAGCTTAGCTCGTTGTTTTAATAATTTAAAAAGGACAAATTTTCATAGCCGTAGTTACAAATTGTTTCATTCAAGACTTAAGATTTTTGGACTTTGGCCTCTGCAAACTCCATTTCCCACCTGCTTCTACGAGCGAGACCACTCTTGGGCGGGTGGCGTCTATGCCCTACATACACAAATGGCTATGGACACACACACAAAACCCGCCTACAATACACACACAGGCCTGCACACACACACAAGCCTGACGAGAGGTCATCTCAGCCTAGTCAGCCACTAGGGGGGCCTGGGCCTTAGGGGGGGGGAGCAGCGACACTGTCGCAAAAAAAGAAAGAAAAGAAAAGAAGAAAAAAAAGGAAGAAAGAAAAAGGGTTAAAAAAACTCCGAATAAGAGAAAATGTAAATATTAAGAAACATTTACTCTGTGGCACTTGAAATAGAGATAATTGTTATCTAGTCAGCAGTTTTGATTCCCCCCCATCCCCACCTTTACTTCCCTCCCCCCCCCCTTTTTTTCTTATTTTTCTTCTCTTCCGATTCCGATTCCGAGTCACAACTGACTACAACTGTATTTATGTCGAGGACTGCATACTAAGTGCCTTGCCTCCATTATTTTTTATACCGATAGATGGCAGCACCATCACCGGATCGAACAGTTAATGAGAATTTAGAACTTAGACCAAGAGCTAATAGCTACCTGGTGCTAGCACCCCCAGAGGTATCGTGTTCATTTGGAGGGACACTGAGACCACGAGCATATTTAACGTCGCCCAGTTCCCTTTAATGACGACGGTGGATCTTCGACCATCGAGGCTCGACCTCAGGACCCCTCCGGCCCCGAATCCGACACTCTACCGATCGGGCTACCACGGCCCCTTTTCTTCTCTTTTCCCCCGTTTCTTTTTCTTTTTTTGGGAGGCGGGAGGGGTTCAGTGACATAACTGACAAGGCACCTGCCTTGGCTCTCTGCAGCCCTGCACACACACACACACACCCACACCACTCGTAGATATCAAAAATTCAAATTTTCATTTTTTTTTTTTTTTTTTTGAGCTTTTAGATCATTTTTGATCTTAGCTATAAACGAGGTTTTACTGTTACCGTAATTTACTGTTTCTTTGTCTAAAAACTATACACGTGACAAAAATATCTCACCCTTCATTTTTACAGGTCTGTCCACGCCTCGACCTGGACCGCTGCATGTCCTCGTAGTAAGTTACGCTCGGTCAGGATCTTCCTTTCTAGGCGACTTGCTGGCAGAACTGCCTGATGCCTTCTACTATTTCGAGCTTCTGCATTTCTTGGGCAGCTCCGTCCTCAACGGAACAGACATAAACCACCGCGCGCGCCACTTGCTGAGCGTCGCTTTTCAGTGCAACATCTCTGTGGTGAGTATTTCTTTCCACCAGCTATTCTCACGGGTAGGCTTGCCAGATTTCTGAAATTTACAACCGGGACGTTGGAATATCCCCCCCCCCCCCGCGTCGCGAGTATTCATAAGGGCACACTCCTGCTTGGTTTTTAGAATATTTTAGAGGGTAAGGGTAGAGCTCTTTCTAAATGCTGTCAAGAAATGGAACTAACAAGGGGTAATAATGAGACAAAACAGGTAAATTTAAACATTTTATTTCCTACACGTTAATATTCATCAGTTACTTTAGTTAGAAGAAACACTTTTGAAAATTTGAACAATATTTACATGCAGTTCTCATTGGCTAGGACTTTTTTGGGGTTATAAAACCTTTTTTGTTCTAATTTTATTGTATAAACCCTCACATACTTATCCAATATTAATTTTTCAAGTCAATGTTACAAATGACAAAGTAATTACTCTCGTTAATTCTCCTCAGTTGACTATTCAGACTTTTTGGTTTTCTGTAACTAAATTTATTTTTTATCCGGACGTGAAGTAAACCGGTACACCGGGATTTTGTCTGAAAACCAGGACTGTCCCGGTCAAACGGGGATGTCCGGCAAGCTTACTCACCAGTAACTCATACTTAAGAGTAATTAATTTTCAGAAATTCATATGAAGCCATTGATGCATTGCAAGTTAAAACTTTTTTTATGCAGTTATTATTTTAAAAACTGAAAGAAAAAAAAATTTACAGTTTTATATTAAGTTTTCAGGTTTTTCGGAGATTAAGTGAAAAATGGATTCTAACCAAGGAATTAACTTCCAAGTTATTTTGAAATGGAAGTAGAGCCTTTTTTTAGTAAATTTTAGACACAATACTTACTTAGTAGCTTATATTCACGCGTTTGGTAACGATTTAATTATTGACAAACAAAGATTGAAAGCCGAATGATCTAAAATTTGTATCGGTTGCCATTGTCTATTTGCTATCAAATAAAATGATTGAAGTAATTGGCTTCAATAAACACGACTTTTAAAAGTATTTTCAATTTTCTCTTTTGATTATTAGGCCAGTGTCAATAGCTTTGAAAATGGTAAAAAGTCGAAAAAATTTAGAACAGGATAAAACCAGTTAGAAAGGTAAGAAAATCTAATAATATTAATAGTAAAAATAAATTACGGGCGAACTGAGTTCGGGAAAGGGATGTAGGGAGATTTAAGGGGGGGGAACGGTTTATCACGATTTCCGGAAAAACTAAGAGTCTTATCGAAAAAAAAACTAAATTACAAAGTTGTTAGTAATAAAAAGATCTACAACATTTGTATTTGCACTTTTTTTCTATAACCTCAAAATGTAGGCGAAAAATTCAAAAAACCGACTTTTTGGTTTTTTATTTTTATCTCCCACAAAAAAAAAATTTTTCACTAAATTTAATGAGAGTTACCTTAAAAATTTAATGAAAAGTTACCTCCCAAATACACTGTAATTTTTTGGATTTAAAATATTTATTTTTTTTCTCCTTATTTTGGTTCAGTATTAAAAAAGCATCAGAATTTTCAATCAAAAAATCTCACGTCAAAATATTTGATTTTTTTTTTTTTTTTAAATCGGAGCAAGTTTTTTTCGTTAAAATCTCTATTTTTTGATGGTATAAAAACAATATACAATACTATGGAAGCTTTTCGCAAAAAATGAAAAAATTAAAAAAAACTCGAATTTGAAAAAAAAAGTCATAATTATGTAAAATTTTAAGCTCTTTATTAAAATGTACGCATTAATTACTCGAAAAAATGAAATTTTCTATGTTACATTGACACAAACTGAAAATGAAAATATACTACAATAATTAAAAATCAAGTTACAGCATGCGTTTGTTTTACCCTTCTCATCCACCATTAGACGGTGACTGCAGTGCCACATATAGTTTTTTGGAGTTACGAATAGCAAGCTACATTGTAGGATGGGATAAATGAGCTACTTCAGCAATTTTGAACTGTGTTACCTTGAATATTATGAAAAATAATCAGTTTCCAATTGTGTTTGCTGTTAATTATTGTGTTTGCTGTTAATTTAATAAATAGCTTAAAATTTTACATAATGATGATTTTTTTTCAAATTCGAGTTTTTTTTTTTTTTTTTTTTCTTCTTCATTTTTTGTGAAAAGTTTCCATAGTATTGTATATTGTTTTTTATACCATCAAAGTAGAGATTTCAACGAAAAAAACTTGGTCCGATTTTTTAAAAAAGTCAGATATTTTGATGTCAGATTTTTTGATTGAAAACTCTGATGCTTTTTTACTACTGAATCAAAATAAGGAGAAAAAATAAATATTTTAAATCCAAAAAATTACAGTGTATTTGGGACTAATAAGGTAACTTTTCATTAAATTTAGTGGTTTTTTTTTTTTTTTTTTTTTTTTTTTTTTTTTTTTTTGGGGGAGATAAAAATAAAAAACTAAAAAGTCGGTTTTTTGAATTTTTCGCATATATTTTAAGGTTATAGAGAAAAAGTGCAAGTTCAAAAGTTGTAGATTTTTTTATTACCAACAACTTTGAAATTTATTTTTTTTCGATAAGACTCTTAGTTTTTCCGGAAATCGTGATTAACCGTCCCCCCCCCCCTTAAACCCCCCCTACACCCCCTTTTTGAACTCAACTGGCCCGTAATTTATTTTTCCTATTAATGTTATTATATTTTCTTACCTTTCGAACTGGTTTTATCCTGTTCTAAATTTTTTTGATCTCAAACATTATTAGCACTGGCCTATCTGCCTTTGCAACTGGCAAAAACTTAGCATTTGTGATTATTTTTCATTTTCCGTGTGTTTCCACGTTATCTAGAAAAAAATTAAATATATTTTGCTTTTATATGTGCTTTGGTCAGCGGGATTCATCTCAATACGAGGTGAGGCCATCGGGGTCGGTTGCTGTAACTTTCTAATTTTATAAAGTTCTTGTTAAAATTAATTTAGTTAATGTAGATCATAGAAGAAAGGATTAAGATTGCAAGCTTATGTTTTATACAAATAAAAGTAAACCCTTTTTATGTATGCATGTGACCTTGATTACATTGTGTGTAATATTATATTTTCCTAGGTGGATGGCTTTATGGACTGGCAAAAACGACACCAGACATTTATGAAGTTAAAAAGAAGCATTCATTACTGGGCGACGTGTTCCAATGCCACTCGGGCCAAAAACGCTATTAATAACGTCTGCTACAACGCCACGTACATGGATTCCTATTGCAGTAAAAAGGACATCCTGATTGCTAAAACAATCCGCATCAAGTTGCCAGAAGTAATCGACCTCTTCTACAATCCGAGCCTTAATCTGAAGGTGATATACTTGATGCGTGACCCACGTGGTAGCTTCAACTCAAGAAACAAGTTCCCCATCGCCGCGTGGTGCAAAAAAGATGTACTGTGCCACAGTGCAAAACAGTTTTGTACCTCCCTGGAGGACGATCTGGAGGCTGTGTGTCACCTCCGAGCTGAAAAACCGACAGACTTCCTTGCCATTCGTTATGAAGACTTGGCGATGAATCCCTACCAAACTACCAAAACCATTGTGAGGTTTCTTGGATTTGAAGAAATTCCAAAAAATCTAGTCTCATTTCTCAAAACCCATACGTCCGTCCAAGACAAACTAAAAATCCGAACCAAAGCTATGGGCATTGAATTTCCTTACTCAACCTTCCGGAATTCCGCCATGGCTGCTACTAGTTGGCGGAAGGAGATGAGTTTCGTACGATTGACTGAGCTTCAAAAAAGTTGCCAGCCCGTTCTTAATTTTTTTGGATACCACTCATATTCCACCCTGGTGTCTCTCAGGTCGAACATCCAATACGACATAGGAATAGAAAACGCTCTCTTGCAACACTGCGTTCAAAATTTATGAAAAGCAAGTTCTTACGGTATACTTAAATTTTCTCCAGTGAACTTCCCCACAAGTTGGGTATGCGAATTTTTTTAATCTACCTTCACTCATTGGATAAAAATGTAGTTTTTGAGCATTTGAAGCAGAATCTTGTCAAAGCACATGACGTTCGCCAATGGGTTTTAGGAGTAGCCTTCCAGAAAGAAAGCAAATGCTGAGAGTAGTCAGAAAATTGTGAAATTTCTCTAAACAATTTAGTTACAGGACGTATCTCCAGACATTGACGCATGTTTGAGCAAAACGTTATCGTCAGCATTTTCTTAAGACTGCTAGTCTGTTTAAAAGCTTAAAGCCCAAGAAAACTACATTTCATGATTGCGGTGCAGAGCACCGGAAGAAAGGAGTCTCCAAACTGTAAGGAGGGCCATGATGGTGTCCTCTTTGGTAAGATGTTATGCTCTTAATTAGTGGGTTGCAGGTTCAATGACATCCGGTAAAAGATCTTTCGTGTTCGCTGATGATGATTGGTGCACGTTAAATCTGCCGTCCTCTAAGTTATCATTCCAAACCTCTGAGGTTTGCTCGACTGGTCTGAATCAAAAGACAGAGATGTTTTCTGGTGCCCATCCAGGTCCCAATTTTTACCTGTTGTATGCTTTACGGAAGTGTTTCAAAAGTGAAGATTATTTTACCATTTTCAATCTTATTCAAATACTCATGCATCAATGCAAGAATATTATTATTTAAGGATTAATTTTGAGAAAAAAGTTTCGAAATAAACAGGCAAAATAGTACAGTGCAATAATTTTACCGACGCATAATTGAGAAATTAAACTTTTGAAATGAAACATAAATGAAAATTAAATAGCATGGCGTTTCTTTACTTTTTATTAGTACTTTTCAAAATGGACTTACAACTAATGGGAAAGCATAAAAGAAATTACTTATAAATGAATGATTAGCAGTAGTAGCAAAACTGTTATTTGTCTAATCAAAGCTGGAGCGTAACAGAGCATTGTTTTTTTAAACGTTTTCAACCGTCCATAACATTTATTTCTGTAGAGAACACAGATGACTGTTATAGTACACTTCACGATTATTGGCATTTGTCTTCGGATGGATCTACCATAAAATCGATTGAAAACAAGATAAGCGTTCGTTGCTAAAATTAACCATTGTACATATTACCATACAAACCTGTCAACTACTTTTTCACCAAAATGCGGCGGATTTACCAACAAATATGGAAGTAAAAATGTGCATAATTTTGCGTGACATTTCTTTTTACTAATCCGATGTAATCAATTGTTAAACAGTTAAAATTAATTGAAAGGGAACTATTCACACAAATTATTACCATTAAATCATTAGAAAGAGCAATTTCAAAAACACGGGTTTTGATTATTTTTAATGGGCAAAAAAAAAAAAAAAAATATCCTGTGTACATATAATAGGTATTTTAAGTTATATATGAGTTACTTTAGAAAAACCTATTAAAATTCGATCGGTGCAGAACACTATTTTTAAGCCCTCTACATCACAGAGAAAACCCCTGCATACATGACGTCTTTGATTCAAAACGAAAATGTACTGTTTTCGCTTTGAGCCGCTAGGATTATGATAGATAATTCGTTCTAAAAGGGAAAATGCGGAAGATTTTACCTTGCTAAGTTAGGGTTTAAACACGGTAAGCTTCTGGGTCATTTCATGATATTTTTGACCTTTATGTAGAGTCCGTAACCTTTGTTTTTCCAAAACTTTTTAATTTACTGTTTGATTTGCAAATTATTTTAATATGAGTTAGTGTGTTGGTAGTTCAAAATAAAATAATATGCTAATCAAACAGCAAAGTAAAAAAATATGGTAAAAAAAGGTCACGTTACGAACTCTACATAAATGTACAACAATACCGTGAAATGACCCTTCTGCAAAATGCGGAAGAGTTGGTACGTCTGGTATACAATTTAGAATCATTGATTTTTGTCGTTTGCCTAGTGCCAACAACTGTGAGTTGGACTGTACAACGCCGTTCCATTTCGTGAAAGAAGAAATCAATGCTTTGTTTGACGATCTTTATGCACGAAATTTTCCATGTAAATTAATTTTCATGAAAATAATAACTATATTTTCGATTGTTCATTTTGTAGATGATCATATTTTAATATTGTTGGCAAAATAAATATATTTCGTGGTTTTCAGTTGTAACTTATTTAATTGTTGCAATGCACAACTGATTCAAGCATCGAACTCCCGGTTATACTTGGGATTGGGTTGCACAGAAATGGCGGATAAACCGTAAAAAGTTTAAAATAAGGGACAAATAAGGTAAAAAAAATGTCCTTCCTCAAAAATTTAGCTGTATTTATGCATAATATTTTCCTCAAACAATGAAAACATATGCAGTACAGTAAAAAGGTTTTGTAATTTTGCACAACAAAGCGTAACATCAATAAAGAACAAATGTATGAACGATAGAGAAAGCACGATAAATAAATAAAACAAAAACAACAGAGTTTATTTACAATTTTTCGACAAAAAACAGCCATTGGTACCTGTTTTTCACTGCGAAAATGCATGTTCCTGATAGTTAAATGACTCGTGGATATACTGCCCCGCGGATAATCCGTTCGCGGATAATCGAGAATTAACTGTAATTACATTCAAATAAGATTTCTAACTGCATTTATAAATCCCATGAAGCAAGCTTAACAAATTGAACAGTAGAACCCTGATTAACCGAAGTGCCTTCGGTAAATCGGAACTTTCGGATAAAAAAAGAGCATTTTAAAATGACTGCCAAGAGAAAACAGGAAATTAACTCTGGTTGTAAACAACTTCACCTTTTGCAAAATGACTTCGAAATACGATGTAATTTATTGTTGTTGACATGTCCCTAGATTAGCAAGTACTAATGAAAGATTGAGAGTCATTACCTCAAAGAAGTCGGACTTCCATATTTTATTTGCATGCAAGAAACATACAAGAAATATTTATAACACAGAGAGGGAAATAAAACCCTTGGCACCGGTGGCAATTGAACCCACGACCTCCGGTATACGCAGCAAAGCTTCTACTGTCTCATCACGGATTGTATGGAAAGATAAACATCCGTTTTACAGCCGGAAATGGACGAATCTATTATTTTTTACCGATGACAGCTTTTGCAGAAGCAGAGTCTCATTCAAATGAGCGGAATACGCGCATCAAATTTTTACTTTTCCCCCTTATTCACATAGATTCGTCTTATCTGGACGTTTGAAAATTCCATACTGTCCGCGGTTGGACAGTGCCACAGAGGCCTCGCGATATATTTCATACTTATATTAATTCTTGCTCTGTCTACCTCGAAAAAAAAGTATGCCAAGGGACGCATGTTCAATAATCCAGCCTAAAAAAATGATTTTTTTAAAAAAAGGAGAAAACTTCCCGTCTGAGTAAAAGCAACAGTCAAAAAAAAAAAAAAAAAACTCTTTTTCAATTCAGACTTTAGTCTCTAAAAAAAAAAATGCCCATTATAATGAGAAACCTTCGTAAAAAAAGTTAACACACCTCTAAATATCCCAATACTCGAATTAATAAGGAGTCATTTTGCTTCAAAAAGCCATTAAAATACAGGTAACTCCCATAATGGTGTCAGTAAACCCTATAAATCCTCATTATAATTAGGAGAACAGTCTTCAAAAATCCCCAGTAGAATCTCTATATTAATCGAACATCCGACGAATTAGTCCGTCCGTCCGTTACATCCGTCGAATTAGTTTAAAGCATCCTTATTTGAAAGAGCACAACAGTCTATAGTCTTACCCCATCAGGGTAAGAACAACGTTCCCTAAAAGTTCCCATTAGAATGAGGACAATACTCCTCAAAACTCTTGATAAGAAAAAAAAAAACACTCCCTAAAATTCCCGATTCGGATAAGGACATAAATGTCTCAAAATCCTTGTTGGAATCAAGGTTACATTTTTCAAATAACATCAACGATCCCTCTAAAAATATTGTTACCAGTCCAGCCACTGCAAGGAATTCTTTAAATGACGACACAGTTCTTGAGAAAACACTGAAGATTTATTTACAGCTATATACAGGAAATGTAGTTACAACTGCTTAATCGATCATCAGCAATTAAGCAAATATCATTTAACACCGTAATCTCAACAATCACACAAGTATTTACATCAAAATACGCAAAGCACACCGCGAAGGCTAATACACACAGAGCTAAACACATGCTTTTCAGAGCACAGCTGATACGATTCACAAGCAAAAACTCTCTCCCATTCAAATGCCACGCGGCATTTATACCAGGGCTGCGGAGTCGGAAGGAAAATGGCCGACTCCGACTCCGGGATTTTGAAACGCCCGACTCCGACTCCAACTCCGACTCCGGATTTTTTTTCCGACTTTGTCGCATCTTTCTACCGCGATTCCACGTTATGATAATCAAGAAGCGAATTAAAATTGCACTCTACGCTTGCTATCAACCATATCGTTGCCAATACACGTGAGTAAAGATGCGAATTAAATATTTTGCTCTGAGAATGGCAACACAGAATGACATTTCATCATTTGTGATGTCATCGGACAGAAGCGTAAACATTGAAAGCGCGCCGATTTAAGTATTTTTTTAAAAATATTAACCTTAAACAAATAATTTAAAAAATGGTCAGATCCTATGTTTTTAAGCATGTTCTTTCAGAAAAAAATATTTTTAAAATTTTGGAAACGATCTCATTGAAAATGAGAAAGATGGAAATAAACAATGGATTCAAAACGCCTTACCGCGGAAGCGCAAAATAAAATGGTTAAGACCTTGAATAGAGAACAGATTTTTGAACTTCATTTAATTCGCGTGTAACTTTTTTTCTAATGGAGATAGAGCGTTAGACTTTTGACCATTGGTCGAGTTATATCTGGAGTAAAGAAAAAAAAAAAGATCTTTCCACTGTGAAACTGTGGGACCATTCCTTCACTTATTATTAATAAATTATATGAAAAAAGTAGTGCCTAAATTTCAGCTAAGCCTAAAAAGATTCGAGCTAAAAACGCAAATAACTTCCGCCGTAATTAAGTTAGGGCATTGAAACAAATTACGTAGAACGTGGAAAAGTCTGCTCTTTCCAATGATATATAATATTAATGTGTGCAAATAATTTTTCACCCCTACAGTTGCTCCCAAAAGTGTTCGTACACCTACGACTTTCAATGAAATAGGCTGTTATCCATTGGTTAGAATTAATATTTCGAAATAGGTATTTTATTATAAGATCTATGATCTATTTTTAACAAAACTACATGAACATTTTTAATAAAACATTAAAACCTAATTTTTAAAAAATCAAAAACCAAAAATTGCCGGAAATTTTATCTCACAAAAGTCTTCGTACACTTTGAGAAAATGTCAAAAAATTAGATTATTCACTAACTTTTTACAAAGTTATTATTTAGTAGAATATCATGCAGTATCAACAATAGCTTTTAAACATCTGGGAATAGATTTTATTGGTTTTTCTTTATTTTTTTGTGCAATTTCTGAGTAAGTGTTCAGCCGCACTTCGAGTCTTACTGTTTCTAGTTCGCATTTCATTTCAATGGTGTATTTTCCTAATCTAGCAACCAGATATCTTCAAATATGTTCCATTAAGTTTAAATCTGGCGATTGAGGAGATATTTCTAAGCTTAAGGACGATTTTTGAGGCACCAAACGCAAACGTGTGCTTCTTATCGTTATCTCGATAAAAAACAAAGTTGTTTCCGATTACCAAATTTTGAGCTAATAGATTAAAATTGCTTTTTAAAATATTTAAATGAACAGCATGATTAATTATTTCATCAAAAAATTCCAAATTTCCAAGTCCTGTTGCTGTAATGCACCCTCACACTAGAGCACCTTCACCTTCCTGATTAACTGATTCAACTAAGTTCTTCAGATTAAATTCCTCATTTTTTCTTCTATTTACAGTTATACAACAATTTAACCCAACATGTTAAATTTATTTTCATCTATAAGTAAGACTTTGTTCCAAAATTTTTTGAGCTTATTTATCATTGATATTACTACGGAAAGCGTAAGCTTACTGTTTTTTGCACGAACAAGAAAATTTCTGCAGGAAGAGGTCCCATTTAATCCAGCTAATAAGAGAGCTTGGCGAACAAGTTTAGGTGAAAATTAAACGTAAAATGTTCCATTAAATTCTGCAGAAACTTTTTCAGCACTCAAATGTGTATTTTTCATATTTTTTTTAACTGTAAACCTCTGATCAAGCATTGTTAACTTTGCCAGTTGACACTTTCTTACCTTGTTTTTGATCCGATTCTTGTCTTTAAAGCATTTTATCAAACACCTTCACTATAGAATGGTATAAATTATCTAATTTAGAGACATTTCAAACCAATTTATGTTTACTGTGAGGGGGAAAAAAATCAAATTTCGAACCGTGTTTGTTGTTTTTTACGCATACCTGCCATTTTAAAATAAGCAGAATATTAGGGAATAAATAGACAAAAAACTAACGGCAAATGACTTTACAGTGTCATTACAATGCAAAAATAATAAAAAAGCCACATATGATAATTTTAATCATGAATTTATTCGAAAATATTTGAGTGTACGAAGATTTTTGTGGCGTATTTTTTCTCTTTTTCTTCGTTTTTTGAGAAATTTCAAAAATAAAATCTGGCAATATTTTGAAAAAAACTACTGGGTTTTATTCAGAATGGCATAGGAATGATGTGAAAAAAAAATTGAACTTCATATTCGAATTCAGTTTTGCGTTATTTTGGTTTTACTACAAAATTTCAAGGTGTACGAACACTTTTGGGAGCCACTGTATATTTGTGAATTTATGTGAAAATTGGGCCTGAATTGAAATATAAAACGAACTACTCGTCGAATTTTTTTCGAACCGGTCTGCAAAACTTTCCGGTGCTAAAAGAAAGATACTGTGAAAATCTCCGCGAAATCGGCCGGGTAGTTCTCGAGTTTTGTGCGTTCAAACAAACAGACGCTTTTTGGAGACTTTATTTTATACTATGTAGAAACTAGCTGCGTTGCTCAGCTTTGACCGGTCTACCTAGAGAATAAAAATTGTGTCAAGTGACGTATATTCAACAATCAGGCTTAATAAATAAAAAAAAAACGTCATGCAAAATTTTCTTTCCAAACAAGGACGACAGATATTAAAATACTTTTAAGAAATTAAATCCAGAATGATATATTTAAAGAGCATAATCATGGAAACACAAAATGAAATAAGTTTAAGGAATTGAAATGCGAAAGAAAATGGTTAACAATTTGAATGGACATGAGATTTTTTTGAACTTGATTTAAAAAGGCTGGTAACTTTTTTTCATTTACAGATAGAAGCTTAGTTTTTCGACCTGAGGTCGAGAAAGATCTGGAGTAAAAAATGTCGCTTTTTCCAATGGAGTGAAAAAGAAAACTGCGGGATAATTCCTTTACTTTTTATTGATGTATTTAATGAAGAGAGCAGTGCCTAAATTTCAGCTAAGCCTCAAAAAATTCCAGCTGAAGACGCAAATAACTCCCGCCGTAATTAAGTTAGAGCATTGAAACAAATCGCGTAGAACGCGGAATATTCTACCCTTTCTAACGATATGTGATATTAATATGTGCAAAGAATTTTTCTCTCCCATATTTGGAAATTTATGTGAAAATTGGACCTAAATTGGAATGAAAAAGAACTATTCATCGATTTTTTTTTCCCGAACTGATCTGCGAACCTTTTCAAGAATTAAAGGAACAAGCTGAAAATTTCAGCGAAATCGGTCGGATAGCACTCGAGTTTGCGAGTTCAAACACACAGAAGCTTTTTGGAGACTTCATTTTATACTATGTAGAGAAGTTTTTAGGTGGATTGGTTATTCAAGTGAAGTATACAATCTTCTGATGCACAAAAATTTTCATTACTATTTAAAGTTTTGGAAACAATATAAAAGAAGGAAACATAAAATTCTGTCAGCAGCATTATGAGTTGAGTGAGATATAATATGTTCAATGTTTAAAATCAAAGCTATAATAAATCACATTGAACAAAATATGCAATTTTCATCGTATGCCTAAATAGAAATTTAACTTTCAAACCGTAAGAAAGATTATTTTAGCTTTGCGCCATTTCTTTTCGAAGGAGCTGTTTACAACAATTTATTACGCTGGAGAATAAATAATGTTTTTTCTTTGGTGCCCAGAGTTTGAGAACTGATTTTAGATACGTTTAGGCTCTAAATCGAAAAATATGAAATTATTTTTCTCTATCAGCTCGACTTTTTCAGATAAGTGCTGCTGTTTTACACGTAATGTGCAGTTTTAACTCCATTTTGCACACTTCTAAAGCAAGTAGGAGCATTTGAAACAAGGATTGCTTCCATCATATTTACCTCATTGTGAATCTGCAGTTCAATTACGTTCAGATAAATTTACTACATGGAGTAAATATCATGGACACCCATATGCAAAATTTTAAGGGGGGGGCTCAGATATTTTCCCCATGGTTTAGCAAAATATTTTAGACATAGAAATAGATTTCAGTACTGATTAGAGTTATTAAAATTTGAAATATTTTATAACTTATTCACTGAAGGCGGGAGAAGAAATGTTTTACATTTTTGCAAAGGGAAAGAGTACTAATCGCAAGGAAGTTCTCATTTCTAGGGGGTGTTGATCCCCCACTGCCCCCCCCCCCATATGGACGCCCTTGATAAATATCCTTGGTAAACTGGCAAGTTTTTATGGTTTATTTATATTTATACTGGCAATAATTACAACGCTTCTTCAAATTAAAGTCAATTTGTAAGTTCTTTTTCTGCATACCTTCGATTCGAGTGACTGTGACGAAATGGATCTTTGTATATACAGTGGCTCCCAAAAGTCTTCGTACACCTACGACTTTCAAAGAAATAGGCTCCAATCCATTGGTTAGAATAAATATCTAGGAATGGGTATTTAATTATAAGATCTATGATCAATTTTTAATAAAACTACATGAAAAGTTTTTAAAAAATATTAAAACTTAATTTTTTATAAATCAAAAACCAAAAAGTGCCGGAGATTTTATCTCACAAAAGTCTTCGTACACTTTACAAAATGTCTATATATTATTGAATAATCTAATTTTTGATTAAGTTGGTATTTAGTAGAATATCATTCAGTATCCATAACACCTTTTCAACGTATAGGACTAAATTTTATTCTTTTTCTTTCCTTTTTTTTTTTTTTTTTGCGTAATTTCTGAGTAAGTGTTCAACCACACTTCGAGTCTTACTGTTTCTAGATCTATTTTCGTTTTAAAGCCCTATTTTCGTAATCTAGCCTCAGATATCTCTAAATACGTTACATTTAGTTAAAATCTGGAGATTGAGGGGCTATTTTCTAAACTTTAGGACAATTTTCGAGGCACTAGACGCAAACGTTGAAAACCGTGTGTTTCTTATCGTTATCTTGATGAAAAACAAAACTGTTTCCGATAACCAAATTTTTTTTCTAAGAGTTCAAAATTGGTTTTTAAAATATTTAAAGGAACAGCATGATTCATTATTTCATCAAAAAATTAGAAACTACCAAGTCCTGATGCTGATATGCACCCTCACACTAGAAAACCTCCACCGTCCTGATTAAATGATCCAAATAAGTTCTTAAGATTAAGTTCCTAATTTTTTCTTCTACTTACAGTTATACAACAATTTAACCAAAAATGTTAAATTTCTTTTTATCTGTAAGTAAGACGTGATTCTAAAACGTTTTTAGCTTATTTATCATTGATTTTGCGGCGAAAAGCGTAAGCTTTCTGTTTTTTCGCGCGACCAAGAAAATTTCTGCGGGAAGAGGTCCCATTTAATCCAGCTAATCAGAGAACTTGGCGAGCAATTTTAGGTGAAAATTAAATGTAAAAGGTTTCATTTAACTCTGCAGAAATTTTTACAGCACTCAAATGTGTATTTTTCATGAATTTTTTAACTTTAAATCTCCGATCACGTTTTGTCAACTTTGCCAGTTGACCTTTTCTTACCTTGTTTTCGGTCCGATTCCTTTCTTTAAAGCATTTTATCAAGAACTTTAGTATACAAACAAATAAATTAACTAATTTAGAGACATCTCAAACCGATTTACCACTACTGTGGGAAAAAATTCAAATTTTGAATGGTGTTTGTGGGTTTTTACGAATACCAGTCATTTTACAGTAATAAGCACAATGTTAAGGAATAAATAAACAAAAAAATTAAGACAAATGACTTTTAAGGGTCAACACAATGCAAAAATATTTAAAAAATGGCATATGATAATTTTAATCATGAATTTATTCGAAAATATTTGAATGTACTATGACTTTTGTGGCGTGTTATTTCCCTGTCTCTTCGTTTTCTGACCCATTTCAAAAAGAAGATCCGTCAATATTTTGAAAAAACCAGTGGGCTGTATTTAGAATGACATAGGAATGATGTGAAAAAATATTGAACTTCATATTCGAATTCAGTTTCGAGTTATATTGGTTTTTCTCAAAAATTTCTAAGTGTACGAACACTTTTGGGAGCCACTGTATAATATTGTAACGGATTCGGTGCGACTTCCACTTTCTTGAAATGAAGACACAGTTCTTGATAAAAACACAGGAAATTTATTTACACTATGTACAGGAAAGATCTTCAACAACTGCTAAACTATTCATCAGCAATTAAGCAATTATCACACAACACCGTAAACTCAACGTTTACACACGTATTTACTTCCAAATACGAAAACAACACAGCGAAATGCCTCGCTATAAACAGAGCAAAATGCTCTCAGTTCGAAATATCAATCGAAACTAAACTGTTTATCCATCACTAACGGCTTAAATACACCGAAAAGAAATTTCTCAAATATTCCACACGCTTCTGTAAAGTAGTAGACCGTTATCAATGAAAAGAAAGAAAATAGGGGTCGTATACTTTAGCCGAATGAAAAAGGGTTTGTATATTCATTACGGGAAACTATTTACAGGTTACGTTCCTACAATAATTACTATTTACAGAATTTGTAACATTGCCCCCTTCCTAAGGACTGCACGTCCCGGGCAGTACAATCCCCAGAAAGGGTATCGAACTTCTATCAAAAGTTTACAAATATTCACATTAATTAATAACTAAGAGATACATAGGAAACACAATAATAACAAGAAATATTACTAAACATTAAAAGCAAAAAAAATTATCTACAACTTTTATGTTATCAACCATGGTTGTTTACGTAATACTCATGAACTATGGCCATAGTATGGGGCTAACCGATCATAATGTACAACCCTAGGTTTTGCATTAGGTGATTTTTGGATCCTCACTACGACGTCATTTAGTCGGTTAAGGACTTTGTAGGGTCCATCCCAATGCGACTGCAATTTGGGTGACAGACCTTTCCGTCGGATGGGATTCCATAACCAAACCTTGTCGCCTTCGTTGAATTCATGTCCAGTAGACCTTGTGTCGTATCGGGTCTTCATCTTCTCCGCCGCGATGTTGATTCGTTCTCGTGCGAAGTTATGAACGTCTTCCAACCGGGCCTGGAGATCCTGGATGTATTCCTCAGGCGATGCAGGCGCATCCGGAGGACGACCGAAGACGAGATCACAAGGTAGCCGAAGCTCTCGTCCGAAGAGCATCTGAGATGGGGCATATCCGGTAGTCTCGTGGACAGCACTGCGGTAGGCCAGCAGGAACAAAGGTAGCTTCTTGTCCCAATCCTGTTGATTTCTGGATACCATAAGCGAGAGATTATTTAGGATTGTGCGGTTAAATCTCTCCACCATGCCGTCCGATTGTGGGTGTAGTGGTGTTGTCCTAGTTTTCTCAATTCCGAAAATTTGACATAGGCCCTTAAACACAGCAGAGATGAAATTCCTCCCTTGATCGGAATGAATCTGCAAAGGTGTTCCATATCTCGAGATCCAGTGTTGGACTAGAGTCTCTGCTACTGTGGTAGCTTCTTGATCTGGAATGGGATACGCTTCGGGCCATTTGGTGAAGTAGTCGATGGAAACAAGAATGTACTTGTTCCCATCAGCAGTTCTTGGTAGAGGACCCAGGATGTCGATCCCAATTCGTTCGAAAGGAGCTCCAACGTTGTACAGATGTAGCTTCCCTCTGCTTCTCTTCTTCGGTCCTTTACGAGCAGCACAGGCGTCACAAGAATGGCACCACTTCTCCACGTCATCCTTCGCCTTGCTCCAGAAGAAGCGCTCCCGAACTTTATTGAGGGTTTTTCAAGACACCAAAATGTCCTCCAGTCGCACTACTATGTATTTCTTTCAGAACATCTGAAATCCTTGATCGGGGAAGTAGTAACTGCCACCTAGACGTTTTGCCGTCATCAGATTCCCATTTTCGGTGTAGCACGCCGTTCCGTAAATGGAGCGAGTTCCATAAAGTCCAGTATCTTTTTGTTGCAGGATTGAAGATGGAAACGTCCTGCCAGCTAGGTCGCCGACTGTCACTTTCCATGAACTCCAAAATTGGTTTTATGTCGGGGTCTTCAAGTTGATCTTTTCGAACTTGGTCGTCACTCCATGGATCAGGTTCTGATGATGTTGGAGTCACTGTCACCTGATAGGCGGTAGGGCTAGTCGTTCCATACTGTTTCTCGATTCGGGAACAATAGTGGCAGTTCTCAGGACAGGGTCTCCTTGATAAAGCGTCAGCATTCCCGTGAGATAACCCTTTTCGGTGCTTGATCTCCATGTCATATTCCTGGAGCCGCTGTATCCACCTGGCTATCTGGCCTTCTGGATTCCTGAAGTTCAAAAGCCAAGTTAACGAGGCATGATCTGTCCGTAGCAGAAATTTTCGGCCGTAGAGGTAATGATGGAAGTGTTCTACAGCTTTCACTATGGCCAGTAACTCCCTTCTGGTGACGCAGTAATTTCGCTCCGACTTTGATAAGCATTTGCTCCAGTAAGCGATGACATGTTCATTTCCGTATATTTCTTGGGATAAAACAGCTCCGATGCCCTCGTTGCTCGCATCAGTGTCCAGGATGAAGGATTTTTCAGGCTGAGGATAGGCGAGGATAGGCGTTGATGTTAAAGCCTCCTTCAGTCGTAGAAATGCATCTTCGCATTCTTTGAAGCATTCAAACTTTTGCTTGCTCTCCGTCAGCTTATGCAAAGGTCGTGCAATGTTGGAAAAACCCTTCACAAACTTCCTGTAGTACGTGCAGAGCCCCAGGAAACTTCGCAGCTGATGGATGTTTTCGGGACGACTCCAACTCTTGACCGCAGATACCTTCTCTGGATCGGTTTGTACACCCTCAGAAGAGATGATGTGACCAAGGTAGTTCACTTCCCGGCGGAACAAATTACATTTGGACGGGCTTAACTTCAGATTGGCTTCCTTAAGCTTTTGCAGCACCTTCCTAAGATTTGCCAGATGTTCTTCGAAACTGCGTCCCACGATGATGATATCGTCTAAGTAGACCAGACAGGATTCGTAGGAAAGTCCTCTTAACACTGTCTCCATAAGACGCTCGAACGTAGCTGGTGCATTGCAGAGGCCGAAGGGCATCCCTTTAAACTGCCATTAGCCTTGTCCAGTTGTAAACGCTGTCTTCTCCCGGTCATCAGGGTGTATCTCAACCTGCCAGTAGCCGCTCTTCAAGTCCAGGGTCGAAAACCACTTGTGTCCGGAAAGAGTGTCCAAGGTGTCGTCTATCCGTGGAAGAGGGTAACTGTCTTTCTTGGTGATTTCATTCAGTCGTCGGTAATCGACACAAAATCTGGTGGAGCCATCTTCCTTTCGGACCAAGACGATGGGAGAGGCCCAAGGACTGGATGAGGGTTCGATTACATCATTCTCTTTCATCTCTTTCAGAAGGGTTTTAACCTCTTCCTTCTTAGCGAACGGTAGTCGTCTTGGGTGCTGTTTAATAGGGGGGTGTTCTCCAGTGTAGATCCTATGCTGCGTTAAATTCGTCCGGCCCACATCCTCCGATGTAGATGAAAACAGATGCTTGAAGTCGTCCACCAATTGTTCCGCATCAGTTCTTTGATCTTTCGTTAATGGTGCACTCCCAATTAACTTCGATGTCAAGGATTCGGAAGACACAGTCTCGGGGGAATTGATTCTTCTAATGATGCAGTTTACTGGAGTACAAATTGCTTACACTTCACCTTTCCGGATATTCCTTGGCCTTTCACTCACGTTGGCGACTCTCACGGGAATTACATCCTTAGAAAGGTCCACAAGCATAGATGCTACCAGCACTCCTTTTAGGCTATTGCTTAGGTTAGGGTATTCAATGAGTCCAAATCGAAAACTATTGCTTTCTTCAAGGAAGCCAGGTATTAATGATTCTGACCTTGAGGGAATTGATAAATCTGTTTGGGCTATTATTTGATGAGCGGATTTTACATCACTTTCTGCAGGGAAAACGGCTATGTCTTCTCTCATCGAGTGCAGCTCATTAGTCTTGAAATCGAGGTTGAAGTCATACTTCTTTAAAAAGTCCAATCCGAGAATGAAGGGGTCTATGATAGCAGCAACGAATGCGGTACGATGGTAAATGGCATTTCCAAACACAATTTCTAAGTTCACTTTACCTTCAATCTCGATCTTGTCACCTGTCACAGTTTGGAGGGTAACGCAGGGCGGCGTCCACAGAATGTTGATTCCAAATTGACGAGCCACATCTGTTCTAATGATCGTAACATTGGCTCCAGTGTCAATAATCAGTTCGCATGGAAACCCGTTTACATATGCGTAAATAAACAGTCCATTACTGCCGCCACTCGTTGATGAAATCTGGAAAACTTTAAGATGGGGCTCATTCCAATTTGGCGACCTCCGCCCCGCGAGATTGCCATGGCTTAGTTTTCCTGGACCTGCGAGGGAGAGGTGCTCTTCCCTCCGGTTTCTTGACGAGCTTCACAGTTTCTTCGTAAGTGACCCTCGCCACCACATTTCCAGCACTTAAGTGATTGTCCATTATGGTCCTTGGGAGCCGAAGTCCTTTTGAGGATTCCTGCAATTTCTTTTATTTGCTTTTCCAGTTCAGCAAAACGTGACGAAACCGGATCAGGCTCATCAGTTTTCACGCCGCGGATTGAATGGCGATCCTTGCGGGTTGCTTGCTGGGCGGCCTCTAACTTCATCGCATACACAACAGCAGATTTCAGGTCTTTGACATCCGCCATCCGTAGAGCTTTCTGGATTTCCGGATCTCGAGCCCCGTCGATGTAGTAGTTGAGTGCCAGGTTGTCTCGAACATCCGCAGGACAGTCACAAAAAGCAAGATGAGACAATCTCTCGACGTCCGCCGCTAGCTCTTGCAGGGTTTCCCCGGTTTTCTGGAAACGGGACTTCAACTGGAGTCGGCTGAAATCTTTCTGGCACTTCTCACCGAAGCGAAGCTCCAACGCAGATGTGAGGGCGGCGAAATCCAGGCGCTGGCTGTCCGGAAGGGTCTGGAGAATGTCCGCTGCGTCACCTCTCAGGGATGCTGCAAGATGACAGGCCTTGGTAGCAGAGTCCCATCCGTTCGCTTCCGCCACTATCATGAATTGAGTTTTGTAAACCTGCCACGAAGTTTTCCCATCAAATGTGGCAAGTTTAATGGACGGTCGAGCAACCGATGTGGGAGCGCCAAACTGTACAGAGCTGCTTTCCGCGGTCGCCAATCTCCTTTCCACGTCCTTAAAGATCTCTTCTTTAAGTTGATGAAATCTTCTATCTTCATCTTCAAATTTATTTTCTACAGCATTGAATCGGCTTTCAACGGTATTAAATTTTTCTTCAATAGCATCAACTCGATGCTCTATGTCATTAAATTTATTTTCCATCACAGTCTTTACCGAAATAAGGTCGTTTTTAATTTCTTCTTGGTTAGACGTTAAGTCCTTTTTCAGCACCGTTAAATCGCTTTTTAACTGGTCTTGATTTGCCAACATACTTGCAGTCAGATCATTTTTTAATTGTTCTTGATTAGCCGCCATATCATTTTTTAATTGTTCTTGATTAGCCGCCATATCATTTTTTAATTGTTCTTGATTAGCCGCCATATCACTCTTCACAGAGGTGATTGCGTCAAGAAGTTGTTTTAATTGTTCATCCATTGCGCGAGTAATCACCATAAAAATAAAGTCCTAATTCAAAAAAAAAAGTCTTTATGAAAAAATGTCCAAAGTCACTTACTCCAAGAAAGTCCAGAAGAAGCCCCACGTTGGGCGCCAAATTGTAACGGATTCGGTGCGACTTCCACTTTCTTGAAATGAAGACACAGTTCTTGATAAAAACACAGGAAATTTATTTACACTATGTACAGGAAAGATCTTCAACAACTGCTAAACTATTCATCAGCAATTAAGCAATTATCACACAACACCGTAAACTCAACGTTTACACACGTATTTACTTCCAAATACGAAAACAACACAGCGAAATGCCTCGCTATAAACAGAGCAAAATGCTCTCAGTTCGAAATATCAATCGAAACTAAACTGTTTATCCATCGCTAACGGCTTAAATACACCGAAAAGAAATTTCTCAAATATTCCACACGCTTCTGTAAAGTAGTAGACCGTTATCAATGAAAAGAAAGAAAATAGGGGTCGTATACTTTAGCCGAATGAAAAAGGGGTTGTATATTCATTACGGGAAACTATTTACAGGTTACGTTCCTACAATAATTACTATTTACAGAATTTGTAACAATATTTTCAGGGCTCGATTAAAATAGGGATGACCTTAAACAAACATTTTTAGAGGGATCTTCTGCTGTCAAACCTTATAAACATAAACATTAATGAAAGTGGTGGTTTCAGGGGTGTTGAGTTGTTGAACCAGTCATTTAAAATATTTTTTGGGAAGCAAAGTACTCCACACTTGTAAAAAAAAAAGAAAGGTATAAATAAATAAAGGAGAGTACCTGAATTTTCGTTCCTTTTCTTAAATAATAGGCTACTACAATTTTCGTATTTTGGGGGCTCTTAAAAATTGGAGATCCATAGCCAAATTGGTCTGTTTGGTAATAACAGGGGGCTCCTCCCCCTGCTCGTTTGCCCTCACGAACCCCCAAAGATTGCATCTTATTTGGTTCACGGATGTTTATATCTTGTTTAAGAAAGAATCAGGTTCAAATACGTATTTCGGCGAGAACAAAATAAAAATCCTGTTCTTCTTCCCGTCAAAAGTAGAATTTAAGTTTATGAGCTCATTATTATTAGAAAAATGTAAGAATTCCACTCCCACCTGAAAAAAAAGGAACTTGATAAAAATATACTTAAAAAAAATATTAATAAGTTTTTCAAAAAACAACTTAAAACCCAAACTCCTAATTTATTGTATCACATAAATCTTGTTTAAGTTTCGGTTTTGCAAACTTAATTGTTAGTCATTGATGTCAGCTGTCCCCCCCCCCTTCCCCGGAGAAATATTAGCGTCACACTGCCAAGTTTTTTTTGTGTTTTTTTTTTTTTAATTTTAAAATAAAAAAATAGAAATAATGAAAAAATTGAAATTTATCAAGGGGGGGGGGTTGTCCTCTGTGGCCCCCATTTTGTCACTGTCAATGTAAAGTCCTTCTTTGTCAACAAACTGCTAAAAGTACATTTTTTCCCCGGTAAAATTCCGGCAATTAATGTTCGACGCTTAACAAACAAAAGGTATGTTTCCTTACCCCCCCCCCTGCATGTTATTATTGAATATCATCTACAAAATAACTTATCGAGTTCTGTTATATCAGGCATTTAATTCATTCGTCTCAGAAATGATTTAACTGATAAGCGAAATCTCGCCAAGATACATTATTCTTTTCTAAAAGAATAATAAGGAAATATAACCCACATCAATTTTTTATTAAAAATCTTCAATTGATAACTGCAGCTTTTGCTCGGCAATTAAAGTTGGCACACAATTTTGGCGATTAAAATTTCCAGCTTTTGTTTTTTATTCTTTAAACTCTAAACGTACTTTCACATTTTTTCATTCCGTACTGAGATAAATATTTTCAAGAATATTTTTTAGCGCACTGCCCATTTTATGTTAGATGCTGCAGTTATAAAGTTAGTTAAATAAATTATTTTTGAACTGGTGGTACCTGCACGGCTTTGCCCGTAGTAAAAAAATTAAAAGGTCATTTGGTTCTCATGTGCATTTACAAATAATGGATGATGAAATTTTCGCCAATTGGCTATGTTCATTTGCTTGCCCATATTACGGTTCCACGTTATGTTAATTTGGTAGTTTACTTTCCATGCTGTGATAATTTGCTCGGTAAAATTATTCTTAAAATTTAAATATAAAAAGAACAAAATCGAATTTTTGAAAAATCGCTTCGAGGTGCACACCCCCATGCTATAAACTAATTCTGTGCCAAATCTCATGAAAATCGGCCGAACGGTCTAGGCACTATGCGCGTCACAGAGATCCAGACAGAGAGACTTTTAGCTTTATTATTAGTAAAGATAAAGATAAAGATTAGGTGAAGGCAAAAGCAGTAATTTTTCAGCATGGCCCCAGTATTCAGCCAATGGTATTAAGTGATTAAGTCCTTTTTTTCTCATTTAAATGAAAAATTCATATCTATTTAAATTCACTCAGAATAAGATAAATAAAATATGTAATAACATTAAGATAAATAAATACCTTTGTGCTGAATAGTAAAGTCAGACCAAACAACGTAAGTAGAAGCACAAATTTGTAAATTATAGCAGACACATGTTTCGGCGTTACAGGGAACGCCTTTTTCAATGCAAAAATAATGAGCTTATGGATGAAAAGACATCATCCATA
The DNA here is from genome assembly GCF_026930045.1 of Uloborus diversus. Taxonomy (NCBI): domain Eukaryota; kingdom Metazoa; phylum Arthropoda; class Arachnida; order Araneae; family Uloboridae; genus Uloborus; species Uloborus diversus. Next base: position 177,079,332 of record NC_072732.1, on the reverse strand, counting down.
AGCTCATTATTTTTGCATTGAAAAAGGCGTTCCCTGTAACGCCGAAACATGTGTCTGTTACAAATTTGTGCTTCTACTTACGTTGTTTGGTCTGACTTTATGTAATAACATTGTTTGAGTAGATATTTTTGATATTACGCTGTTGCGAATGACTATTCCAAATGATGAATCACACAAATAAAAAAAAAATACACACAACAAACTTTTTGTTTTACCCAAAAAGGTACACGCGGAACGCAATGCTTTACCATGCCCGCAGTGCGGCCACGGTTTTACCTTTTTTCGATAATTTTGTGAATCACCGCTAGGTAGCGTATTCGAGCGCAGGAGTTGCGAATTAACAACTCGAGTGTAAATTTTTTTCGTGCTTGTTTTTATAATACTTTTACTGCTAAAAGAATTAATTAACAGAAAAATCCATGTCATTTCTTTTTAATTTCAAAAAGAATTAACTAGACAAAGTATGATAAACTTATTCCATGCAGAACTCACCATGCAAATACAAAGCTTGATACACCTCATCAATTACTGTACATAGTTAAGAACGTTATTCGCAACTCCAATAAACTATGGAAGGAGCTGCAGCTATTGTCTAATGGCGGATGAAAAAGGTAAAACAAACAAATGCCGTAACTTATAACTGTCTTTGACACTTAGTGAATGACAGTAATTTTTCATCGTATTTGTAGGAAACTTTCTTTTCTATTCTTCTGAAATTACATCACACCATAAACAGTCTGAAGCCTGTAATTTACCCCAAAGAAAGCACGTGAAATGGAATGTTTTGGGCAGTTCTCAAAAGGTGGGAGCAAACACAGACCTCAACTTTGAAGCTTCAACACCAAATTACTTTCATTTTAATTAACTCAAAAATTTTTGAGTTAAACTATAATACTGTATAAAGACAAGAATTGACATAAATTATGGAAAAAATGCTCTTCAAATGCCCTTAAAAAAATATTTTCTTTGCTAAGAGGCACAATTTTGGACATACCAAAACGTTAACTGAGCAAATGTACTATTAAAAATAAATTTTTTTAAAATCATTTCCATACGTGTCAAAAAAAAAAAAAAAAATAAATAAAACAAAGGTATGAATCTTACTTTGAATAATTTTTTGTTAATATTTTACACAAAAAATAATAGTAAAGATAGATTATTTACTTTGTAAACGATTTAAAAAAAAAAACGTAAGTTTGAAATTTGATGTATGTCCAAAAGTTACGATCTTTACAATGCTATTATTTGAGAACTAAGTATATGATATTTTCGTTTTAAAGGTATTTATCGATCCTCAGAATCAATTTTTTATTCCTTAAAAGTGTTTTCATAAGCTTTTATGCAGTATCTTAGAAGAAAAATGATTTTTCTTAAACATACATGTGAGATGTCCAAATAGCGTTACGATCTTGACGCCGATAATTCTGTCCGTTTATTCATAATTTTTGATGATCCACTGTCTTCTAACCTCAATAAAAAAGGTTATAATAATGTTATCTTCTTTAATCCATTGGTATTTTGCATAATTAATACGTTACGCATTGAACAATGCATAAATTACAGTAGAAATATGGCTGGTTATGTTCGTAACGAAAGCCATTTTGCGCTAAAATCGCCAAGCAAACCTCCATTGGCGACAACACAGTATACGATAAGCTAAAGGTTACCAGAGGGGAATTCCAGTTTGACAAATATAGTTTATCGTCAGCTCCACCAGTTTTGGCGACTTTATCACCTGCGGTAGCAATTTTTTTATTTTTAATTTTTTCGAGTTAAAAAAAATCGTCTGCAGTTGATTTGTAAACAAATATCAGTTAGTAATTTTCATTCTATAGTAAGCCTTTTGAATTAACAACATGTTTTGAAAAAGTGCTTTAAGCAATTTAATTGAGTTCTTTTATGGAATTTGTGTTGTATATGCTTTTTGAAGTCATTTTATTGATTTTTAATACCTATTTGCAAAAGGATTTATTGCAAAATTTAATGCTCACACGAGATTATGTCTCCTAGAAGTAGAACAAGAAGTGAGGTTCTGGTAGAAGTACATTCTAAATTTGGAAAATATCTGCAGAAATGAAAGTTAATAATCCAGAGAAATACAAATGTTATTTAATAAAAGAAGCTACGAGTTTGTATAGTTATTTCCATGAAGCTTTTTCACCTTTCATCAACTTCTTCAAAATCATTCCAAAACTTTATTATATGTAAAGAGCAGTATGTATAGCCATTCAAGTATTTCATTAATATCCTCTTTATTATTAAATTTCAAAATTCAAAAAGTAGTAAATAAAATTTTCATTGGAAAAGTTAAAAATCAAATTAACAATTGTCAAAAATGGTGAAACTTACATTATGATGATGTCCAAAATCCGTTACCTACAGACTGCTGATTTGATTCGCTAATTAACAATTTTTACAAATACCTGCTGTCTTTTCATGTTCATATATTGTGTTCTAGGTATGCATGCCGTAGAATAAAAGCAAAATTGATGTCAAATTTGAAAATTTTTGAAATTGCTCAAAGTTAACTTTTCTGTTCCCACCTTTTGAGAACTGCCCTTTTACCTTTTTCGGTAGTAGTGTTAATCACCGAAATGTAGCGTATTCGAGCTCTGGAGTTGCAAATGCATTTGATTCAATATTGCTATTTCATCGACTGTTATCTAAAACGTAATTCTGGTCTAGTATGCAATGTTAAAAAACTGAAAAGAATTTCGAAAAAAAGAACCAAATACAAAAAAAGGGCATCGCAACTCCAACGAACTATAGGAGGCACTGCAGTCACTGTCTAATGGCGGACGAAAAAACTAAAACAAACGCATGTGGTAACGAAGAAAAAGCTAATAAGTCTAGTCAACTTTGTTCGTATGCATGATTTTTTCGCTTTATTCTTTTTAAATTAATTTTCAAAGTCTTGTTGATATTCTGGCCCACGTAGAAAGAAATGAGAATTCAAGAAGCATTACTAGACGTTAGAAATTAATGCAAAATACGCAATTCGTAGTTCTAAGCAGCCATTTCCCCGATGTTGAATTCGATATTTATCAATTCTTAATAAAACTAAATAATAATTGTGGCCTGACAAGAATAACAATTAATGCTAGAAAATTTAATTATATGACATTACGAATTATTGTCAAAAGAAGATGATACTTCTTTGCCTTGCTTGGCTAGCGGTAATTGTTTTGCATTTGTAGCTGAGTTATTTTTCTCAAATTGCCGAATCGGTTCATTTTAAATGTTTCTGTTTGGTATGTTTCTAATTTCTGAGTTATGATTTAATTATGTCATGCTATACAAATCATCAACAAAATTCTCACGGATATATGGTGGTAGTTTTCTTTTCAATTGATCTACCATTATTTCTTTTTACTTATTGAATTCTGTAATCTTTCTACCATTTTATTCCACTCATGATAAAAAATAAAAATGGTTTAACTAACATGGGCGGAATCTCGCCAAGGATACTTAGCTCGCACAATACTAAAACTATAACCCTAAACAAATTTGGCGAAACCTTTCAGCTGAGAATAAAAGCAACAAAATCAATTCTTTCTCGGTTAAACATTTTTCATTTCGTTCTACGATAATATATTCAAGGAAAAATTTTGCATACTGTCTATTCTAACTAGATGCTGCTGTAAAATATGGTTTGTTAAATTAATTTAAGATTAAAAAAACCCCCATATTCTTACAAATTCACACAAAACAATAAAATTTTTTACCTGGTATAACATTATCCAAGTTTGCTAATCCAGAGTTTTCTGGTGTTAACGCGCTTTCACCATTTCTCAATCAAATCACTTTTTAGAGGGAAATAATGAAAACCAACATTATTTTGAGGAACTCGAACACTTTCTGTTGCTAAAAGCAATCCAAGACACATCGAATGCGTTAATAAATACTCAGAACAAACTGCCTATGTTTAAGTCAACAGACATACGTGGAACGCAATGTGGCAATGTTTTAGTTTTTTCGGCAGTTTTGTAAATCACCGCAAGGTAGCGTATTCGAGCGCTGGAGTTGCGAATAAAAAAAGCAAGAACTACAACAAAACAAAACAAAACAGCAAAGAATAAAAAGAGGAAAACAATATCGTTTGTGTATTGTGTGTGCTACATTCTGGAAGGAAATTAAAAAAAAAATGGTTTCGGTCACTGATATAAAAAGCTACTGCTATGCATGTTTAATTATTTTTTACGAAATAACTATTTAATGATAGAACGTATACTATACGTATATGTATACATGAAACCACTTATATAATGTACATAAAGATGTACGTAATTACATTCGTGTGAAAAATAAAATTCGACATTAAGTAAAATTACATTTGGAATCTTCTGCTTTTTAAATTTCTTTTAAAGTGGCAACGTGTCGATATGTTTTGATTTTCGCGATGTCGCTAATTCTATTTGTTATTAAATGAAAAATAGTTTAATAGTTTCGGCAAATATGGTAATGTTTCTTCTTTATTTTTCATATTATTATTGTTTACTTTTGCCATCGTTCTTCATTTTTATTGCTCGCATTACATTAAATTGATAGCCCACGATGTAAAAAATATTTTCGTCGTATATAGCTTTTAGCTTATCAACTGTGAAAGAAAACCATGGAATCATTCGTTCGCAATGGATTTAAGATTTAACGAACTGCTTTTGCAAAATTACTTCTTACCTAACGGTTATAAAAACTCTTGCTTTTGCATCAGGAATCAAGGGTGGGACCAGCTTATAGTTTTGGAGGAGAGGGGGGGGGTCACTCTCGGAAGGGGGAGGGGTGAAAGTGCAATTTTCGGGCCCAAGGCGGGGGAAAAAATTTTAAATATTATTTTCCAAACGCAGTTTTAGGCATTAGTTGACCGCTTAAGAAGGGGGGAAGGGTAGGACTCCTCTCTCAATCCACGCCTGTCAGGATCTCTCAGTATTTTTGCATTCGGTTGTGGCGTAGACTGCGCCATTGAAATTTTTTTAGGAAGATTTTTTTATAGGGTATTTTCCTCAATTTCGCGGGGGAAGCTATCGCTCTTGGGGGAGGTCTTCGCGATATTCAGAGGAGGTGCGCCCTTGCTCTTGGGGGAAAGGATGGGCACCCTCTGTGGAAGGGTTCCTCTCCCTCGAAATGTTTGAAAGGGACCATCTCCAAAAAAAAAAAAAAAGCTCAATTTTTGGTCTAACGTTTTGGAGAGATCTCACCACGTTTTAGACCTTGCACCGCCAACCGTGAAACATTTAAAAATACGATCCAAATTGAGGATGCTTAAACTTTTCGCAGGAGTTTCGGAAAAAAAGAGGAACATAATGAAAGAAATAATATTGAAAAATTTAAATCACATAATTTAAGTACATTTTCAAATCTTTCATTCATTATTGATATTTTTTAAATTATTCTGAATAAGATTTTTAGTTTCCAAAACAAGATCTACTTTATTTACTTACTTATTTATTTATTAATTTTTCTTTGTTAAAAAATACCGTAATAAATGAAACTTAAAATATTGATTATGCATGAAAACGTTTTTCGCGAAGAAAACTGTTTGTTATGAAATGCATTCAGAAAATTGCTTTAAATATGAAGATGAAGTATTAAAACATTTATCTGAAATATAGTAATAAATGATATGCTTGTTTTGAATTTGAAATTTGATCAAATTGAAATCAATTTTGATGCAAAAATAGTTGCAGTTATATTTATTTTGATCCGATGAGGGTAAAATTTCATCCTAAAATGGAAGTAATGAGATGGAATTTTAAAGACAACGTCGTCATAAATTTGCTACCATTTGGAGACAGTTTGACAATGGTGGTGCCGATAATGCTTGGCGACTCTTCTAAAGTTAAAATTAAACCGCAGGCGAGATTTCATCTCATCTCAATATATATACGTAAATAAAACTTTTTCCAGTATCCGTTCCTAAACTATAGTTGGAGCAAATCTAATCTGGCAGCGTAGCAATGCTGTGATTAGGATCTGCGTAGCTTTCACAATGCTGCCCGGTTAGGTTTGCCCCAAGCATAGAAAGTGAGTATTTAAAATGAATTTTAAAAAACTGAAAAGGTAAACTAATTTTCAAGCAAAACTACAAGTTTCAAGAGATCGCCTAGCTGCAATTCTTGATTGGGAAAACTAATTTGTCAAAAAAGAATTTAACTTTTATATTGCTTCCGTGGATTTGAAAAAATTCATCATTCGATTTAAATGGATTTATCCAGTCTTTGAGCTGATATCTGAATTTTTATTCAAACTTCATTAAAAAAAGAGCACTTTTTGAGCAATCACGATTGCTTATTGTTCTCATTTAACCGTTTTTGATGTTCCGTGCCTTTTTCAGCTTGAACCAGAAGCCTCTGCAGCACCACCGCCCACCGTCCTCTGCAGGTGGCGCGACGCGGCTGCTCCGGTCCTGAGCTATCCGCTTCTCCTGGTCGGAGGCGTCCATGTCCTACACACACGCACGCTCGCACACTCACACACATACACACACACACACCTACGTGCATACACACAGGTCTACGCACACACACAAGCTTACACACAACTATGCACACGTAACCGCCCAGGAGGAGAGGCAGGCTTGGGGGGGGGCAGGAGCTGTTTCTAGAAACAAACACTCCAATGATTAGGGTCCTGTTTCAGTTCGTGATTGCAAAAAACATCATTTAAATTCAAAATTTCCGAATTCAAATTAATTTTTTTTTCTTTTGCTAAATACGTTATCATATTCAAACAACTCTACCTTTTTAATTTTTTTCAGAAAGCACTAGATTTAGCAATGATCCCAGACAGGAAAATTGAAATGACGAATGGAAACAGCAGATGTAATAACAAGGGCATTATGAATTCAGCAGAAACCGATTTTGAACAGTTTCTTAAGAAACAATGCAGTATTTTGTCTGCTAAATATACTTTTCTGAACAGTAAACAAATAAAACAAAAAGCGTTGGAGATGTGGAAGGCTTCAATGAAATCATATGATAGGTGAGAAAAATAGTTTTTGATGTTGTGCGATTAAATTGTGTTCTTTTAAAAAGTTTACAACTGGTTTTAAAATGATTTTCGACAAACCAAAAACTGTAACTTTTTTTTGTGTGAACATCTAGGGTTTGTTTCAGGTTTGTTGTATAAATTAACTTCAGTATGATGAAAATTTAAACTAGCTGATATCTTTTAAGCATTGCTTAAAACTTTTTAAATCAGCTAAATAATTTTCGATGAGTTATCAAAGAATTTTACTTTTTCAAAGCCTTTTATGTTTGTTCAAAATTTAATTGATGTTAAAAGCATTCAGAGGGCACATTTCAATTTTTAATTAGGGGCTGTAAATAAATAATGTAAGTATCTTTTTCAATATATTTGGCCCCCCCCCCCCATCTCTAAGTATCATCCTTCACCAGAACTCTTTGTCACATATCATGCTACTATTCATAGACATCTTCTTGTAACAAATGCGTGATGTCAAACTTCTTATTACTTCCCCCTTCCCCTTAGTCATAAACTGTCACAATTTGACGAACCACCCTCCCCCCCCCCTCAAAGCGTGACATCATTTGAGGCAGTGAGAAGCAAAGGGGTGTAAGTGACAAAATTAAAAATCTGGAAGTAAGCCGTACAAATGGTAGGTGATCCTCTCTTCTGTCTTGGGGCAAAAGATCGTACTCGTGGCTGTCGTAGGTGCTGCTATTATACAGCATAATTCAGAAAACTATTTCAATGAAAGCCTACCTTATCTTTAAACGCCTTTTACTCAAAACTTGAAAATGTCCACTTACATCCCTTTGCTTCTCACTGCTTCATTTGTGGACAACTTCTTAGCAGAGCGACACGAAAATCACTGCAAATGTCTGTAATTGCTTGTGAACTTAAAAACCGATTACGAACTAAAGATCTTTCACTATCACTTTATTTTTACTTCAGAAATAAAGTGAAAAGCAAATTAAAACTTCAATGTTATTTTTAGAACATTAGTGTAGCTTTAAGAAGAAATTGTTCGATATAAGCCTTGTATACTAAGAGAAATTTAACTATGATGACCGTATAAACTCTTAATTTAAAAATGTAGCCTACTAAACTACTTTGTGGTTTGTAAAATATATTTATGAATTTTTTTTTTTTTTTTTTTTTTTTTTTACACCTTTTACAGAACTCATTCTTTTATAGACCAGCATATTTCATTGATGTGTTAATTCTGGCTATTTTTCATGTTTTTCCTGATAGTTCATATCTCTATGGATTTTTCTAATAGGGAAGTATCAGCCTATCAAATATTCCAATTTTAACTATTCCACATTGTTGACAGGCTTACAAAACATAAAAATTCACCATGGCCGGATTTTTAAAACCAACGATTGATTTTTTATGAATTTTTTAAAGAGCGATGCGCAAAAAAGAGGTGTGGCCTAAAACGTCAGCAGCTGACGTCATTTCCCTGTTCCGATCAGAGCTCCATTTCCATGCCGTGTTGCGCCTACCAGGAGGTGAATAGCAGCTTTTTCAGCCTTTTTAAAGCCTTTAACCAGCATTTTTTCCATCATGGAGCTAGGATTCACGAAAGGTCAATCCAACAACCTTCCTCAAGTAAAGTCATTCCTGGTGTTTGACTTTTTTCGAAAGAACGAGAGATTCAATGTCCTAGAAGTACGGGGAGTGAAACAACAAAGTTTCGCCATTGTTATTCTTTAAAATTGTACGTACATATCCGTCTATGCTTGCAGTTCATATTATTCGCATTAGTTTCCCTTATCAAGATTGATCATTTCCATTTGTGTGTCGATGGTTTTTTTATCTGAATATATAAATTACAATGTAAGAGCGCTATTCCAGTTCTTACTTGGCGGCTTTTAATGAGGCGCGCATTTTGTAACAACCCTACTGCAAGTGATTCCAGTACTAAGTTTTAGAGCAGTTTTTGCATGAAAATTTTTCGCTTTATTGGTGATAAAAGTTGATCCTCTTTTTTTTTTTTTTTTTTGTGGAAAATTGTTTTAAATCCATTAATACATGTTTATTATCCTTGAGTTTTTGTGCAACTTAGCAAAAAAAAGGAAAAATATATTTTTTTGCTATTTTGATAAAAATAATAAATTTGAAAATGGTGTTCATTTCATAAAATAAGTACCTTTTTGCATGTGAGAAAGGTCTTGTATATATAGAAACGCTTCTGGTGATAAACTTAAAATGTATTTTTAAATTATCAATTTGTAATAGTTAAAATTTGAAGGTAGTTTGAATGTTAAAAAGAAAGTATTAATAGTTTTTGCATTGTTATTAAAATAGTAATAGTAATGCATCTATTACTTTCTATTTAAGTTTATTGTGCAGGGTTTAAATTCCTTTGTTTACTTGCATTTTTTAAAAAATATCTCATATGCTTATTAAACATTTATTTATGAACAGTTGTGAACATATATTTCAAACTGTATTTCTCACTTGACATAGTTTTTAATTAAAATGCAGTGCAAATTTTCATTTTCAAATTTTAATTAATAAACACACTTGAAAACACTTCTTTCGAAGATCCTGCTGGGACGGAACAATAACAAATCGCTTGTGAGAAGTTTTTTTAGATGTAGATACGCACAAGGCCGTATCCAGAGGGGGGGGGGCTGACGGGCCCCCCCCCCCCCCCCCCGAAACCCGAAATGTTTAGTACCGTAAAACAGAAGAAGGTTTTTTTTTTCTTTTTTTTTTAAATTCCTAATGTCAGAAAAGGAAAATAACATTTTTTTTTTATTCTTAATTTTGCTACTATTCAAAATTTATAATATTTTGAAGAAATACAGAAAAAGGAGTTCTAGTTCTCATTAGCTGCAAGGCATACTTAAAATTTAGACCTTTAATTAGTACTTCCTGCTCTCTTTCCCAATTCAATTCAGGGCAGTCCAGGGTCAAGGCAGGCTCTTTGTCAGTTCGGTAGACTTTTAAGTCTATCAAACTGACTTCTGTGCACTTCCTCCTCCAGAGGCGTGCACAGAAATTTTGGGGCTGTCACAAATGCTTTTTTTTTTGGGCCCCCTCCATATTGTTTACCCATATTTTCAACCCTAGGTTAAAAAATATTGGGCCCCATTTAAGCTCGGGCCCGTGCCAGCAGGTGTCCCTTCTCCCCTCTGTGAACGACCCTGCCTACCTCCCACTAAAACTCTTATAAAACTTACACTGTACTGATTTCGAGCCGGGGACTCCTCAAAGGCTGGGCCCCTAGTTTCCGATTAGGCGAGTATCTTGTTAACAAGATGTGCCAAATTCAGCTCCTCGATACATCCTGAGTAAAAAATGCAAAAATCACGATTCGCGCGTTTTTGTAGCATAATTTTCAAGATCATTTTTGTGACTGATATGTTTCTTGTCTTGCATTTATTTAATGCCGAATTCAGTATCATGGAAGTTTTTTGTTATTGCTTGTGTTTTTTTTCTTACTTCTACTGCATACTGTTAATACCTTAAGTGTGAGAAAAAAATAACTTAGTCTACTCTCTTTCATTTTATGCATTACTTGTGATTGAAAAAAAGTTTGTTTCGAGAAATATTTCGCTGCATTTATTTTTAACATAAAACGGGTGTGTCCTACAAAGTTATAATCATTTTGTAAGACTTTGCAATCAACTGCTGAAAAGTGTAAATAAAGAGCTTCAAATAATTTCAACTGTTTGAGAGTCTTTGAAAATTATTTAAGTTTTTGAAATTCCTTGAAAAGTTCTTCAATTTTGGATCTTATCAAGAAAACAAAGTATAAATTGTCCAAATGGCCAGAATATTACTCTTCCGTTCTTATTTTCTGAATGGCTACACCATTTCTTTTAAACTGTATTGTACAATTTTCATACTGTAGGGCATTTATGAAAAAAAAAATGGGGGTAGGGGAAGTGATCAAAAACAAACTTCACTAAAAGCCGATATGAGCAGATGGCGGGGTGCTTCTCTTTTCTCCTCTGTCGTTTTTCCTCTCTGTCCATTAAGTTCCACGATTTGTTGAGCAAGCAATTTTTATTTTGTTTGACTGATTTGCAAAAGAATGTATAACTTTTAAAAGACTTTGTTTGCATATTTTTTTTTCATATTTTTGTAGTCTCAATTACCTAATGTAAGGCCTTAAAATACAGATTTTTTTTTTCAAAAATTTCTCGGGGGCAGACCCCTGAACCCCCTGAAATTATGGATGTTCTACATCCGACTTAAAGGGACACTCTCCTGTTATCCTTACCACTACAAGGTGAATAAGAAATTAAAATAACAACAGTCCAAACAGTGGAATCATTAAAAATCGAGATAAAAAGTCTTCTATGTTAACATTTGTATGCGTTTGGTGTGTCTATATATACTATATGTGTGTGTGTGTTAGGGCAATGTAGTAATCTGGGCCCCTCCCGAAAAAAATTTCTGGATACGGCCTTGGATACGCATCCAGGAACGAAGAATACTTCTAATTGATTCTACAAGCCATGACAAAGAAAATCAAATTAAAAACAATCGCAGAATGCATTAAACCCTACAGACAGCAAAGGATTTTCACTAGCCTTTTATGCGCGCTGCTGTTAGAAGGCTCTTGTTTTCCCGCGGTTTCCCCCAAAGATCGCCAAGCACTTCTTTGTCCTAGACAACCCCGCCGCCTCGTAGCGCGGCAGTGACGTCAGTCAAAGGACTAAGGGACTAATTTCGTTAACAAGCAAATGAGGTCACTCGCGCGTGAACTTTAAAAAATTATTTTAAAAAAAAGTATTAGTCGTATCGTAAAAATTTTTTCGCAGATGATATTCATGTATGTTACTCTATCACATAAAAATAAAATTAGAAAATCGAATACTTCCCTATTGTCCTTTCTACAACTTTCAATGCTGTATCCGTTTATAATTTTTCAAAATTTCACTGGTCGCGAGGAAACTATTGGTTTTAAATCATCAGCAACAGTAGTTTATTCTAGAGCCGCTATATAGATAGGCCGACGCACCAGCTTAAGTTTAGCCATTTTGGATCGGATTTTTCATTGTTGCGCTGCTAGGGTTACCGCAGCAAAGTTTTGGATTCGCAACTCCAACGAACTATAGGGGGCACTGCAGTCACTGTCTAATGGCCGACTTAAAAACTAAAACAAACGCATGTGGTAACGAAGAAAATGCTAAAAGTGTTGTGATTTTTGTTCGTATGTATGATATTTTTCGCTTTATTCTTTTTAAATTTATTTTCAAAGTCTTGTGGATATTCTGGCCCACGTAGAAAGAAATGAGAATTCAAGAAGCATTACTAAACGTCAAAGATTAATGCAAACTACGTAGTTCGTAGTTCTAAGCAGCTATTTCCACGATGTTGAATTCGATATTTATCAATTCTTGATAAAACTAAATAATAATTGTGGCCTGACAAGAGCAACAATTAATGCTGGAAAATTCAATATGACATTACAAATTATTATCGAAAGAAGATGATACTTCTTTGCCTTGCTTGGCTAGCGCTTATTGTTTTGCATTTGTTGCTGAAGTATTTCTCTCGAATTCCCGAATCGGTTAATTTAAAATTTTTCTGTTTCGATTTTTCTAATTTCTGAGTTACGATTTAATTATGTCAAGTTATGCAAATCATCTACAGAATTCTTACGGATATATGGTGGTAGTTTTCTTTTCAGTTGATTGACCATTATTTCTTTTTACTTATCGAATTCTGTAATCTTTCTACTATTTTATTCCACTCATGATAAAAATTAAAAATGGTTTAACTAAAAACGCGAAATCTCGCCAAGGCTACTTTGCTCGCACAATACTAAAATTATAACCCTAAACAAACTTGGCGAAACCTTTCAGCTGAGAATAAAAGGAATAAAGTAAATTTTTTCTCGGTGAAACATTTTTCATTTTGTTCTACAATAATATATTCAAGAAAATATTTTGCATACCGTCCATTCCAACTAAATGCTGCTGTAAAAGATGGTTAGATAAATTAATTTAAGATTTTAAAAAAAAATCATATTCTTACAAATTCATACAAAACAATAAAATTTTTTACCTTGTATAACGTTATCCAAGTTTGTTAATCCAGTTTTCGCTTTCACTATTTTCAATCAACTCATGTTTTAGAAGGAAATAATGAAAACTAACATTATTTTGAGAAGCTCGAGAATACTACTAAGGGACGAATTAATTTTCGTAGCAGAAAGCAAACTAAGACACATCGATTGCGTTAATAAATACTCAGAACAAACTGCCTGTGTTTACGTCAACAGACACACGTGGAACGCAACGTGGCAATGTTTTAGTTTCATCGGCAGTTTTGTAAATCACCGCAAGGTAGCGTATTCGAGCGCTGGAGTTCCGAATTACGCCAAATTTGCCGAAAATAATATTAAATTTAATAAACTATTCACGTGCCGCCAATAATTGCCAAGGCTACACTTGATACGCGTCTTATCAGGCTCAGTCATTTCAATAAAAGTTGTAGTATAATAACCAATCAATCAAACAAAAAACCCGGTCAGACTCCAGCGACATCTGTTAGATTTTGTGGCAGCTTTTAACGTAAGTTTATTTTTTAAACAGAATAAGTATTCAAAATTGAGTTCAAAAGATTTGAGTTAATTTAAAAGCGGATTTTTTTCTTCCTGAAGAAAAGTGTTTGAAACGATATTTTAGGTTAAAAGTGAAGAAATATGAAATTTTGTTTTCAAGAGAAATCAATTTTTGAAACAAAATCACATGAATAGAAGCTGAGGAGGACGTTCATCTAGTAAATCAATGTAATATCCGTGTATGAAAAAATCTTGTGATAAATTATTCCAACTTTTCGAAATGAAGCATTTTCAAAATTATTTGAGTGATGTAACTGCAAACCTTCAATAAATATAAATAGGAGTGGGCATTTATTGCAATTTATACATTAAATAACAATTTCAAACGAGCTTAAAAAGAAATTTTCTGTTTGAAAACGTATGTGAATAAAATGTTTTGGAAAAAAAAATTGGGGGGGGGAGGCGTGATTTCTGCTCCCAATTAATAAAAAAAACATATTGGAAATTTGATTCTGAATAAAATTATGCGTTGAATTATAAAATTAAACATTGCATCTTATGGACAAAACCATACTGTCTATTAAACATATGAACTGTGCTCAATAATTTGTATCAAGAAAAAAAAATTTTTTTTAGTTTTATTATGCAAAAGTTGCATAAGTTATTCAAAAGTTACATATGCTTCATCAAGCAAAACTGATAAATATATTTAGCAGTTAAAACAGAAAACAAATGAAAGTAACGTTTTTTTCTCATAATTATTACTGACCCAGGCAACGCCAGCTATTTTATTTAGTTGATAAATATATTTATGGAAACATTCAAAAAGTTTCAGTAATTTTTTTTCTTACTTTGGAGTTTAATTCAAAATTGGTTATATTTAAGACATATTCTGAAAATGGTGGAATAGCTCAATTTGACATTTTTATTTTTTTTTCACAATAAGAACTAATACAATGCACAAAAAATGCATAGAGATACAATTATTTTAAAGAAAATTATGTAGAAAATAATATCAAATAAAAATTTAGCCATGAAACTGATTCTTAGTATCAATCATTATACATTACAATTTTTATCACTAAGGAGTACGTTGCATGTTAAAGAACAAGAAATTTAAATCATTTAAAAGTGCAGTGAAACAATAATGATTTAGTTCACCAGGAAAAACAAAAAAATAAAAATTTCAAAAAAGGAAAAGATGGCAGCTTTTCACATTAAGATTTTTGTAAAACTACATTCTAGACTTAAAAAAAAAATAATAATAAAAATTCAATCTAGTTTCTTTTTTTTAGAACAAAACTTTTGCTTGTTGAAAATATAAATAAATACAAATAATAATAATAGTTGTAAAAATAAAAACAAACCTGTTTAAAAGGTAAACGGTATTTAAATTTTTACGGATTGTGAGGAAATTTAAAGGGGAGAAACTGCGCCACATAAATTAATTATGCCCCAAAAAAACATGAAAAGTTCCACAAAATTTTAAATTATTTGTTAAAGATCAAATTTTTTTAAAAAAAAGCCATTAAGTAGAAAAAATGACATTAAAATGAAAAAAAAATATATTTATTGGAAAATTAATTTAAGATATTTAGTAATCCGCTAAATCAAAACTAAACATTATTAGGAAGCAACAACGTTTCTGTAATCCAGACAAAGATCAATTAAAGTGCAAAATGATTCGCCAAATAAATGTATCAATTAATTAAAAAACAGTAAAAGTTCCATCAAAGTATCAGAACAAACATTGGCGGCAGCAATTTTAGCAATAAGAAAAAGCTTTCGCCAATTTCACATGTTCCTCGAGGAGATAATTCCCCCATGATTTTAATGTGAATATTAAATGGAAAGAAATATCATGCTGTCAAATTTTGTGACGGCAAAGGATTACATATGTATATGTGCGTCACGATGCATTTCAAATCTTGGCGATTATTTTTCATTTTATTTGTTGCCCCCATATTTTGTTTTTTGGTTTCAATAAAATGAAGCTTTTTTTATTGTCAAACATAGTTTGTTTAGCGGATTATTCTACATTTTACTGAAATGTCGTTACTTTTAATGTCGTTTCGTGTCGTTTCATTTAATGGGAGGATTATGTAATAAAACTTTGAATGCTTTTCGATGATCTAATTTATTTATTTGTCGAAACAATATGCTATATAATGCTACGAAGTAAAATAATTCGCCAAATAAAAAAGGAGCTTTTAAAATAACATCAGAAAGCTCATTAAAATATTTCGCCAAATCAATTTAAGTTCTCCATCATTATGTGACATAATCAGCTGAATAAGTTAACCGAGTCATAAATAGAAATTGAAACTGTGTAAATTTTAAAAATTAGAAAAAGGAGCAATCATAACATGGGAATGACGATGCAAGCTTCACTTTTTAATTTTCGCCGACGATGGTAAGTGTAATTTTTTTCAGTTTTCGCCAAGGTAGAGAGAAAACTCACCAAGTGACGTGCCTATAATGAAATAATAACCAAAGAGAAAATATGTATTTCACTCATACAGATATTGTGAAATAAAAGGATTATTGTTAAAATCTTGGGGATTCTGCCATTAAATACACCTCTTTTAAATATGCAGTAAAAGACAATATAATTTTTAAACAGCAAGGATTACTTCCTGGAAGAGTAATGTTTAAACCGTTCTCGATATTAACTCACATTAAATGTCTCAAAAATGTTAGACGTAATCCCAGGGCCTGACTAACTAAACGTGAGACCCAAGACTCACAATGCTTTGAAAAATGCTTTTTAAAATGTTAAAATAATGTTTAACATTTATCCAAAAGAGGAATTTGATTATTTTCACAAAAATACATGATTTTTCATTGCGATGCATAAGTTTTTAAAAACATTTGAGCCCCTAAGGAAGAGGGGGCCCCAGGCCCAGACCTAGGATGCCTGTGCTGTAATCAGGCCCTGCGTAATCCCCCCCCCCAAAAAAAAAGCAAATAGTATTTATTTAATTTAATTTAAAGTAAGACATAAGCTTCAGGGATGAATCCGTATATTTTGCCAAAAGCGAAAGCCAATGAGAAATAGTTGAATATTGTGAGTTGGGATCAGCTTTACCTGAAAAGAAAAAGAAAATTCCCATGAAAAACAGAACTGATACGCCGTTCCGGCATCAATTCGCCCTGTACTACTCATCGGTTAACCATATCAATGAAATTTTACGTTAAAGATAGAAAAAACGTCCTTTTTAACAGCAGAAATAATACATTAACTCATGTAAACAAAGGTTCGCCCAAATTTTACGACAGCGCACTCTTTCGGGCAAGTCAGCGCCTTTGATCTTTTGAGAAATGACTGAGCCTGATAAGACACGCATCGAGTGAAGCCTTGTAATTGCTCACAGTGAACTATCACCAAACGCAATTCGGCACTCCAGCTCTCGAATACGCTACCTTGCGGTGATTTACAAAACTGCCGATGGAACTAAAACATTGCCACGTTTTAGTTCCATGTGTGTCTGTTGACGTAAACACAGGCAGTTTGTTCTGAGTATTTATTAACGCAATCGATGTGTCTTAGTTTGCTTTCAGCTACAGAAATTAATTCGTCCCCTAAGAGTATTCTAGAGCTTCTCAAAATAATGTTAGTTTTCCTTATTTCTTTCAAAAAAGTATTAAATGGTGGACGCGTAAACAAGAAAACTCTGGATTAACAAAATTGGATAACGTTATACCAGGTAAAATTTTTTATTGTATGAATTTGTAAGAATATGAGTTTTTTTTAATCTTAAATTAATTTAACTAATCAAATTTTACAGCAGCATTTAGTTGGAATGGACAGTATGCAAAATATTTTCTTGGATTTATTATCGTAGAACAAAATGAAAAATGTTTAACCTAGAAAGAATTTACTTTATTCCTTTTATTCTCAGCTGAAAGGTTTCGCCAAATTTGTTTAGGGTTATAATTTTGGTATTGTGCGAGCAAAGTAGCCTTGGCGAGATTTCGAGTTTTTAGTTAAACCATTTTTAATTTTTATCATGAGTGGAATAAAATGGTAGTAAGATTACAGAATTCGATAAGTGAAAAGAAATAATGGTCAATCAACTGAAAAGAAAACTACCACCATATATCCGTGAAAATTTTGTTGATGATTTGCATAACATGACACAATTAAATCGTAAC
The DNA here is from genome assembly GCF_026930045.1 of Uloborus diversus. Classification (NCBI taxonomy): domain Eukaryota; kingdom Metazoa; phylum Arthropoda; class Arachnida; order Araneae; family Uloboridae; genus Uloborus; species Uloborus diversus. The sequence goes on along the minus strand of NC_072732.1, from coordinate 177,061,685 downwards.
TCAGAAATTAGAAAAATCGAAACAGAAAATTTTTAAATGAACCGATTCGGGAATTCGAGAGAAATAACTCAGCTACAAATGGAAAAAAAATAAGCGCTAGCCAAGCAAGGCAAAGAAGTATCATCTTCTTTCGATAATAATTTGTAATGTCATATTGAATTTTCCAGCATTAATTGTTGCTCTTGTCAGGCCACAATTATTATTTAGTTTTATCAAGAATTGATAAATATCGAATTCAACATCATGGAAATAGCTGCTTAGAACTACGAACTACGTAGTTTGCATTAATCTTTGACGTTTAGTAATGCTTCTTGAATTCTCATTTCTTTCTACGTGGGCCAGAATATCCACAAGACTTTGAAAATTAATTTAAAAAGAATAAAGCGAAAAAATCATACGTACGAACAAAAATCACAACACTTTTAGCATTTTCTTCGTTACCATGTGCGTTTGTTTTAGTTTTCAATTCCGCCATTAGACAGTGATTTCAGTGCCCCCTACAGTTCGTTGGAGTTGCGAATAACTCGCAAGAAAAGACATCCACTCTAACACGCGCTCCGATCCAAAATAGCTAATATTAAGCTGATGCGTCGGCTCGTATATATAGGGGCCTTGGTTTATTCAGGGTAGCACAACCGATTTTTTTTTCCCTTACAGCGTGACTTTTTCATTTAAGAGTAACTATAAATTAGCGTACAGATTGCTCCACTGAATCTGATTAATACATGGTGCTCATATTTTTATTTATCTATTTATTATTTAGAAGCTAAACAGCTTCACAAACATAGAGAGGTCTGCGTGCCAAGCGCCTTGTCTTCAGACACACACAGGAAAGATTTGCACACAAGAGAAGGAAACAACGCCCAGGGCACCGGCGGGAATCGAACCCACGACCTCTGGCTTAGAGGGCGAAGCTTCTACTACAGAGCCACAGAGGTCCCTTGGTGCAGCATATTAACATCCCATTTTTGGAAAGGGCACTCTGTGAGTTGTGGTGAAGGTGCGGTGTTGCAAGTGGCATCGGATGACAGCAATATACGAGCCATTAGCAGCAATAGCAGTAATAGTTCGCAACAACCATCGTCCTGTGTTGCGAAGGAGTATATTCGTAACGGTAGTTTTTAGATTACTACTCAGAAAGAATTTCACAGTAAGTACCAATTTGACTGACAGGATCATGCTCAGGATAGAAAAAATTCATGTTTAGGTATCACACTTAAAAGCCACAGGTACACTGACTGCACTCAGGCCTCGCCAGACTCAGACCGTTGCAATACTAATAACTGGAGCTCATGTGGTAGCATCCATCCAGGAATCTGCAAAGCGCTTTGCACTTACACGTGCAGTCACCCAGCGATTATCTGAAAGAGTCTTCAAGACAAAATATTCAGTAATCATCCGACGTGAATAGTTTTTCTAGCAGAAGATAATCGGGTTGGCCAAGTTGGGACTTGGCTGACCCGATTAGCTTCAGCGAAACTCTTGCTGCGAATTCGAACAGGGTAATTCTTGCTGCGTAGCAATCAAAAAACCACCATTAGGAGTAAACCTGTCACACGATACAAAACGATGTCCACTACTCCATGCCATTGTTACAAATGGTATGTATACTGTTAACCATTGTACTACTTCCACCACCGTATCCTCAACAAAACTCACAGAGTCCCCTCCAAATACGGGAGGTTGATATGCCGCACCCTGTATTTTGTAGACAATCGCTCACAAGCAATACAGGATAATTTTAAAAAATGCAAAGTATTCAAGTGAAAATTGTAGAAGAAAGCTTCGCGTACTGGCTACATAATATTAGTTCAAATTGGATTTTATTTTGTTAGTAATTAGCTTAAGGTTGCTAATTTTTAAAGATGATTATAAATTACAATATTGTGTAACAATGATTTTGCCGATTAATCATGGGGTTTGAAACGCAAGGTGAAAAAAGGGTAATTAGCAACATGCACAAAGAACCGGCTGGTCACGGTAAGAAACTTTTTTAAAAAAAAATTATGATTATCAACGCATATTTTCTCAATTATAATCAATTAGCTCATGGAGATGCCTTTACACTTGTTTGAAGTAAAAATAAATAGCACATTTTCTTTCTATGTGAAACAATTGCGTGTGTTATTGTCTTTTACCCTTAACCTAACGAAAGTCATAAAATATCGCATTCAATGCATATGATTAGAAAACTTGAGTTAAAATGAATTTTATTCGTTTAAACTAATTTATATTGAAACCATCTCAGCGTTATTTCAAACATTATGTATTTATGTAAAATGCACTTTATGTCAAAAAATTAGTTTTTATTTCTATATTTTTCAGGCATGAAAGCCTTCAACGAAATCTTGCTTTCCATCCCCCATCGTCCCCGTTCGATGCTTTTTTCTTTTTTTGAATATAGTCCAGAAGTTAATATGAAAAATACTTCAATTAGAGGTAGTTATGCTGACGTGAAAAGCAAAAGTTTAAGTTCGCCGATAATGCAGAACCAAATGCATTAAAATATTGTGATCTTCACTGCCATAAGGAGGACATTGGACAAAATATTCAACATGTACTTAAGCATTAAGATTAAAAAAAAAACTAAAAGTTGAATCCAAATGGGAGAATATCAAAAAACCTATAAAATACCCAGTAGCTTAGTTTGAAAATAAATTTTTTATTTGTTAGTAAATTGTCTTTAGAAACCTTCCCCCTGTTCTCTCAGTACTTGCTTAGCCCCTTTGACCAATATATTTCATCAGTTTCATGCCTGTTTATTGTTATTTCTACTAACTAATTCGGCACTGACTTTCCAAATATTTTTCTATAGATATAAGGATAATAAGGAAAACAATTATAAGCCGAAATATACGGACAAATCCAGCTTTTTCCATTCGAAACCAAGAGATGAGGTTAAGAAGTTCAAGTCTGTCCCTCTGCCAGTGAATATTCTGAAGGTTCAAAACAATAAAAATGCAAGGTAAAACTTTCTCATGTTTTTCCCACTTCTGGGTTTTTCTCAAAGTTATTAATACTATAAATATTGCAGACATCCACAAATATTCACGAAAACTATGTAAATATAAATAAATAGTAGCATTTCACCTTGGGGCTGTTTATTACGGATATCACACTTTTTTTTCAACATATTTTACCCCATTCTTCCCACCTTTTGTAACCAAGTGTCACACCTCACTTTACCCCTCCTCCTTGTTACATCTCACGCTATGTTGCATAAACACATTGTTATGAAAATTTTATTTTTATTTTAATCTAAATGTGTGATGCCACATTTCTTGTTAACCCCCTTCCTCTGTCACAATTTCAGGAATCCACTTCCTCCCTCAAAATGTGACATTATTTGTGTACGACTGATTTCACATTACTTTATCTTACTTCTATTTCCTAATTATGTGCATTTTTTTTCAAAATAAACTGAGATGATTGTACTCAGGGACAAATTATGATCCTCTTAGATGTCCTAAGCCCTACAAAATGTTGATTCCCCAAACATACCAGAAGGGGGAAAAAAAGGAAACTGACTAACTTCCTAAGCTTACTTCAGAAAAAGAAAACTTACTTCAAAGGGTCTGGTCAAAAGTCCTCCATCAAAAGGGGTTGGTCATTGCCTTCCTTAAGCGGTTGGTACTTGAGGGTCACACCTGGCTTATTTCTATCCCACATCATTAATAGGTTTACACATGCTTGCCTTTCACGGCTAGGTAGCACTGAGTGCCTCAAGTTTTCTGAGAGTACCAAGACCTTCCCTATCTGTCCCAAAAGTCTGAAACGTCAAGCCTCTCAAAAGCACATCCTAGACTGCGTCGCCGTCGGACTGTGCAGGGATGACATCTACACCTCGCCACTGGAGGTTTATGACTTCATAAATGTAAATGGTTTTCTAGGCCTGGTATGACTTCGTCCTATCAGGTGCAGGGGCGTGCACAGAAATTTTGGGGCCAATCACAAATTATTTTCCGGGCTCCTCCATATTGTTAACTCCTACATTTCACGCCTAGTTCTAAAAATATTGGCTCCCTTTCAGGCTCGGGCCCGGGACAATATGTATCCCTTCTCACCTCCCCCCCCCCCCGCCCCCTGTGCATGCCCCTGAGCAGGTGGGAGATGGGAAGAAGAAGAAGAAGAATGGTTCTGTGTGTATGTAGTGGTAAAACGATGCTTGACCTTGTACGCGCTCATTTGCATTTAGGTTGAAAGAGAAGAAAATCTTAAACTTGCACGATGCCAATAATAACTTAAACCGATTTTCCTCTCCTCTATTTTACTATATGGAATCTTTTAAGCTTCAGCAGACCAGAAGCCAACTTATCGGAGCCAGACTATACACTTCATTGGTTCTACTAAGAATGCGTATTTCTATTATTTGCCCTTATGTAGTAAACCTTGTATGCTTACAACTATAAATAGAGCAAAGTATCCTTAAATGAAAAATAAGATGTTTTAGAAAAAATTAAAGTGCGCCATACTTGATCAAGAGTGCAGAATTAAAATAAATTTTGAACTTTGAAATCAAATGAAGAATTGAAACAACATTTGTTTATGTTAGCTTAACTTTCGTAAAAGTGGAATAATATTCACCAACTTGGAAGCAACGCTATCACCTCATAACCGGAACTCAGGCAGAGTTGCTAGCAAATACTGAACAGCTTGTTGCAACATCCAGAAGCTGAAGTTCCGCTTTTGTTTTTGTACTTTCTTCAGTCTTGAATAACCATAACCTAACTGAACACAAAAACAAAACCTCAATATATCTTCAAAAGCTGAGTATATCTTCATGCTGGTAGCTAAAAACATTCCAGCACATCAGCGACAGGTCCGCAAAAATGGTAAAGATTCACCTCAGAAAGTGAGAAAAGTGAAGATAAACGCAATGGTATAAAGTTACAAACAATACGCAGATAGGGACAGCCGGCACCTTCAGGAATTCAACTTTCTCAGCAGGTGCTTTATCGAGGAGGAATACAGCTTCGTACCACCATTATCATTCTAAAAGTCAACTTCAATTAAATTGTAATGCCAAGGAATCGAGCTGATGTGACTTCCTTTTACTCCAATTTAATGTCTTTTACCATTCTTGGTAATTTTAATGTGATACAATAGTTTACTCTCTAAATATTACCAACAGGGGCCAAATTGAAACCAAATATTAAAAAAAACGCCAAATTCGCCAAATTTGTCGCCAAGTTGGCGACAAAAAGACTGGCGATATATCGCCAAGTGTCCGCCAAGTTGTAACATCACTTGAGTTTACATCGAAATTAACAATGATTCCCCTCAAAAAGGGGCAAAAGACCCCCTTAGAAACACCCGAATGCAACCAAAAGGGAAGGTGCACAACTAGATCCCACTAGGAGTCTACGTACCAAATTTTAACTTTCTGGGACATACCGTTCTTGAGTTATGCGACATACATCCGCACATACGTACATACAGACGTCACGAGAAAACTCATTAAACTAACTCGGGAATCGTGAAAATGGATATTTCGCGTGTCTCTACGTTCTTAGGCACTTATCCACGTGTGGTCGAGTCGAAAAAAAAACTCAACATTCATTCGGGGGTGAGCAAAATGGAAATTAAGGTCGATTTTTGAGTGAAATTTTTTTCGCGAATAAAATACTTCCTTTTTTGTAAAAGGAAGTAAAAAAAAACTTATTAAATAAAAACAAAAAACCCGACTGCGTAAAAACCAAAAAAACTAAAAAGAAAAATGTATAAGCCCAGTAGTTTAGAATGTTATTAAGTACTACTAAATAATTACAACGATGAAATAGTTTTATAACCGTACACAAATAAGACAAATCATAAATTCAAAAGCAGAATAGAAGGATCTGCAGTCGGGGCCCATTCGTTTCTGATTCAAGGAACCCCGTAAAATTTGAATGGGCCTCGACTGTTGATCCTTCTATTCTGCTTTTGAATTTATGATTTGTCTTATCTGTGTACGGTTATAAAACTATTTCAACGGTGTAATTATTCAGTAGTACTTAATAACATTCTAAACTACTGGGCTTATACATTTTTCTTTTTAGCTTTTTTGGTTTTTACGCAGTCGGGTTTTTTGTTTTTATTTAATATTTTTTTATTTGACACTTCTTAGTTAATTTTCATTGACTTAGTTATTATGATTATGATACGGTACATTTCGCAACCTTGTCATTTCATTGAGAGAGTTTGTTTGTATCGTGAAGTCTATTAAGTAACTTGCGGTGGTCTAAACTACTGATAATGAGTCCCTCTAGGGTCCTAATTCCGCTTAAAGCTATATGTGTTTGACCTTCGGCAAAAAGACCCGAACTTACGTCGACCACAGCACAGCTATATAAACAGCCTGTATGACTCATGATGACGCGAAATCGGAAACGTCGTTAGTCAAGTCTTTCTCGCAAAACTAAAAAAGCCTGTCGAGAAAGTACACGTCGCGAAACTCAGTCCCTTTTCTTTCTTTCTTTCACCCCTATTGGAAAAAAAAATGATACCGGAAAAAAATATACCGGCTTATGAAACACCGGAACCGGTATCATACTTCCGGTATGTCAGTATTTATACCGGAACCGGTGTTCCATAAGCCGGTATAATTCAGATCCTGGTATCCCATACCGGAACCGGTATTCCATACCGGAACCGGTGTTCCATAAGCCGGTATAATTCAGATCCCGGTATCCCATACCGGAACCGGTATCCTATACCGGAACCAGTATTCCATACCGGAACCTGTGTTCCATAAGCCGGTATAATTCAGATCCCGGTATCCCATACCGGAACCGGTATTCCAATAATACCGGTTTTCCATACCGGAACCGGTGCTCCATACCGGAACCGGTATTCCAATAATACCGGTATTCCATGCCGGAACCAGTACTCCATACCAGAACCGGTATTCCATACTGGAACCGGTGTTCCATAAACCGGTATACTTCATATCCCGGTATTCCATACCGGGAGCGGGGCTCAATACCGGAACCGGTATTCCATACTGGAACCGGTGTTCCATAAACCGGTATACTTCATATCCTGGTATTCCATACCGGGACCGGGGCTCAATACCGGAACCGGTGTTCCATTAGCCAGTATACTTCAGATCTCGGTAGTTCCTACTGGAACCGGTGTTCCATAAGCTGGTACTTCAGATCCCGGCACTCCATTTCCGAACGGTTGTTCTATTTTGGAATTTATTTGGTTCTTCAAATCCCGGTAGTTTTAGCCAGAGTTGTTGTTCCAACTTCAGTTGTATACCGATATTTATTTCTGGTACTGGTACAGCACATTTCGTTACTTCCTATCGCGGTAGTATATTCTGGTGATTCTCTAGAATGGTCTGTACTGACTTATGATGCGGGAATAGACACTGGTGCAGTCCATTTTGATGTTAAAGTGTACTGGCATTGCATAAGCTGGCACGGTGCATGGTGCCAGTAGCATACTGAAGTCACTAGAATACCAGCATTGCATTAGGTATATTTACGAAGCACAATATTTTAATGTAACATAATTAAATCAACTAAAAATGCGACTTATCAATATCCAAAACTTAAAAGAAGGGATGCAAAATTACAATATTAATCAAAGCTATATGTAGTGCATTATCGAGTAAATGATTAAAAAGAAAATATATTTAGTCAGAACAAAAATGTTTAATTGCAATATATTGTTATGAGTCCAGCCACTTCAAGAAATTCTTTAAATGACAATAGTTCTTGAGAAAATAGAGAAGATTTATTTACGACAAGAAATATCGTTAGCAACTGCTAAATTAACCATAGCAATTAGGCAAATTCCATTAACACCGTAAACTCAATGGTCACACATGTATTTACATCACAATACGCAAAAACAAAGCATAAATCTGAGCATGATACGCAAAATCTAAGCATGTTTGGCACCTCTGTTTTGTGCACAAAAAGTGCACTGTACAAACAGCACACTCTGTACAGCTAAATTGTACAATACTTTTCATATGCAATCACCAATGCTCAGACTTAGTGCACTTTTTTACATAATGTTTTCATTGTGTAGAGACTACTTTTTGTCCGCAATATTTAAAATGAAAAAAAAAAAGAGAAACTGAAAATTAAAATTTTTTAATTTTAGCATGTTTATTAACAATAAATTTATTTAGGAGAACATATCAAAAGTATTGTGCAGTTTTTGATGAAATATAAGAAATTCTAAAATAAAGCCTGTCGTGGAATGGAAATCATCTTTGTTACCAAAAATCTGTTTATTACTCCTGAAATTCAGCAGCAGTTGTTACAACTGTTACTGCAGTTGTAACTTTTTATTGAATACATTAATAAGTTAAAGTTGAACAAAATATAGATTTTAACTTACTAACATGTATGGCAAGAATGTCCTTCCTACCAGGAATGATGATGAACCCCCTCCCCCAAGCAAACAAGACCCCAAAGTTGAGGTCAATAAACCCTTTAAAATGTCTATGGCATAATCTGGATTAATAAATCTGGATCACTGTGTTATAACCCAAATTTAATGCTCTTTCTTGCCACAAAAGGTTTTCTTGTGCATGCTTACAATATAAAATTATATAATCAATGGTGATGCATTAAAATTTCATAATTTAGAAGCAAAAATTTCACACATTTAGTATGCATTATTAATTTAGACAACAAAAAGTAAATAAGTGCCACATTATAATTTTTTCCAAATATTGTAACATTCGAGTTCAAACCACTTAAAACTACTATTGTGTAGATGTTTATTCACCAATATTTTTCAGCTGTTCGTGTCAGTTTTGTTGCTGTATAGCATAGAAAAACACAGTGTGTTATCTATATAACTCACAGCGTGTTACTGGTTTCCATGGTTTGAAAATATATTTTGATATCTATCAGATATTTTCAAATTTAAATAATTAAATGTATTGTCAAATTGTTGCTGTTTATTTTCCTACATTATTCTTATAGTATATAGATTTAAAATTAATGTTTCTTTCATTACTTATACACCCAAACCTGTTTTTATGCGGTGGATGGGGACCACATAAAAAAAAAATCCCATTAAAAAAATATTGTTCGAAACTTCACAAGTAGCTATAAAAGGTTGTTTTTGCAACACAGTTTAAAAAAAAATGTGGTGGATAGGGACCGCATAAAAAAAGTCTCACAAAGAAAATAACCCCAAAATTAAACAAAATCAAAGTAAACCAAGTGAAGATAATTTTGCATTACCTCACACTCGTTTTATAAATAATTTTCATACACTGCACAAAAACAGGTTTGCATATAAATAAACATGTATTTAATGTAAAAATTTATTCACTTTAAATGGTATTAAATCTAGCTGATATCTACAATTTTGAAATATAATTTAATGTAAGAATAAAATATAGCAGTTGATATAATAACTACAGTTGATATTGACTATATTTTGGTTATTGACTATAATATTTATATACTCTATGAAACTGATTACAAATATACAGACAAGCCTTGTAAAGAATCACAGTATCATATACACAAATATAATGTTTTATGTAATATTAATACATGAAAAGCTGATTTAAAATCATAAGTTATATTAGCTTAGTTTTATTGATTATTGCTTACATGTGTTTTAATGCTTATATGTAATTTAAAATTAATGTTTTACAATAAATTTTATTAAATTTAATTGAGTTGCTTTCGCAACAACAGTAAACAAATTTTACAAAATTATAAATTTTAGAAACTGAAAAAAAAAAAAAAAAAAAAACAATACCAGTCAGGGTTGGCCGATTGGACCCAATGGGTTTTTTTTTTAAATAACCCATTTAAAAAACCCATTATTTAGCCCACTTTTCGGTTTTTTAAAATTTTCTGAGAAGTTTTTTTAAAAAAATTAAATATTTTCACAATTTAAACTTCTTTTTTATTTGTTCTTCATCACAGACAGTGGACATAAAAAATTAATTTTGAACTTTAATAATATTTCTTAACTCTTAAAGGCATTAAAAAACTACTTCAAAGATTTTAAATAAATATATTTAACTTTTTTCTTCAACTGGTCAATAAATAACTCAAATTGTCTTGACTAAGCCCTGTCACGTCTGATTTTCTCAATATTTGTAGTTTGTACAGAGGAAACTACTCTAGCTAAAAGGCTCTTTCATTTATTGTTATTAATTTCAAATTATTTTCTGCAAACCAACACATCACAAATCTCAAATAAACAAGGTATATTTTTCAGAAGATAACAGGCATTACAAACGGTCAGACAGAAAACAGAATAGGATGTACAGTATTTTCATTATCTTATGAAAAAGTTTAATATTTCTTACTCTGTGCACAGAAATAGAAAATAATTTGTGGGTCCGAAAGTCATGCAATAAGTCCCTTGCTAGCACTTACCTTGGGTGGAGGGTATTGGAGACCCTCTCTCTCCTTCAGCAGCATATTGTAATTGTAGGGATATCAGCAACTCACTTGACGTGGCCTGACAAAGTAATTAAATTGGTAGATGCTGGCATCTTTTGGGGCTAAGTGCAAAGACCCATAACAGAATGAAGTTAAAAAATGCTACAGGCCTATGTGAACTAAATGTAAATACAGTAACACCTTTAGTGAAAATACAGGGTTTTGTATATATTTAATTCGAATTATTGATCCTGTAATATATAAGTCATATCTTCTTATAGAAAATCTTTGAATAACTTTGTTTATTGACGTAGAGTGGATAAATGAGATGAAAGTTAATAAGGTTGAAAATTAAAAATTTTATTTCAATTTTTTAATTATTATGACAATTCTTCTGATTACGTGATAAAGCAATTAAATTGATAGTTGCCGGGGTCGTAAAATGAAGTCACAAAAGCACTACAGGCCTGAGTGCTCTTAATAAAAACATAATATACCTGTAAGGAAAATATTGTGTATTTTCATTAAGAAATTTGAAACCTTGACCCTGTAATGTAAAAGTTCTCTGCTAATGGGAAATTTTTTAAGAACTTGTCGTGCACTGAACAAGAGTGGATAAATAAGATGAAAGGAAATTGGAATGAAAATTTATATTTTTAAGTGACATCAGTCGAATCTCCATAACTCCAATATTTCTTTATCTCGAAGTTTTCATCAGGTCTCAAACATTTGAGACTGTTGTGGAAACTTCCCGTAACTCGAACGTTTTAGCCGGTGCCTTGGGACTTAAGTTATCAAATTTGAGTTGACTGTATCTATATTTTTTAATTTTCACGATAATTCTTCTGATGACGCATGCCTCAGTTTCCGATTATTATCTTTATAGAAACATATATTGACAAAAACAAATTTTGAAAATCAATACGCGTGCATTTGGAGCCATTCATTTGTCTAACGCAGACAGTAGAGTCCCAGCACTTGAATGATAATCTGGCTGAATCTAAGAAACGCCCTCAGCAGCAAGGACGGATTCAGGAATCCATTGAGGGACAAAAATGCGCTTTTAGAACTTCAATTTTGGAAAAATGGCAAGCCTATGAACCCTCTCCCTCACCATAATCCAGTATCGTTTAAAATAGTCCTTTTGGGACAGCAGTTTTGAAAAATTAACAGAGGAAAGAGATTGAACTTCATTCCCTTACCAAAGCCTCCTCTTAAACATTACCAAAGATGATTTAAAATTGCGTTTTGAAATTATTCCAAAAATCTTCTGATTAAAAAGTTCCATAAAATTTTTGGCAGATTAACGAAAAAATACTTTTGAAACTTTAATGCCGAAAAATTGCCTGTAGAGTGCTTCCCTTGTATCCGTCCATGATCAGTAGGGCAAAAAAACCTCTACTAGCAGACTTATTGATAAATACCCATTAACAATACATTTATACTGCATCGACAAAAAATTTATTTTTGGATGCCCGTTAAAATATCATGAACAATAATGCAGAACAATCATTCAACAGAATTCCAAGATTCTGGAACGGAAAAACTGCGTGAATTCAGCAGAGTCCAGAGTATTCTTGAGAGAATTTTCTGCTTATATGGGGAAAAGAACCCAGGACAAAAAATAAATAAGTAAAATAAACCTTTTTTTAAAAAATGAATTGACGAAAATCATAGTCCGCACAACCAGTCTTGCATAATACAGACGAACGCTGCGAACGGCGTTTGCAGAAAATTTTTGGGTCTGCAGAATGTTTTTCAAACTGCTAATGAAAAAATAATAATTTTTTTAAAGAGAATTTTAAAGAAAAAAATCCTAGTTTATTTCTGGTAAAACCTTTCCCCAAAAGCCTTTTAAAGCACATGTGTCAAAAAATTAATGATTTTAGCAGTTTTCTTCAGTTGGTGAAAAATAAGAACTGTATGTTATTGTAAAAAAGATTAAATGATTTAAAGCACTTTTTTTTTGTCTCTTTCATATTTGAATATAAATTTAATTCTTTATTCACAAGGGTGAATTAGGCAAAATAATTATTTGCAGAAAATTTTCCAGTTAGGATTTGTGTTTGCAGAAAGCTTTTCATTTTATCTAAGTCTGCGCACAACAATCTAACAGTGGCCTGAAAACTGCACAACCTATGGTGTAAATGTCTATTTACTTTGCACGTTTTAGCTAATTCTCTGATTTGTTAACATGCCCTATTTTCAGTAACTTATAAATTAAGTCATGGATATTTTCTATTTGTTTTGGTAACACACATCTCATTTTCCTTACTGATGTGTACCAGTAAGTAGAACTACTATTATCCAAATTTTTTCCAGAAAACGAAAATTAAGACAGAAACTAACGCAAAATATTTGTAGAAGTGATTCACAAAATAAATAATCTGTCTAAGCGCTTTTCCTTCTGTGTGCTAGTTAAACGCTAGCTCACACTAGTCACTTTGACAGAGATATTCAGCAAGCAATGATTTTCATTTAGAGTACAGTACATCCTTACTGTACATAATGTTCGGCACATGTTACTACATTTAGGGTTGGGTTTTTTGCCGGCAAAAAGGTATTTTTGCCGGGACAGTGGAAAAAACCATGGCAAAAATGGAAAAAAAACGGCAAAAATGGAAAAAACGGCACAAACCTAATTGCAAATAAGTAGCTTTATATTGTTAATCAAGAAATAGTGACAATATAATATAAATAATGCACTTTAATATTTTAACTATGTCTCCCCATGTTACTTCTAATTTATAAGGTGAAAAATAAATTAAAAAGAAATGTTAGGATTGCAAAACTTAAGATTTTAAATGTTTGCTAAAACAATTTCTTCAGAATGAGCCAACTTTTACGTCTTTTATTTTATAGTTGCATCTTGATTAAGTATAATACTTTATATAGATATTTAGTATTCTGCAAAAAATGCTATAATAAACAATCTAATTACATTTTCATTGTAAGTTAATTATTTGTCTTAGATGTTACTAACTGAAATTTTATGTTAATGTTTAAAAATTTAAAAGTAAAAATGCTCCATAACTTTAAAAGTAAGTTAAACCTTAAATTTTTTTAAACAATAAAAATAATTGAATTAAAATTTTATCAAAATCTTTTCATGCTTTTTACTTTTACATAAAAAGGAAAAAAAAAACTGTCCGTAAGTTGTTAACACAAAATCTATTTTTGCCACTTTGGCAAAAACTGGCAAAATCCTATTTTTGCCGGGCAGTAAAAACCGTGGTTTTTTCCGCCCTCGGCAAAAACTTGCCAACCCTGCTACACTTAGCATGTAAAAACACTCTACTTTCATTTGATAAAGAATTTAAAAATAGTTTTTCCCCCATTTCAAATACAAAAATTTATTAAAATAGAATTTCTTTTCGGAAGAAATTCATTTGTCCGAGTCTACTGTAATTTAACATTGACCAATTTGTAATTTTTCTTATTTATATACATTTGAATTCTTAGCCTTATTCTGCTTAACTTGCTTCTTTTAGGTACAGTTACTTCTGTACAAAAGTTATTGCTACTCAACTGTGGTTTTATTTTTGTTTAAATCATGCAAAAATGTTTGGTGATAAATTTTACTTGACTGTATACAAAGAACACCGAAGAAATATCCCCCAAAAATAAACAAATGTGAAAAAAAAAAAACAGAATGAAACAAATAAAATAAAAGGGGGCTTTACCTAAAAAATATAAAAGGAACGTAACAAAAATTGCTTGTGAGCGAAATGTAAGATTTTTTTCCTCGTTTACTAGCGACGAAAATCAATATGGTTAAGTTCTCGGGGACTTATTTAATATGCTAGAATTAACTCAGACAAAAATTAAAAAGAACAAAGCTTAAAATTAACAAATATTTTAAAAAAATTAACTTTATATTAGCACCTTAAAGAATGAAACAAGGACAGCGCAACACTAATAAAGAAATTATATGACAAAAAAATTGCTAGAAATAATAGTAAGAAAAAAAAAGAATAAAATTTTTTCGAAAGAGACATACTGAATTGAATGAACTAAAAAAAAAAGAATAAATTAAGGAAAACGTGGTGCAAAGCTAAGCAACACAGTAAACAAATCGACCGCGTGGCTACGTGTTCGGTTGAGTTGAAGTCGGAAACTGATTCGTTAGGAGTGAAAGAAATATGAAGAAATGATTCATAAATTATTAAATATTAGAAAATCTAGGACGAATACAAATTAAAAAAACTTCGTTAGGCAAACCGCTGGGATGTAAATTAATTTCGTGCCAATCTATATATATAAAACGCTTATGCGTGGCGCAAAACGAGCCTTTATTTCTTTCTCTCCGTTGGCAACAACCCGCTTTATTTACGTACGATCTTTGTTTACGTTCTGCAGAATCGCTTCTATCGTTAGAGTTTTGATTTTAGAACGAGTGTTTTTAATCACTTGAATATAATTTTCAAAGAAGAGAGCAGTGGACTTGGGAGTCTTTAGATGTTTCCAACCACATTTTTGTATGTACAGTGAAGCACCGTTTATGCGATTTTGAAGGGACCATTTAAAAAATCGTACAAATGAAAAAACATATACTTGGTAAAGGTTAATGTATATTAGACTCTCCAGGGACCAATTTAAAAAATGTATTATTAATTAAAACGTATAAAAGGGAAACGTATAAGCTGTGCTTCACTGTATTATGTTATTCCACATAGACTAAATGAATTTATTGAACAATTCTCATTGCAAAACATGTCACTTAGTTTTGCAAAGCATTGAAGTTAAGAACTGAACAACAATGACAAAGTAAAGCAACAAATTGAATCGTGAAGACCTGAACAGCGAAATATTTCACATACTTTTGCAATGGCATTGATGTTAAGAACTGAACCACAGTGACAGAGTAAAGCGACAAATTGAATCGTGAAACCTGATTTTACTGCTAATATGTTTTCATAAAATCATTTTGACACTGCTTTATTTATAGCCATTAGGAAGGCTAATCTAACATGAAATTGTTTACGTTTGAATTTAAAAGGCATATTACTATGAGATGAAATAAGTGGTATATGAGGTATGACATAAATATTAGTGTTATATAATAATCACTAATTTTTTTGCTACAATAATATTTTTCTTCAGTTTTATAATTATCAGTCTTAGGTCAACCCTTTTTCTCCAGTAAAGTGCATGATTAATCTGTAAATGTGTTCGGAAACACTTGCGGAATTCTCTCGATTTGAAGTACACATTGTGCATTTGTGCACCTTAGCCTATCAGCAGCATTTCTGACCAATCTGAGTTTAGATTTTTCATCCAGGGCCAGATTTGGAAATGTGGAGGCCCCTAATCAGGGTTCGAAAAAAAATCATATTTTCGAAAATATCTTATACATTGATATATATTCGAATATTTTGATACATATATGTATATATCCGATATTTTCCACCCGTGAAAGTTAGGTTATTTTGTAAAAATTTTACTGTGGGGGCCCCTTTGTTGTGGAGGCCCCGGGGTAGTAGCCCCGCCTGCTCTCCCCTAAATCCGGCCCTGTTTTCATCTAAAGACTCCGTAGCCTACTGCTCTCTTCTTCGTGAATTATATTCAAGTGCTCTGAAGCCCAGTGACTCAGTGGTAGTGCTTTGCGCTACCACGCTGCAGGTCCGGGTTCAATCTCCCGGTCGGGCATGATTGATTCAGCCATTCATCCCTTCAGTGCGTCAATAAAATGAGTACCAAGCATGCTTGGAAACTAAACCCTGGTGGTTCTGCATTAGGCTGACCTCTTAACAGGAACATCTGCCTAGCTCCCCAGAGCAATGGTATGCTTTTTGATAGGAACTGTAAGGGGAAATTAACTTTAGTTTTGTTGCAAAATAAACCTTAAATTATCTGGCATGCCGGGAAATTCATATTTCCGGCATACTGGTCAACCTCGCTTTTCGGGGTAATATGGTATTAAAAAATCTAGATTAAATTGATACTCGTTTCAAAATTCCCTCGTAAGGTTTCATACTGGCATTTAAATTTCCAGTGTGGTTAGTTACAGGTTTAAAATTTTCTAGTACGTTTAAAAACCACTATTAAAAATCCAGATTAAATTGATACTGGTTTCAAAATTTCCAGTATGTTTAAAAACCGGTATTAAAAAATCCAGAATAAATTGATACTGGTTTCAAAATTTCCAGTATAAATTGGTACCGGTTTCAAAATTTCCAGTATGCTTAAAAACCGGTATAAATATCCAGATTAAATTGATACTGGTTTCGAAATTTTCAGTATAAATTGATACCGGTTTCAAAATTTCCAGTATAAATTGATACCGGTTTCAAAATTTCCAGTATGTTTGAAAACCGGTATAAAAAAATCCAGATTAAATTGATACTGGTTTTGAAATTTCCAGTATAAATTGATACCGGTTGTTAGATTTTTAATTTAAACTTTCACAAAACGTGAAAGAATCACTTAATTTGAAAAAAAAAAAAAAAAAACGTTTTTGCATCATGCAGTATCAATCCTTTTTCGATGTAAACATTGCATCACGTTGTGACGTCATGTGTGCGATCGGTTGCAATGACTCAGTCAAGTGAATGAACTTTTGGGTGAACCGAGTCACCAGTTCATTGTATCTTATAACCGCGAGAATTTTTTTGTAGATTGAGTTACTTTTTGATTGGCAACATATCTTTAACTTTCTTGCATTGGCAACACATCTTGTATTTTGCATATTCTTAATTTGAAAGCCATGTGAAGACCTTTAAATACTTCGAGCGATCTTTTTCGCTCTCTCTCTCTCTCACCTCACATAGCCGCAAAATGTGTTGTACGTGATTTCGTGATGTCTGCCAGTGCCCTTTACTCCTGGCAGGGCGTAATACAACGTGATGTCTATTTTAAAGTCTTAAAACGCCTTTAGGCTTATTTTTGTATGTTACGTAAATGCCATATATTCCTAGGAATCAGCATGTTCGTAAAAACTGAATGTATCGTTGTATTTTAGCGGCTAATCTTTGTCTATTCGTCTAAATGTTTTTTTTATATCAATGAAGATGTTGTTCGTCAACTTAAGTAATCCTTTGTGGATAATAAATACAGATTTTCCATGAGGAAAAATGCTTCACGTGTTTTTCTTTCCAACTTCAGGCTATGGACATTTTTATTTGCAAGTTCACTTCTACTAGCGGTGTAGTAAGTCTAAATTTCACTACACATAATGCTCACAAGTGGTTATGGGCCCAGGTCACCTGGACTTTGCAATTCCTGGCCATAACCTGAAGAACTTGGAAAATTTGAATTTTTATGCTCTGAAGAATTTTGCAATCAAAATTTTGAAATTTTCTTGAATAACCGTGGCATTAGGCATGAGAAAACTAATCCCTACACACCGATGATGAATGGCATAATTGAACGGTTTAACCAGACATTAATGGGGGGAGTTAGAGCACTTTTAAAAGAGAGTAACTTACCTTCGAAATTCTGGGGGGAAGCTGCATTTTGTTTTTCTTATGTTTGGAATAGGTCTTGTCATGGGAGCAATCATACCCCGTTTGAACTGTTTTTCAATAAAAAGCCTAACGTAAAACATCTCAGAACTTTTGGCTGTTTAACTTTTGTAAATGTTCCAAGCCAGAAAAGAAAGAAATTGGACGATAAATCTAAACCAGGAATTTTGTTAGGTTACGCTCAAAATACTAGAGGTTATCGTGTCTGGCTGGAAGACGAACAAAGAATCATAGAAACATGTAATGTCAGTTTTGATGAGGGAACTAAAGGGGCAGATGTCGTACTAGGTTCTGGATCAAGTAGTCCAAAGGTTATGAAATACTTACCTGACAATTTTGATTATGATTATCCTGTAACTTCAAATCAGGGAGTGGATGAGCTTTCCGGTGATAGTCCTAGTGAAGAATTAAAACCT
Organism: Uloborus diversus; assembly: GCF_026930045.1. Classification (NCBI taxonomy): domain Eukaryota; kingdom Metazoa; phylum Arthropoda; class Arachnida; order Araneae; family Uloboridae; genus Uloborus; species Uloborus diversus. The sequence goes on along the minus strand of NC_072732.1, from coordinate 177,043,448 downwards.
TGTTCCGAAATTAATTGGTTGCGTCAAGCTGTTCCTAGACCATCGGGTGATAGAACTGATATTTACTATAGGATTGAAGGTTCAAATATTCGCTTGCGTTCTTTAAATGAAGTTATTAAATATTGTAATGATAACAAAATTGAATTTGATGAATCATATTTTGACTTTTCGGGCAAAAATTTAAAAGAGGGAAAGGTAATAGAAATTTTAGAGGGAAATCTTGCTGAAATTAAACTTCCATTAAATTTTAAAGAAGCCATTAATTCTAGGGAATCTAAACATTGGATTAACGCGATGGATCAGGAAATACAAACCATATATAATCGCGGTGTATGGGAGTTAGTGGATCCACCTGAACATAGTAAAATTTTGGGAAATCGGTGGGTATATACGGTAAAAGAAGATCAGCAAGGGAATATTGTGAAATACCGTGCTCGGTTATGTGCTCAAGGTTATCTTCAGGAAGCTGGAGAATCATTTCAAGAAGTTTTTAGCCCAGTCATTGATTTTTCTATAATCAGATTGTTTTTCTGTATTTTTGTATGTCTTTTTAAATGGTGTCATCTGCATGTAGACATAAATAACGCTTATTTGTATGCTAATTTGGATACTAATGTATATATGAAACAACCTAGTGGATATGTACTAGAGCCTGGTAAAGTTTGTTTGTTAAAGAAAGCTTTGTACGGTTTACACCAAAGTGGTAGAATGTGGTACTATCAACTCCATGAAACACTTTTGAAAATGAACTTTTCTAGTTTAGATTGGTGTAATTGTTGTTACATATATAAAAATAAGGTTATTCTTCTTTTTTATGTTGATGATATCATACTTTTTGGCAAACTAAAATCTGATTTGAATGAAATTGTAAATTTTTTAAGAAATCATTTTGAATTAAAAATTTTGGGTGAAATAAGAAAACTTCTGGGTGTTGAATTTCAAAACATTGATGGTAATTGGTATATTCATCAGACAACGTATATTAATAAAATTGTCGAGTTGTATTCTAGTTATAATATTCCAATTAGTAATGTTCCTATTTCGGTTGGGGTGGTTTATTCAAAAATTGATTCGCCTACTAGTAAGTTAGAAATAGATAAATGTAATTCTTTACCATATCGAAATTTAATTGGCTGTTTATCCTTTTTGGCTAGTAGAACTCGTCCCGACATAACATATGCTTTGAATATATTTTCCCAATTTCAATCTAATTATGGTGAAAAACATTGGCATGGTTTACTTCGTCTTCTTGGTTATGTTTTGTATACGAAAAATCTTAAATTGAAGTTATCAAATATTTCAAATTTAAATATTAAATGTTATTCTGATTCAGATTGGGCAGCTAGTAGAGATGATAGGGTTTCAATAGGAGGTTACATCATTTTGCTAGATAATGCACCTATCATGTGGAAAACCTTTAAGCATAAATGTATTGCTCTTTCCACTATGGAAGCCGAATATGTCACTTTGACAGAGGCTGCTAAAGAATTTGTCTGGATCATAAAAATTTTAAAAAATGAAAATTTGAATTTAATTTTGAAAAATTGTGAAATATTTTGTGACAACATTGCTGCAATAGATTTTTCCAAAAGTCCTATACAAAATCAAAGAAGTAAACATATTGATATCAAGTATCATTTTTTGAGAAATCTAGTAAATGAAAAATTGTTTAAATTAATGTATGTGAGTTCTAAATTAAATTTAGCTGATGCTTTGACAAAACCTTATACCAAATCTCAACTTGGACATTTTTGTGACATTATTTTTGGGGGGAAAAATATATAACCTAAATTTGAACTTTTTGGGTGTGTAAAATTTTTGTGAAATTCAATGGTGACTTTGTCAATTTGAATTTATTGTGAATTTTTCTGATTGTTGTGCATGTTGCAAAAATGGGGCCGCTTGTTAGATTTTTAATTTAAACTTTCACAAAACGTGAAAGAATCACTTAATTTGAAAAAAAAAAAAAAAAACGTTTTTGCATCATGCAGTATCAATCCTTTTTCGATGTAAACATTGCATCACGTTGTGACGTCATGTGTGCGATCGGTTGCAATGACTCAGTCAAGTGAATGAACTTTTGGGTGAACCGAGTCACCAGTTCATTGTATCTTATAACCGCGAGAATTTTTTTGTAGATTGAGTTACTTTTTGATTGGCAACATATCTTTAACTTTCTTGCATTGGCAACACATCTTGTATTTTGCATATTCTTAATTTGAAAGCCATGTGAAGACCTTTAAATACTTCGAGCGATCTTTTTCGCTCTCTCTCTCTCTCACCTCACATAGCCGCAAAATGTGTTGTACGTGATTTCGTGATGTCTGCCAGTGCCCTTTACTCCTGGCAGGGCGTAATACAACGTGATGTCTATTTTAAAGTCTTAAAACGCCTTTAGGCTTATTTTTGTATGTTACGTAAATGCCATATATTCCTAGGAATCAGCATGTTCGTAAAAAGCTGAATGTATCGTTGTATTTTAGCGGCTAATCTTTGTCTATTCGTCTAAATGTTTTTTTTATATCAATGAAGATGTTGTTCGTCAACTTAAGTAATCCTTTGTGGATAATAAATACAGATTTTCCATGAGGAAAAATGCTTCACGTGTTTTTCTTTCCAACTTCAGGCTATGGACATTTTTATTTGCAAGTTCACTTCTACTAGCGGTGTAGTAAGTCTAAATTTCACTACACATAATGCTCACACCGGTTTCAAAATTTCCAGTAAGATTTCATACCGGAATTTAAATTTCCGGTATGATTTTCTTTTTTCCGGTACAAATCATACTGGGTCCGGTATCATTTGGATACCGGTTTTAGGAATTTTTTCCAATAGGGACACACACACAAACACAAATTGAGGTTTCTGCTATTCCACGAAGGAAGCTTATACCTCTATTAATCCACAATGTTTCCAGGATTTTGTTTATCCAGGACAACACAATAGATGGTGGTGCCATCTATGGACAGTTCGAGACGCAATTTAGAACCAGGCCAGGAGCCGAATAACTTCCTGGTCTGGCACCCCCAGAGGTATCGTTTCACTTGGAGGACATTGTGACCACGAGCATATTTAACGTTGCCCAGTCACCATTAGTGACGACGGTGGGTCTTCGACCAGCAAGGATTGAACCCGAGACCCTCCGGTCCCGAGTCCAATGCCTTACCGATCAGGCTACCACGGCCCTCAGTCCCTTGAATCAAGGCAAAAACAAATGCAACATGTTAGAGATGAAAATCGAATTAGTAGACTTTCTTTCTTTTGGTGCTTATTGCACGGGTTTATTTTGATGAGGACTACAATCTGAGTGTCTTGCCGTCGTTACGCATAATATACTTTTTATTACAGGACAGAATACAAATAAAGAACACATGAAAGAATTAACATTAGAAAGACAACAAAGTACATTCGGAGCGAGGGTGTCTTGACGCACCGCCTCAAGTGGGAGAAGCAATCGCTTAGACCACTCGGCCACTGAGATACCAATTAGTAAACTTAGTAAATAAAAAATTTCAGACTGCGAAAGCTACCTGCATTTGTCACACGCAGGTAGTGTGCGACACAGTGTACAACACTCAACGTACTCCGATCCCAAACTGACAAAATACGGCAACTGGTTGTTGATATCGTGAATTGATTACTGTCATGTGTTTAGTTACACTCCCAAGGTTAAGACAAATCGATTGACGTAAGAATTACCAAAATAGGCCTAGGCGTTCAGTCTGCAGAACGCCACATAGGAACAGACATACATACATAGACTTATAAACACATTACTCTCCTTTGCGTCGCGCACGCGCAGTCGGGTAAAAAAAAAGGCCTGAATGGTATAAAGATGATTCCCTCGCAACTTCAACCCTGATTTCGAACGAATCCCATCAATAACATAGATGCTTGTGCAATATTGCTCTTTTGATCATGGTCCAGAGGTAAAAAGGAGACCAATCAAAACTTTAGGTCTCAACAATTCAAAGGAATACTTGGCAGTTTATTTCTGGCAATTCATTCCTGAGGTTTTTTTAGATACCCTACTTTCTATACAAGAAACTAACCTGTTTCACCAATAAAAGGTAACTCCGAACTTAGCCCCTTACTCTGTTAACAAAACAGAAAAGATTTTCATCACATTGGAAAGGAAACTACAACAATACCGAGGGCAAGAGTCGAACTCAACACCTCCGTACTGCATGCAAGCAAATGTTGGAGCAGGTGCTTTTGACCTCTCAGCTAATGAGACCATTTGGTCGGATATAAAAAGATTACCATGCGAATAAGAAGTTTATTATTTAGATAATGGTCTGTAACAGACGGACGGCCGGAAGAACGACCGTCAAAAACGACCGAACAAAAGACACCCGATAAAAGATTTTCCAACTTAGACGCTTTCTAACACATTTGTTTGGTGTATCTACATTTTAAGAAACTAAATATTATAGTAAACTGTTATTCTGTAGCATAACGAAATGAAACAGATTCTAAAGTTCAGCAACAGGTGTGATTACTATTTAATCAGTTAAAATTAGTTAAACATGTTTCTGAATTAAGATTCGAGTCAGAAATTCATTTATTTTTGAAATTTCTTAAAGCATTAAGATGATGAGTTTCCACTGAATATTTCGTTGTTTCGCAGTGTTTGAAATGCAGTTTGTTTTGACATTAACTTGAAAAATTGTTACTCAATTGAGATTGGTTTTTAT